>NC_089589.1:51939805-52303411 GCF_019320115.1 Miscanthus floridulus | reverse complement strand
CCATTTGACGATGCGCCCATTTGCATCCTTGTTGCTAATGATGTCTCGCAGAGGGTACTCAGTCATGACCACCACACGATATCCGTCGAAGTAATATTTCAACTTTTGGGATGTTATCAGTATGGCGTAGATCAACTTCTGAATCTATGGGTGCCTGGTCTTGGATTCATTGAGTACCTCACTGATGAAATAGATTGGTCGCTGTACCTTGTAGACATGGCTGGGCTCATCGCGCTTGACCACCATGGCCATGGAGACCACTCGATTAGTTGCCGCAATGTAAAGCAAGAGTATTTCATCTTCTCTGGGAGCAGTGAGGACCGGAGATGATGTAAGGTATTGCTTTAGCTGTGTGAAGGCAGCGTCTGCTTCCTCCGACCACTCAAACTTCTCGAATGCTTTGAGCAGTTTAAAGAATGATAATCCTTTTTCGCCTAATCTTGATATGAAATGGCTGAGGGCGGCCATGCATCCGGTAAGCTTCTGAACATCCTTCACCTTTTTGGGCGGCTTCATGTCCAAGACAGCTTTGACTTTCTCCGGGTTAGGGCATATGCCATTGTGACTGACGACGTTGCCAAGTAGTATGCCAGAAGGAACACCAAAGATGCACTTTTTTGGGTTTAATTTCCACTAGAATGTGTTAAGGGCTGCAAAGGTGCGTTCTAGGTTGTCAACAAGGGTATGTGCTTCCTTGGTTTTGACAACTATATCATCAACATAAGCCTCGATGAGGTCGTCTTTTATCTCGTCTTTGAGGCAGGCCTATATAGCGCGTTGGTAGGTAGCCCCGGTGTTCTTGAGCCTGAACGACATGGTCGTGTAGCAGTAGGCGCTGAAAGGCATGATAAAAGATGTCTTGATCTGGTCGTCCTTTTTGAGAGCGATCTGGTGATAACCAGAGTAGCAATTGAGAAAGGAAAGCAGCTCGCAACTAGCAGTTGAATCTACGACCTCGTCTATGCGAGGTAAGCTGAAGGGGTCCTTAGGGCAGTGTTTGTTGAGATTAGTGTAATCAACGCACATTCTCCATTCATTATTCTTTTTGCGTACAAGAACCGGGTTGGCTAACCACTCTGGATGATACACTTCTTTGATAAATCTGGCTACCAAAAGCCGTGTAACTTCTACCCTAATCGCCTCCTTCTTGTCGCGAGCGAACCGTCGTAGCTTCTGCTTGATAGGTTTGGCCTTGTCGTTGACATTCAAGGAGTGCTCGATCAAGTTCAAAGGTACACCGGGCATGTCAGCAGGTTTCCATGCGAACACATCCACGTTGCTCCTCAAGAACCTGACGAGCGCATCTTCCTATTTGGGATCCAGGTTGGCCCCGATAAGGGTCGTTTTGCTGGGATCACCGTCGACCAGCTGGATCACCTTGTGCTCCTTGGACTTGATGTTCTTGCGTGGAGCCTCGAGCTCTAGGATCTCTAGGTGGTCGGCCGAGGTCTTCTTGGCGTCGAGCATGGTTTCGCCCATGCAAATAGAGAGGTCGTGAGCCTCTACTATTTTGAAGCTGTCGTCCTCACAAGTATAAGTTGCGTATACGTTGCCCCTAAGGGTTAGAACTCCTTTCTCGGTGGGCATCTTCAGCACCAGATACATGTAATGAGGTATGGCCATGAACTTGGTGAGCGATGGTTGACCCAAGATAGCATGGTAGGTGCCGTCGAAGTCAACGACCACGAAGTTGACGTAGTCGGTGCAGAAGTGGTCCAGGGTCCCAAATTGCACGGGTAGCATGATATGCTCGAGCGGTGTAGAGCTCTGTCTAGAACTGTGCCTCGTATGGCTTGAGATCTGCCTGGGTTATCTTCAGGGCTGGCAGACTGTTCTTGAACAGTATATCGATGGAGCTGCCGCCGTCAATCAGCACCCTGTCAAACTGAACCTTGTTGATACAAGGATCGAGGACCAGAGGAAAACGTCCTGGCTTGGGTATTGCGGCCCATTGGTCCTTTCTACTAAAGGAAATCTCACGGTGAGACCAAGGAGGGAGCTACGGATCGATGATGAGGTTGTCGGTGTTGGCCATGTTCAAGCAAGCGTGGGCGAGCAGCTTGCGTTCTCGTTTGGTCTCGATGGACACCTTGCCTCCAATGATGGTGTGTACATGATTGGTTGGCTTAACATACTTGTGACGAGGATCTATGTCCTCGTCGTCGTTGTCCTCGTTGCGCTGTTCCCCTATGTCGTTAGGCTTGTCGGACGTATCCGGAGCCTGTTGACGTGTGTAGATAGACTAGAGAATGCGACAGTTCTCCATGGTATGGTTCAACTTGGGATGGAGCTGGCAGGGCCCTTTCAATGCTTTGGCATAGTCTTCTTCGTAGTTACAACGTCCGCCACCTTTTTTGATGATGTTGACCTCGCCGTCGCTTTTTTGAGCACGCTTGCCCCTATAATCGTCGCGGTGGTTACGCCGCTGATTATGTTGGTCGTGGTGGTCATGGGAGTCATTGCGCTGGTTGCGGCGGTCAAAATTGTCGTTCCAACCACAGTTGCCACGGTAGTCATCGCGGTGTGGGGGGTGGTCGGAGCGTGGAACCCTTGCTGCTTCTTTGATAATTATCTTTCTAGCGTCGTCATCGTCCGCATATTTCTTAGCAGTGGCCAGGAGCACCATGACTGATTCAGGTCTCTTGCATAGGAGCTTGTCCCTTAGGGCGTCATGGAAGCGAAGGCCAGTGATGAAAGCCTCGATTGCCTCGTTGTCAGAGATTGACGGGACCTAGATGCGCATCTTTCTGATCTCGAATCCGTTGCAGATCATATTTGTTGCTGGGTTGCTCGCAAGTAGCAATGAAGTTGTCGATGAAGGCTTGCTTGAGCTCCTGCCAAGAATCAAAGTAGTTCGCCGGCAAGCTGACCAGCCATTGGTGACCTGCATGGACAATAGCGACTGGGAAGTAGTTAGACATGACATGCTCGTCAGCCATGGCTGATCTGCACGCGGTTTCATAGAGCATGACCCATAATTCAGGGTTCTCCTTGTCATCGTACTTCTAAAGTTTTTCGAGCTTGAAGTTCTTGGGCCATATGACTTGGCGAAGGTGTGGGGTAAACTGCTTCAAACCTGATGGGCCGTAGGCAGTGTCATATTCCATGCAGCGATAGCTTTTGTGGGATGCTCGATCGTTGGCTCTTTGGTTGATGCGATCGCGTAGATCACGTCCTCCAAGGTAATGGCGGAGATCATTATTGCCATCACGGCGATCTCGATTGCCATCCTAATTAACCCTACGACCATGGTTACCATGGTGATTATCGTGGTTATCTTGGCGGTTGTCATCCCGAATGTTGCGGCGGTTGTCCTCCCGACGGCAGTTATCGTCCCGACCACCATCATGGCCACCGTTTCCGCCTTGACGGTTATCTGATGGATCATTGTTGCGCGAGCCACGTTGGTTGGGTGGCTGTGAGCGACTTGAGTACTGGCGGCTGTGGCTTGATTCAACTAAGATGGATGGAGCCCGGGCTTGATTTACAATCTCTGTGGTCTGAGCCATAGCAGCTGTCAGATAAGCTTCTATATCATCGTGAGCTGCCTGGGTTTCCTGGGTGTTGGGTAGCCATTGCATTGTCGCCATGGCGACGGCCACATTGGTGCTTGGAGTCCTAAAGACCTGTTTGTCCCTCACCCTGTCGAAAGCATTGTTGAGGTCATGTGGCTGGACCCTTATGCGTCGTGCCTCCTCTTCTGCTTCGGCTTCGATTTGTCGACGATTAAACCAGTCAATATTGCGTGCTTCATGTGCAATCCTTTCTTGTTCTGATTCGCCAACTGCTGGTGGTTCATCATTACTGACAACGTTGATCAAATCCCCTCGCCTTGGTGGGAAAGATGGGAATTGTGGGAACCCTGGAGCGTGGTCTGGGATATCTAGATCGTATTCAACGCCTTCATCGTTGTGATGCTGGAGCTCGGTGTGGATAGAGGCATTAGATGCGATGCCGGACGAGGAGCTGGAGTCACCCTCTTGGACTGTGTGGACAGATTCTTCTTGATAATCCTCAATCCGGATCATGTTGATGAAGTTGCATGGCTTCGGCCGAGGTCGATGTATAAAACATAGATCCGAGCAGCGTTGTATATTATACACGTAGTTGGAGGCAGCATTTCATAGGCCATAGGCCTGGGCCTAGTAGTTCTCTGTCGAGGCTTCATACTCAGAAAGCCAAAGACCCATTGCGGAGGCTGGTCGGTGATGAGTGGAGCGCCCTTCAGGAGTAGATATGACCACGAGATCTGTACCAAGTCGTGCAGGACAACTAGCCTGAGCTGGTCGGGTAGATCTGTTGTGGGGAGTGATTACCTGCTCATTAGGTTGACTTTGAATTGCACTTACCAGAGCTAGGGTTTCAGCGAGTTTGGTGCCGACCCGATCGATGGAGTCGAGAAGGTCGATATTGTCGATCTGCTTCCCTTTGTAGCAGGGAAGCGGACGACGGGTTGTCGGCGTGGCTGAAGATGATGTAGGCATGGTCGGAGCCAGATGTACCATGGTTGGAGCCAGATCCACCATGGTCGGAGCCGTATCCACCGTGGTCAGAGCCGTGTCCACCATGGTCGGAGCCATATCCACTGTGGTCGGAGCCGTATCCACCATGGTCAGAGCCGTAGCTGATGTAGGTCAAGCAGCGGTCGACGTAGATTGAATCTGCGCCTCCTTCATGATGAAGTCGTCAGAGCCAGTGGTCTAGGTGATCTGGCCGATGGTGAACGTGAGGCCGTTCGGTGTAGCCACGGAGCCAGAGATGATGACCATCTTGTTTGCTTGGAGAGCAGTACGCACACCCCCTACCTGGCACGCCACTGTCGATGAAATATGGTCGGCAGTCTACCTAGGGGTATGCCCAAGGTAGTAGATTGTTGGTAGACAGATGCGTAAGCCACAAACAAGATGGTGACGCAAGACAGACACGAGGTTTTATCCAGGTTCGGCCGCCAAGAAGGCGTAATACCTACGTCCTGCGTCTGATTGTATTGTTGTATGTCAATGAGAGATGTTTTTTAGAGGGGTCCCCTACCCACCTTATATAGTCTGAGGGGTAGGGTTACAGATCTGGAAACTAATCCTAGCCAGTTACAATTGCCATAGGTGGCCGGATAAGGATTCCTATTCTAACCGACCAAGATCTTGCTCGAATAGGTTGGCCAGGCCATGCGTCGTCTTCCAGTGGACCGGACCCCCTGATCTGGGCTGGCCTAAGCCTAGCCATAAGGGTATAGGGGTTAATACCCCCACAATTTTGCAGGAATGAAACAATGAATGGAGCAGAAGGTCCAAATAAAATGCCAAGATCCACAAAAGAAAAGACAAAAGGATGGCTTCATAAGAGGATGAGAAAGGAGTGTGACATAGGAGACAAGATGCCAGGTTAGTCAAGCAAAGAAAGATTCAAGCAAAAGGAAAAGACCATCACAAGTCATCTACCCTTTGTCACATGGTGTCATCATGTTCCAATGATGAAGGTAACATCTTAAGGTAAGTGGTCATTATTTAAAAAGCTTTCCTTTGATCTTACAATTCACATAAATTAAGAAACAAACATGTTTGAGTTACAACTTTGCTTGATTCAATCTGATTAACTCAACATGTCTTGTTCCTTAAGCTTGTTCATAGCGCCACTTTCTTGATCTCATAGTCTTAACAAATTGAGCTAAAATGTTATATATCTTATCTTTGGAAGATGATAGTCATAATCAAGTAAAGTTTGATACATTATGTTAAGATGGACAATCCTTCAATAGGTTAAGCAACTCCACTCTTTTTGACAAATGTATTCAAATGTCACAATCATCCTTCAGATCTTATCTCCCATGCTGAAAGAATGAACAATGCACATAACATCAATCTTATCATCATTCATTCTACCTAAGGCTAGAGAAGTATAAATAAGTTTTGGTTCTATTGGTGTTTTTTCACCAACAGAGCCCATGCACTTGATCTCTACCTTGTCTTGATGACTAGAACACACTTTGAGCAAAGTGTGGGGGAATCAATCCTCCAAATTGTACAAGTGAAAGTTCAGAACCAGCAATAATGATGTACACAAGATGTCTCTAGTTTCTATTACTGATGGTTGAATTTGAAACGCTAAACAAGGAGGAGGAACAAGTGAAGAAAGGATGAACCTATCAAACCTAAATCAAACTCAAAACCAAGATGGGTTTGGCAAAATAAGGCGGCACCACCATTGAAAGCGTCACTACAAGAGGTGTCTCCCTAAAGAATCCTCATGTTCAAGAGTGAACCGAGGTACTCAATCAATGAACTTCCACAACTACCAAAGGCAAGATTATGAAGCAACCTCAAGTGGGCATCAGGGAGGACGCATGTCTTTCTCTGGCCAAGGGTATTATGACTCTCAGGTGACCTACCACCACTTCAACAACAGACATGTCATAGAACCGACCAATTTATAAGAGTACAAGTATAATGGCAGCCCACAAGCGGTCGCACTGTCATACTTGAACCCATATAAACCCGGTAGTCTGTCGAGTACCACGATGGGTCTCGATAAACGATTTACAACAACCAAGATCGTACATGATTCAACATACATGTCACATATTACATAAAGTTCACAGATACATTTTCATCATCAGAGTATGAAACCAAGTTATTAGAAACCGAGTGTGATAGATAAAAGCAGAAGCAAATTAAGTTTGAAAGTAGAGTTTCCAACATAGTTTAGTACAGTGCCGAAGTAGGATCACAGTCCACAAAAGCAAATAGAGGGATTAATAAAGAAGCCTGCCCAAGGCTTACTCCTCATCCACGTCGGGATAGAAGCAACTCTTGCAATAACCATGATACACAGTGTCATCTACAACAATGGGAAATAAAACCCTGAGTACGAGAAGGTACTCAGCTAGACTTACCCGTCATAAACCAGAAATAATTCGACTCCAAGGATTATGCAAGGCTGTATCAGTGGAGATAGCTTGACAACATTTTGTATAAAAGCGATTGACTTAGTTGTACAATTATGATTCCTTTATCAAGTTAATTATAACTATCCATCTCTAGATTAGCAACTATCCTATGCCAAGCATGTGGTATATCAATTTAAAAGCATACAATAGTAACCATAGCAGGTATTGTAATTCCATATTCATCCGAACCATCATGTTCCATACACAGTTACTACGATGTTGGGACTAGCCAAGTTTTTCACTATCCGGGAGAGACGGCGATTCGAATCGTTTTCAACCAGCTAGGAATTTATTCCTAACACAAACCTAGGCATACCACGCGAAGGCAGCCTTAGGTCACCTTTGGTACAACTCAGGTACACATTTCACAGGCTTGTACCACGCCACACAATTAGGGACACCAAATGCCAGGATGTTCAGGCCTAGCCTGCCCTTGGGCTTAGTCTGATCGCCCCCGCAAGGAGCGCACAATAGAACAGGGCCCGCCCTGAGTTGAGCTACTCGGCTTCACGGTTGGAACGAGTTATCCGGCTAGCTAAGTGATAGGCATGCGTTCAATCTTGTCAGAAGCGCCAACAACGGTACGGTCCTTAATCAGCACAGACGGAATCACATGAGTCAACCTACGCATAGACTCTACCCGGCCTTGATTTTCTTTTACCCCATGGTTCTGTTCCACGATAGCAAATATAGCCAACCGTGCTCCGGTATCCACCTATATCTCGTAGGTGACAGGAAATCACCCGACTTCTACCGGTCTAAGCAGGGCTAAGCATATACTCGATCTAGGACCTATACCGGGTTAAAGGTGTATATAACTGGACAAGGTAGTTCCATGCATCAAGGGATTCCAGACAACCTTATACCTAATGCATCAATCATAAGGACTCAAATAATATTTTGTAAAATACTGGGAGACTTAGAATGCTCTGGGGCTTGCCTTTCAGAAAGGACGTGGGGCGGTGATCAGGGCACTCCGGAAGCTCTTCAGGGTTCTGCTCCTCGCCTTCGGGAGCTGCGACTTGAGGATTCTCCTGCTGGTCCCCTTCCTCTACTTCGTCGAATTCCAGCAACGTTATTCCTTCCTCCGATCCTAGATGCATGAATATGGCATAAGATATTGCGAATGCATATAAGTTAACAAGTGCATTATGTTCTACTGAGCAGGTGCATATCTCTTCTTGATTATTTAATTAACTACTTCAACCTTTCGGTTACTGCACCCAAAACAGCAGCTAATTATTTTTCTCATAACCAAAGTTCTACTTATCCAAACGCTGTGATCCTAGACTTTCTGGAAAGCTTATAAAATTGTCTACAACTCTTATTTAATCATAAAAAGCTAGTTCAAACTTTATCTTAACCAAAACAGACAATCAATCCAGTGCTGTCCAAAAATTCTAGAGAGCAAGCAATTCGGAAATACGAACTTTAAACAGTTGTAACTCCTAAACCGTTTGACCTATGGTCCTGAAATTTTAACACAAGACATATGATGAATTTATCTACAACTTTGTTATTAACCATTTTTACAGCAAACATCATTTTTACTATGCAACTTATCAAACTACAGAATCTGTCTGAAAACCTGCTCAATTTGAATTATAAAGCAACAATACTTCTGCTTCATATAAGTATTCAAATTTTTGCAACACAAAGCCTACCAACAGTTCAAGCATACCAAAAACATTCAAGAAAACATAATGGTAAAGCCAAAACTATTTATTTAAATGTCTTTATTATTTTATTTATATACTTAGGTTAAATAATAAACATATACTAAATATGCATCATAAATTCTCAAACATTTACAGTGCCTTTCTAATGCTACCAAAAGACTACTGTAAAAGTTTCATGCCATTTTACCAAGTAAAACATTCTATGCAAAAATGATAAGGCAGAAAGGCCCATAATAGCAAAAATAGAAAACCCTAGTGAACAGTGTCAAGCAACAGGTTTCCTATTTTTCTTATCATCCTTATGGTACTAGTATAACCTCTGACAAATTTCATGAATATTGGATTCATAATTAATTTATAAAAAATCATACAAGGATTACCTATTTATAAAAGAAAAATCTATAACTATAAATCTACACATGCACTGATCCTCAAATTTTTACCAGAGCTCATACATGTAAGTAATTTTTACCACAACAATTTCATAATTTTTACCAGAGCTCATATAAAAGAAAAATCTATAATTAATTTTTACCACAACAATTTCATAATTTTTGGTCCACAGGAACTCTGGATATAAAATAAACAATTTGCATGCATTCAAAAACACATTTCAAAATTCCATTTAAATCCTCCAAAATTTCTACTATAAGTGTCAAGATCATATTTTTCTTAAATACTACACTTCCTAAGAAACACTACCAAATTTATTTCACAATTTTTGAAGCTACAAAACTAGAGATATCAATATTACAAAATAGTGTGAAATTTGGAATCAAAATGAACTATCTTAATCCCTACTGTCGCTGACCGGTGGGACCCACGAGGCAGACGACCCCACATGTCAGTGACCCGAAACAGGGTAGCGGCGCTGCGCGATGCTTGCGTAGCCAGAGCTCGACGACGGCGAGTTCACCGGCGTTGACATCAACACGCGACAACCCTTACGACCTAACGCATCGATTGCACCACTTGGCTAGGCCTCTCATCGGCGCTAGCGACGATGGCGGCGGCCATGGCGGCTCGGAGGAGCGGGACGGCGGCGGTACACCGGTGATGACCTCGGTGGCCCAACCTAACGCTCGTACAAGCATCTACGAACAATGGAGAACCTAGCGCATAAGCTAACGTAGCGAGAGGTGGACTGTGGCCCTCCAGCCACGGTGATGGACTCGGCGGCGGAGCTCCGGCGAGCCCTTGCACGGTGTTGGAGCTTACCGAGCGCTATCAGCGGGCATGGGTGGATGCAGTGAGTTGCTGGGGTGGCGGTGGAGTGCTGCAGTGACGGAGGAGCGGCGAGGCACGCTGGTGACCGGTAATGGCAATGGCGGACTCTCGGCACGGTGGCAGCTATGGTGGTTGCGCGTAAAGGTGAAGGAGGGAACTAGAATGGGAAATGAGGGCACTGGGTTGGAGCGGGCGGTGCTGGGGTGTTAACGCCGGCTTAGGCCTGGCTCTGCCGCGCAGGGCAGGACGCCGGCGACGTGCGGCCGCTGCTGTCCTCCACACAGCGTGCGAGTCCTGGTAGCGGTCGGCCACTGAATCAACCGATTCAGTTCATCAGTCACCCGATGGCAAGGCCTGACAGCGAGTTTTCATGTCGATGTATCATCTAAACCGTGGCTCCAAAGCGTAAATGATCTAAATGACTTTTGTAGCCCTAAGTACCAGCTCCAATTCTTGTTCAATGAACTCGTGCTAATTCGCAACCAAAACCAAGTTATATCATCTCAAAGTTGGGCTGTCAGCACTGTCAGTTAAAAGAACTTAGAAGATTTCGCTAAGTGATGAAAACAGTCATTTGATGATTTTTGCGAGCTCTAAAAGACTAAGCTATGCACTTTGTTATCTCCTGACCCAAAAATAAAAGTTGTTCTCCATGACAAATACTGCAACTTTGTTTTAGTGACCACATACATGCATAGCCTCTATCATATGATTCAAACATGGTCAAACCTAGTACATTCAATTGATGGTCTACATTCAAACTAGGGCCTAATGACCTATTTACCCCTAACCATGAATATCAAAGTTGTTCATAATGATACTCTAAACATGTTTAAGCTAATTGCAAGGTCACACAATCATTTACATGTATTCACTCATGATCATATGCATATATTCTAAGAAACATGAAATAACAAACAATGTTGCCTATGTTTCAATTAAATATTTCAAGTGTAAATGCTTATATATGAATGCTTGATGACCATGCTCATGCTATGAAAGTCAAGTTATGCAAGGCTAACACCAAGGGTGTTACAGCCCCTCCCCTTATAAAAATCTCATCCCGAGATTTGCAAGACCTACCATTCTTGGAAAAAGGCGGGATAAACTTCTCGTAAATAATCTTCTCTTTCCCACGTAGCATCTTGTTCACTGTGATTGTTCCACACCACCTTATAGAACTTAATAATCTTACTCCGTGTTACTCTTTCCATCTCCTCTAATACTCGAATTGGCTTTTCCTCATAGGTCAAATCTGATTGAAGCCGTATGTTGGTGGGTGCAATAGCTTCTTTCGGTACACGAAGACATTTCTTCAACTGAGAAGCATGGAAGACATCAAATATTGCACTCATCTCTGGTGGAAGTTGTAACTTATAAGCAACATTTCCTTTCCATTCCAAAATCTTGTGTGGCCCCACATATCTAGGTGAAAGCTTCTTTTTCATCCCAAATCTCTTCACCCCTTTCATGGGTGATACTTTCAAGTATACATAGTCACCTACTTCAAAAGTCAGTGGTCTTCTTCTTCTATCAGCATAACTCTTTTGTCTCGATTGAGCTGCCTTCATATGCTATTGGATAACACATACTTGCTCTTCAGCTTCATTGACAAAGTCAATACCAAAGTATCTCCTTTCACCGGGCTCAATCCAATTCACCGGAGTTCTACATTTTCTGCCATACAAGGCTTCAAATGGAGCCATCTTGATACTTGCTTGATAACTGTTGTTATAGGAGAACTTAGCTAAAGGTAACCATTTCTCCCATGAACCTTTGGAAGATATAACACAAGCTCTTAGCAAATCTTCTAAGATTTGGTTTACTCACTCCGTCTGTCCAAAAGTTTTACGGATGGTATGCCGAACTTTTGATCAATTTAGTTCCCAAAGCCTGGTGTAAATGTTCCCAGAAACGAGCTATGAACTGTGGTCCTCGATCTGAGATTATGGTCCTGGGTACTCCATGTAGTCTCACGATCTGAGAAACATATATCTCAGCGTATTTCCCAACTATATACCTTGTGTTCACGGGTATAAAATGTGCTGACTTGGTGAGACGATCTACAATGACCCATATTGAATCATGACCTTGTGGTGTCATTGGAAGGCCTATGATAAAGTCCATATTGATTTCCTCCCATTTCCAACCTGGAATAGGCAATGGCTGAAGTAATCCGGCCGATTTCATATGAACGGCTTTTACTCTACTGCAGTTATCACACCTAGCAACATAGGCTGTGATCTCTTTCTTCATCTTAGTCCACCAAAAATGGGTTTTCAAATCTTGGTACATCTTACTACTACTCGGATGGATAGACAATTTGGACGAATGAGCTTCATCTAAAATTTGGTTCCTAAGCTCATGGTCTTTTGGTACCACAAGTTGGTCCTCAAACCAAAACACACCTCTTTCGTCCAATCTGAAATGTCTGGTCTCTTGCTCTTGCATTTTTCTCTTGATGTGACTTATTCCTACATCTGTCCGCTGCAACTCTATGATTTTGCTCTCAAGTGAACAACTGATTGTGATATTGTGTAGTACAGCAGGGTGTAACAAGTTGAATCCATCTTCCAATAATGCTTCTATAGTGTTGCAATGAGACTTTCGACTGAGTGCATCTGCTACTACATTAGCTTTTCCCGGATGGTAGTGCACTTCTAAATTGTAGTCCTTAATCAATTCTAACCATCTTCGCTGTCTCATGTTCAGCTCTGGTTGGGTAAAGATATACTTGAGACTTTTGTGGTCAGTATATATATGACATATATTGCCCAACAAATAGTGTCTCCATATCTTTAATGCATGAACAACTGCTGCAAGTTCTAAATCATGTGTAGGGTAGTTGACTTCATGTTTCCTCAATTGCCGAGAAGCATATGCAATAACTCGTCCCTCTTGCATAAGCACACACCCCAAACCTATTCCCGATGCATCACAAAATACATCAAAAGGCTTTTCAATGTCTAGTTGTGCTAGCACGGGTGCTGTAGTTAACAGAGTTCTAAGGGTGTGAAAAGTTGCTTCACATTCTGGTGTCCATTTGTATTTCTCATCTTTCTGAAGTAGTCTGGTCATGGGCTTAGCTATCTTTGAGAAATCTGGAATGAAACGATGATAATATCCTGCTAACCCTAGAAAACTCCAAACTTCATGAACCGAAGTTGGGGCTTTCCAATCCATGACCTCTTGTACTTTTGATGGGTCTATAGAGATTCCATCCCTCGATAAGATATGACCTAAGAAAGGTACTTTGCTCAACCAAAATTCACACTTGCTAAATTTCGCATATAGCTTATGCTCCCTTAGTCTGGATAAAACAATCCTCAGATGCTCTTCATGATCTGACTCATTTTCTGAATAAATCAATATATCATCGATAAACACGACCACGAACTTGTCGAGCTCAGGCATGAATACCGAATTCATCAGGTACATAAAGTAGGCAGGTGCATTTGTTAGTCCGAAAGACATAACCAAATACTCATATAAGCCATACCTAGTAGAGAAAGCAGTTTTAGGTATGTCCTCTGGCCTGATCTTTATCTGACGATAACCTGATCTCAAGTTAATTTTGGAAAATACCTTTGCCTTTGCTAGTTGATCGAACAAAATGTCGATGCGAGGCAATGGATATTTGTTCTTGATGGTCACAGCATTGAGTGGTCTATAATCTACACACATTCTCAGTGACTTGTCCTTCTTTTCACAAATAAGGCTAGACATCCCCATGGAGATGAGCTAGGTTGGATAAGACCCTTGTCCAACAGATCCTGTAACTAAATCTTAAGTTCTGCTAACTCATTGGGTGGCATTCTATAGGGCCTTCTTGAGATGGGTGCCATACCTAGCACTAACTCAATCTTAAATTACACATCCCTATCAGGTGGTAAGCCTGGTAATTCCTCTGGAAATACATCCGGAAACTCACAAACCATGGGAATATCACAAAGGGTGGTGGTTTGGATAGCACATGCTAAATGTTGGAGTTCAAAATTACGGTAGAGTGGTACTAGAAAAGCATTCCCTCCCTTGGGTTCTCTCAACATAATAGTACAGGTGCTGGTGTCAATGAGAACACCATGATCCTTCATCCAATTCATGCCTAAGATTACACTTATCGATAACCCAGGCAATATTATCAAATCCGTGGTATGCTCCCTCCCTTGTATAGAGATGAGCACATTTTTTACTATCTTATTTGTAGAAATAGTTGCCCCTGCTGAACTTATATTATAACCCCCTTTGCTTACTTCAATTATTTCCTGATCATGCCTAGATGCAAATGCTTGACTCATAAATGAATGAGAAGCTCCCGAATCAAATAAAATAATAGCAGGATGCTTGTTGACAAGAAACATACCAGCCGTGACAACTTCTCCAGCGGGCACTTCCTCCACAGCGGTATAATGCACGTATCCCAGACGTGCCCTTGCATTTGCCTGCCTCTGATTGTTCTGATTCTAGTTGCTATTCTTCTTGTGGTGGGGGCATTCCTTGGCCCAATGACCCACTTGATTGCAGTTGAAACATGGCTGATTACTCCTAAACCCGGTGGAGCTGTCCTGACTGCCATTTCCTTTTGGTAAGGCAATAGTGAATGCCTTACGGAATGGTTTATGTGGCCTGCTATTCTGAGCTTTAGGTGGTGGAGGCCTAAACTTGGGTGCAGGTGGACGAAATTGTGGCCTAGCTGTGATAGGTGCTCTTGACTGTGAAGATCCAGAGGCACCTGCCTTGAATGCCCTATTGCGACCCTTAGTGGCTACATGCATGTTATTGTGGTTTTCTTGGGTCAAAGCATCACTAATAAACTTGTTGTACATGGCGCACCTAGAATTGGCCATGGTCTTCATCAGTTTGGTGCCCAGACCCCGCTTGAAGCTCTCTATCTTCTTCTCCTCAGTATCCATAAAACCTAGAGCATATCTGGACAGGTTGTTGAATGCATGCATATATTCTGAGGGTCTTTGTCCCCTGAGTGAGCCTCATAAATTCAGCCGCTTTCATGCGCATTAGCCCTGGGGGAATGTGATGCCCCCGAAAAGCCAACTTGAACTATTCCCATGTCACTCGCGCATTAGCAGGTAGAGACGACAAGAAATGTGTCCACCAGATCCCTACTGGTCCTTGCAGCTGGTGAGAAGCATACTCAGCCTTCAGATGGTCGGTGACCCTTAGCAGACGAAACTTCTGCTTAATGGTGTTGAGCCACTCGTTAGCCTGTAGTGGTTCCTCAGCCACCTTGAAGATAGGAGGCTTTGTATCCAGAAATTCCTTAGATGTACTTTGCTGATTTGGCTCAGCCCCTTGTTGATGTGGGTGACCACGAGCGGTGTTTTGTGCGATGAGGCGTAGAGCTTCTTCCATTGTCCTTTGGCTCCCCAACAATTGAGCAAAGAACTCCTGAGCGGACGGCGGTGGTGGTGGTGGTAAGTCATCCTGGCTACTACTAGCTCCTGCACGGGTGCGCGTCATCTGCGAAGTTGCAACAATAAGCGATTATTGGTTGATGCCACAAGATTGCAGATGAATTATAATCATGCCAAACTGAAATTACTAGAGACAATTCTCAAATTCATACAATAAAAATAGAGGCATATTAATCCATTCTCACAACATGACACCACCAATTTTATCACTTATCAGACTCATAGCACGTTAATGTTCAAATCATGATCTCTGATAAATCAACTGAAATTCACATTAGCGTTTAACCAAACATGTGATAGTCATGCAAATAACAATATTACATGATAGTTCAATTCACTAACACCAAATCCAAACTACATGTCCATTACATAACCAACGATGATACATTAAGCACTTCCACTAAGTACTAAGCGATCTAATCCTCATCATGATCACTATCGAGGTCAGAGATAGGATCATCTCCTTCCTCAGGCTCCACCTCTTCCTCTTCATCATCCTCATCTTCTTCCATATTTCGACCATCTTCTTCCCCATCAAGGATAGGGTTCAGCTGGTTGTTCAAATAGTGCACTTCATGCTGAAGGTTCATTACTTGAAGTTGAGCTTGTGCAAGCTGCTGGCATAGGCCCCTTTCGGCACGATCCTGGGCATTACTCATGTCGCGGTGCCTATCTCGCTCTATCCTTATTGTAGCGACACGGTTTTCTGCTGCATCACGCTGACGTCTAGCTGTGGACACCTCCGCACGGGCGGTCTCCAACTGCTCCCGTAGTCCTGCAAGTACTGCTTGATCATTAGCTCTAGCTTCTTGAGCTACTACCCTCTGCTGATCCACTTGCTCCATTTAGGCATGAAGAGTGCCCAAAGCTGCATAGGCTTGGTCAGATTCCCATCGGGCTTTACTTGCGGCTTTCTTTTGCTTGCGCACACACTTCTTAAGCTTGTGCTGCATGGCTTCAGCTCTCATGAGTTTGTCCATGCAAGTGGTGTATGACTCCTACTAGAAATCCCTAGTGTCCTGGCGTGCACAAAACATCTTCATCACCGCAAACATTGCACTCATGGAGGGACTAGAGCTATCTGCTCGCTCATCTCGATCTCTGATCAAAGCATTTTGGCTACGTTGTTCCCAATTTGTGGTGGATGGATCCACCTAAGGAAACATACTCGCTGCACTGCTAGTAAGTGCATCTCCATGCTGTTGGCATATTTGCCTCAAAACCTCAAAGGCCACAACTTGGACAGCCTCCCAATGAGTCTTCCCTTCCAATTCTGCCTTCCACTCCTGCCAGAAGGGCGGTTGTGTGCGGGCTGGTATAGTTAGCTGCACCTCATACCATGGCTGTCCCTCCAAGTACTCTTCAATCCAATGATAAAGGGGCGGTTCATGGTACCCCGCAAAGTGCAGAACTCTCCACAAGAGGGTAGGTGTTCTAAAAACCATCAGGAAATTCTCACATCCGATGGGTGCTGCCATCTGTACCATCAACATGTACACTTTGTGAGATAAGGCCATAATGGATAAGAGTTACATAACCGAGTAAGAAATTTATAAGGGGAGGAACAATGTAATTATGTGAATGGTAATTATCATGATGCATGCTCGTTCCGTACGTCCTCACAAACTTAGGAAAAATTTGTTTCTAATGGTAGACACGGTGGCATACATACGTTCTCTCATATATAGCGTAACTAGTCAAGCTACACATTTCGTTGTTAGTGTACCTGCATAAGAGTTTCATTTTAGCCCAAACCCATAATGAAATACGCAGAATGTAAATTTAAATACTTTCATATATGTATACCCATACATATACTTCCGTATCAAGCTACCCAATAACAATTTAAACCCATAATTAAATACGCACCACGTACACGTGCAAGCATGCATACATAGCCGTACCAAAGCTAACTCTTCCCGACCGCACGCTCACATCTTGTGGTCATACCACTCATCATCTTACCTTGGCGTAGAGGCATTTGATCCATACATTACCATTCAAGTGAATGGCATCCATACAATAGCACGCTGTATGGACGACGAAGTAAAAACCCCCATGTTAGTACTTAAATAGCCACCTAATAGTCCTTAATTTGAGCATAAGGAAAGTGATCATTGGCACACTTTAGATTTCAAACACCAATTTATATAGCTATTAGTTGCTAGCAAGGGTTTTAGAAAACAAAAACTTTGGTTTTAAATACACATGTGACAATTAACGTTGAACCTTGCTCTGATGCTAGCTGTCGCAGAACCGACCAATTTATAAGAGTACAAGTACAATGGTAGCCCGCAAGCGGTCGCACTGTCATACTTGAACCCATATAAACCCGATAGTCTGTCGAGTACCACGACGGGTCTCGATAAATGATTTACAACAACCAAGATCATGCATGATTCAACATACATGTCACATATTACATAAAGTTCATAGATACATTTTCATCATCAGAGTATGAAACCAAGTTATTACAAACCGAGTGTGATAGATAAAAGCGGAAGCAAATTAAGTTTGAAAGTAGAGTTTCCAACATAGTTTAGTACAGTGCCGAAGTAGGATCATAGTCCACAAAAGCAAATAGAGGGATTAATAAAGAAGCCTGCCAAAGGCTTACTCCTCATCCACGGCGGGATAGAAGCAACTCTTGCAATAACCATGATACACAGTGCCATCTGCAACAATGGGAAATAAAACCCTGAGTACGAGAAGGTACTCAGCTAGACTTACCCATCATAAACCAGAAATAATTCGACTCCAAGGATTATGCAAGGCTGTATCAGTGGAGATAGCTTGACAACATTTTGCATAAAAGCGATTGACTTAGTTGTACAATTATGATTCCTTTATCAAGTTAATTATAACTATCCATCTCTAGATTAGCAACTATCCTATGCCAAACATGTGGTATATCAATTTAAAAGCATACAATAGTAACCATAGCAGGTATTGTAATTCCATATTCATCCGAACCATCATGTTCATACACAGTTACTACGATGTTGGGACTAGCCAAGTTTCTCACTATCCGGGAGAGACGGTGATTCGAATCATTTTCAACTAGCTGGGAATTTATTCCTAACACAAACCTAGGCATACTGCATGAAGGCAGCCTTAGGTCACCTTTGGTACAACTCAGGTACACATTTCGCGGGCTCGTACCGCACCGCACAATCAGGGACACCAAATGCTAGGATGTTTAGGCCTAGTCTGCCCTTGGGCTCAGTCTGATCGCCCCCGCAAGGAGCGCACAATAGAACAGGACCCCGCCTGAGTTGAGCTACTCGGCTTCACGGACGGAACGAGTTATCTGGCCAGCTAAGTGATAGGCATGCGTTCAATCTTGTCAGAAGCGCCAACAACGGTACGGTCCTTAATCGGCACAGATGGAATCACATGAGTCAACCTACGCATAGACTCCGCCCGGCCTTGATTTTCTTTTACCCCATAGTTCTGTTCCATGATAGCAAATATAGCCAACCGTGCTTCGGTATCCACCTATATCTCGCAGGTGACTGGAAATCACCCGACTCTACCGGTCTAAGCAGGGCTAAGCATATACTCGATCCTGGACCTATACCGGGTTAAAGGTGTATATAACTGGACAATGTAGTTCCATGCATCAAGGGTTTCCAGACAACCTTATACCTAATGCATCAATCATAAGGACTCAAATAATATTTTGTAAAATACTGGGAGACTTAGAATGCTCCGAGGCTTGCCTTTCAAAAAGGTCATGGGGCGGTGATCAGGGCACTCCGGAAGCTCTTCAGGGTTCTGCTCCTCGCCTTCGAGAGCTGTGACTTGAGGATTCTCCTGCTGTTCCCCTTCCTCTACTTCGTCGAATTCCAGCAATGTTATTCCTTCCTCCGATCCTAGATGCATGAATATGGCATAAGATATTGCGAATGCATATATGTTAACAAGTGCATCATGTTCTACTGAGTAGGTGCATATCTCTTCTTGATTATTTAATTAACTACTTCAACCTTTCGGTTACTACACCCAAAACAGCAGCTACTTATTTTTCTCATAACTGGAGTTCTACTTATCCAAACGCTGTGACCCTAGGCTTTCTGGAAAGCTTATAAAATTTTCTACAACTCTTATTTAATCATCAAAAGCTAGTTCAAACTTTCTATTAACCAAAATAGACAATCAATCCAGTGCTGTCCAGAAATTCCAGAGAGCAAGCAATTCGTAAATACGAACTTTAAACAGCTGTAACTCATAAACCATTTGACCTATGGTCCTGAAAACTTAACAAAAGACATATGATGAAGTTATCTACAACTTTGTTATTAACCATTTTTACAGCAAACACCATTTTTACCATGCAACTTATCAAACTACAGAATCTGTCCAAAAACCTGCTCAATTTGAATTATAAAGCAACAATACTTCTACTTCATATAAGTATTCACATTTTTGCAACACAAATCCTACCAACAGTTCAAGCATACCAAAAACATTCAAGAAAACATAATGGTAAAGCCAAAACTATTTATTTAAATGCCTTTATTATTTTATTTATATACGTAGGTTAAATAATAAACATATACTAAATATGCATCATAAATTCTCCAAAATTTACAGTGCCTTTCTAATGCTACCAAAAGACTACTGTAAAAGTTTCATGCCATTTTACCAAGTAAAACATTCTATGCAAAAATGACAATGCAAAAAGGCCCATAATAGCAAAAATAGAAAACCCTAGTTAAAAGTGTGAAGCAACAGATTTCCTATTTTTCTTATCATCCTTATGGTACTAGTATAACCTCTGACAAATTTCACGAATATTGGATTCATAATTAATTTATAAAAAATCATACAAGGATTACCTATTTATAAAAGAAAAATCTATAACTACAAATCTACACATGCACTGATCCTCAATTTTTTACCAGAGCTCATACATGTCAATAATAGCTTACCACAAAAATTTAATAATTTTTGGTGCACAGGAACTCTGGATATAAAATAAACAAGTTTGCAAGCATTCAAAAACACATTTCAAAATTCCATTTAAATCCTCCAAAATTTCTACTATAAGTGTCAAGATCATATTTTTCTTAAATACTACACTTCCTAAGGAACACTACCAAATTTATTTCACAATTTTTGAAGCTACAAAACTAGAGATATCAATATTACAAAATAGTGTGAAATCTGGAATCAAAATGAACTATCTTAATCCCTACTGTCGCTGACCAGTGGGACCCGTGAGGCAGATGACCCCACACGTCAGTGACCCAAAACAGGGTAGCGGCGCTGCGCGATGCTTGCGCGGCTAGAGCTCGACGACGGCGAGTTTGCCGGCGGTGACATCAACACGCAACGACCCTTACGACCTAACGCATCGATTGCACCACTTGGCTGGGCCTCTTGTCGGCGCTAGCAATGACGGCGGCGGCCATGGCGGCTCGGAGGAGCAGGACGGTGGCGGTACACCGGTGATGACCTCGGTGGCCCAACCTAACGCTCATACAAGCATCTATGAATAATGGAGAACCTAGCGCATAAGCTAACGTAGCGAGAGGTGGACTGTGGCCCTCCATCCACGGTGACGGACTCGGCGACGGAGCTCCGGCGAGCCCTTGCATGGTGTTGGAGCTTACCGAGCGCTATCAGCGGGCACTGGTGGATGCAGTGAGTTGTTGGGGTGGCGGTGGAGTGCTGCGGTGATGGAGGAGCGGCAAGGCACGCTGGTGACCGGTAATGGCAATGGCGGACTCTTGGTGTGGTGGCGGCTGCGGTGGTTGCGCATAAAGGCGAAGGAGGGAACCAAAATGGGAAATGAGGGCGCTGGGTTGGAGCGGGCGGTGCTGGGGTGTTAACACTGGCTCAGGCTTGTCTCTGCCACGCGGGGCAGGACGCCAGTGACACACGGCCGCTGCTGGCCTCCACACAACGCGCGAGTCCTGGTAGCGGTCGGCCACTGAATCAACCGATTCAGTTCATCAGTCACCCGATGGCAAGGCCTGACAGCGAGTTTTCACGTCGATGTATCATCTAAACCGTGGCTCCAAAGCGTAAATGATCTAAATGACTTTTGTAGCCCTAAGTACCAGCTCCAATTCTTGTTCAATGAACTCATGCTAATTCGCAACCAAAATTAAGTTATATCATCTCAAAGTTGGGATGTCACCACTGTCAGTTAAAAGAACTTAGAAGATTTCGCTAAGTGATGAAAACAGTCATTTGATGATTTTTGCGAGCTCTAAAAGACTAAGCTATGCACTTTGTTATCTCCTGACCCAAAAATAAAAGTTGTTCTCCATGACAAATACTACAACTTTGTTTTAGTGACCACATACATGCATATCCTCTATCATATGATTCAAACATGGTCAAACCTAGTACATTCAATTGATGGTCTACATTCAAACTAGGGCCTAATGACCTATTTACCCCTAACCATGAATATCAAAGTTGTTCATAATGATACTCTAAACATGTTTAAGCTAATTGCAAGGTCACACAATTATTTACATGTATTCACTCATGATCATATGCATATATTCTAAGAAACATGAAATAACAAGCAATGTTGCCTATGTTTCAATTAAATGTTTCAAGTATAAATGCTTATATATGAATGCTTGATGACCATGCTCATGCTATGCAAGTCAAGTTATGCAAGGCTAACATCGAGGGTGTTACAAGACTCGCAACCATTGAAGAGACAAATGCTGCCATACAAGTTACGTTACATATTCATGCACAATGGCAGGTAAGAAATGGCTAGCCTCCAGTAACAACAGCAACAACAAAAATCAAAATTGGGAGGCTCTTTTCTAGCACCTTCACATCCGGCCACCTCATTGAGCAACCATGACAACAATCAGCTTGGGGAAGATGGCATCCCCCGTGTATCTAGATAAGTATTTCTTTTCCTTTTATTATTCTTAGCTTGCTTTTATATATATTATAAAAAAAGATGAATAACTAAAAATGAAATAAAAAGTTATCTTTATAGAAATATATAGGTATTATGTGTGATCTAAAAATAAAAATTAATAAAGAGGGTGTGTCTAGTTTGCTTTAATTTGTTGAATAAAATAAACAAGGACTCTGAAGATAATCTCTTAAAATATAAATGATAAATAGTTGCTCTATTGTAATTCATTTCAAGTACATAGTTTTCAGCCTTGAATTCTCCCGTGTTTTGGATAAGATTGTTTTGATATAAGGATTTACTCTGAACCTGAAACTCGTGGGTAGCATTTGCTTGATCTAAGTATAGGTAGTTGACGGATATGATATGAGAAGGTTTGAGCTACTATTTATCCTGTTCCAAGTGACACTAAAGTTCTGGAGATTTCTTTTGAAAAACATAAAAATGCTACATGATGAGTTCCTATATGGCAAAGCTTGAATTCCCACCAGAGCCATACATATTATTCAGGCTAGGAAAACTTCCACATATATGCTGCATGCTTTTGCATTGAGTTTTGTCAAGCTTTGTTGACTCTTGTGAGAGGTTTGTCATGCTATCAAAATCAAGATCACGTACGCTCTACACACATATGCACTACTCCTACACTGGGGGTAGGCGCAAAAACATGCCATTCCATTTAGATCCACCCCAAAATGTTCTACTTCTACACTAGGAGTGAACACAAAAACATGTTTGTTAGGTTTTCCATCCACCAAATTAATGCTCCAAGTTCTTTAAGCTATCTCTCAAAGTTTTGTTGCAGAAAAAGAGAATAGGGCTGTGCAAAAGTTATTCATGAAAAAAAGAAAGAGAATTGAGAAAAAAATGGACACAAAAGTGTCCGAGATATTGAAAATAATGGGTACTTAGATGCCCACTTGAAAAAAAGAAAAGGAAAAAAAAGAGAGATGAATAAGATAGCCCATGTTCTCTCACAAAAATATTTCTAAGTGATATGCTTTCAAGGAGCAAAGTAGAATTAGGTTAGCCACCACATATATTCACCTCATATATCCACACACATGCACATCTTGATTTGATTGTATGACTAAACTCTCTTTGGATCCGTTGTTTGACTTTATAATATATGCATTGCAAGTATGCCCGAGCTTTCTCCCTACCTATGAACTCCACATAAGCCTTAGTGGTAGGAAGAGAAAAGGGCATAACATCTTTATTGCCTTGGTGAGGATCCATAAATACCACATGTATTGTGATTTGAGAGTATCATACAATGGAATCTCTGAGTTTTATTTTGAAAACTTATAAAAACTCCAGAACAATGGTTGAACAAAGAACTTGAGACATAGTGCTTGACTTGATCATTATGTCTTTCAATTACTCTAGACCCAAGTGAAGGCTAAGAAGCCCCATGGTTGAAGGTAATATGGGTAAGTTTGAAAGTCATATCAGTTTATTCTAATCCAGAGGAGAATTTTTTGTTTGAACGCATGTGTACTTTTGAGGCATAAAAACATTGTAGCAACTCCTAATCCATTGTTCAAGTTTAACTTTGCTCAGGGACTAGCAAAGGGTAAGTGTTGGGGAACTTATTGATGGTTGTTAATGTCAATCATAAACCGTTAATATATCCTACATATAAACATAATTCCATTACCAAACATAGATATAGGGGGTTTAAACTAATGAATTCTATGAGCTTTGGTGAATATGTGAATGCAGGAGGATTTATCTAGAAAATAGCTCCTGGGACCACCTTCATACACTCTAAATAGGCAAATCGACATCAACAAGTGATTCAACCCACGAAACCTATGAAAGATGACTCAAGACGGAGCCCAAGCCTCGCCACCAGAAGGAGGAGCCCACCTAGCACCATAGTGGGCTAGTCAGCCTAATGGGGAGGTTGTCTGGCCCATTAGGGTGGCCCCTCACCCTCTGTCGCCACGTACACCTTCCTAAGATCTGAACCCTTGATTTTAAGGCAGTTTTAGGTCAGTTTATCCAACAGTGATCGAGGGAGTTGATGCAGATCAATGACATGGTGATTCCTTGCTCCTTACTCCACCTAGAGTCCTTGCACCTACTACACCATGATTCTTTGGCCGCTACTCCATCTCCCCCTATATAAGGGCACCCAGACCCCCTCCTGGAGGCCATCTCATTCGGGATCGAGGCATGCAATAAGAGAGATATCTCCACAACACTTTCAATATGTAGAATTAGATTAGTTAAGTTGAGAGTTAGGGAGAGTTGAGTTATGCTTAGGTTTTAGAGAAATCTTTGGAGGTCTGGTATATCTTTGTATCTTACCTTGGCAAGACTTATGCTTTAGATACAATTATCTTCTCTATTTACTTTTATGCTCTCATGTGTGTGGTTAGTATAGTTATCATACCCTAGCATGGGATCTCTGCTCGCATCGAGTGCTCTAGTTATTATATGTGATTAGAGTAGTAATTAATAGTGTAGACGTGGTGTCTAGACTATGAGTTACCTAAGATTGCACTCAACCCCATGGATAGTTGTGGTAGCCTCAGGTGGTGGCAACCCTGATGGCCGACGTAGTCCACCATGTTCGGGTTGGTGTTTGTACGACCATAGTCGGAGCTTCCTAGTCCCTTTCTCATCCCTTTCTATGGCTAGTGTTCGATGTCCCAAAGTACCATTGTGTACAATTGCTATATCTACACATGTTTTTGTTACCTTCTAGTCTAAACTAGAATAGAACCAAAATAATAGAGAAGTATTTAGGAACCTTGAACTCACCCGTTGTCCTCTCAATCTAGCTAAGCTACTCCTTTATTTTACCATGGAATTCTCTTATGTGTGTGTCATATTTCATAACTCTTATCATTTATCACTTATTCCTACTTTAATCTAGTTGGTATACTAATTAGTAGATACATGATGGTGAACTATCAAGTTATTTAACCATTGTTTCCCTGTGGATAAATACGATACTCTAGAATACTCCCGGGTAAAAGCTATAACGGTATCCGTGCGCTTGTGGAATTTTTTGTGTGCGTTAAAAAATACCAACACTCTCATGGAGACCGATCTAAAGTAAATTTCGCTAGAACAAGAAGCACTCCACAATGAGAAGAGAAAAATGCCTCAGCCAAATCTTGAGTATTCAAGTTCTCAAAGGCCCAGAGTTGAAGATAGGAAGCTACCTGGACCCCACCACAACAAGCCTAGGGACAGCTTTGCTATCTACCATAGGGGATCACTTATCAATACCCAATTGAGCCTATTCTTGAGCCATGTGCTGTGAAACCTACCAAGGGCACTAAGAGCAAGAAGAAGAAGAAGAATGTGATTGTTGTTTGCCACACATGTCACCGGATCGATCACAAGGCCCAAGTTTGTCCTCAGCATCAATAGTTTGCTCAGCTTGGACTACTTGAGAGTCGATCACCACTGACTCAAAGCATGCCAGCTGCATCCTCTAGAGATCATGGAAGACTCAACCATGTCACATCAAGGAATGCAATGGAAGCCCCTAAAGTTGTGCGTGGAAAGGTAGAAGTAGAAAGAGCCCCTGTTGTAGTCTTGTTTGACTCAGGAGCCACCTATTCCTATGTCTCTTTGAAGTTCGTGCAGTAACAGTCTCTTCCTACTGAACATCGAAGCAGATCTATGATCACTAGCTCTCCCCTTGGAGATGTTAGTTGCACTTTGGAATGCAAATCAGTGAGACAACTCAAGATGGCAGGATATATGTTTCTAGCAGATTTGACAGTCCTGAAGTTTGATGGTGATATTGATGTGATTCTTGGTATGGATTGGTTGACCAAACACAAGGGATTGATCTCATGCTCACCTCGGTCTATTAGCTTAGAGCACCCTGGTGGTTTTCAAGTGAAGATTGATGCTACACATCGACTAAATGACACTGAGAAAGTTGAACTTCATGCTTTGACAGAGTAGACTCTATAAGATGTGCCAGTTGTCTGTGAATATCTGAATGTCTTTTCAAATGAGTTGCCCGGAATGCCACCCGATCAGGACATCGAGTTCATGATTGACTTAGTCCCTGGAATGGGACCTATAGCCAAGCGTCCATACAAAATGGTAGCCGATGAATTAATAGAGCTCAAGAAGCAGTGGCAAGAGCTAATGGATAAGGGTTTCATTAGGCTGAGTGCCTCACCCTGGGGATCTCCCGTGCTATTTGTGAAGAAGAAAGATGGATCTATGTGGATGTGTGTTGACTACCGTAGCTTGAATGCTATCACAATCAAGAACAAGTATCTGTTGCCTCGCATCGATGACTTACTTGACTAGTTGTAGAAGGCAAAGTACTTCTCGAAGATTGACTTGAGATATGTCTACCATCAGATGAAGATTAGGCCTAGAGATATTGTCAAGACAGCTTTTGTCACTCGTTATGGCCAGTATAAGTTCATGGTTGTTTCTTTTGGGTTGACCAATGCACCCGCATATTTCATGAACATGATGAACAAGGTCTTCCTAGATGAGTTAGACAACTTTGTCATGGTTTTCATTGATGACATCTTGATCCACTCAGAGACAGCAGAAGAACACGAGAAACACCTCAGAGTTGTGCTAGAGAAGCTAAGGTAGAATCAATTGTATGCCAAGTTTGAGAAGTGTGAGTTCTGGCTGGAGAAAGTAGCTTTCCTCGGACATGTGTTAACCGCAAATGGTGTTACAGTGGACCAATCCAAGATTGAACCAGTCACAGAATGGAAGGAGCCACAAAATGTCACTGATATCAAGAGTTTTCTTGGATTGGCTAAATACTATCACTGATTCATTGAGAACTTCTCCAAAATTGCCAAGCCAATGATAGAATTGCTACAGAAGAATGCTCCCTTCATATGGAATGAGGCATGTGAGAAGAATTTCCAAGAGCTCAAGAAGTGTCTTACAACCACTCCCATCCTTGCCTTACTCGATATTCGCTAGAATTTCATGGTATATTGCGATGCTTCCAAGCAGGGATTAGGATGTGTGCTTATGCAGAATGATAGAATGATGGCTTATGCCTCACGACAGTTGAGAGATCTTGAGAAGAACTACCCCATGCATGACCTTAATTTAGTTGTAGTTGTTCATGCTCTCAAGATCTAGAGGCACTACTTGATCAGCAATAAGTGTGATATCTACACCGATCACAAGAGTCTCAAGTATTTCTTCATGCAGAATGAGCTGAACATGAGACAATGCAGATGGTTAGAAATTAATCAAGGATTATGACCTAGAAATTCATTACCATCCTAGAAAAGACAATGTTGTGGTAGATGCTTTGAGCAGAAAGAGCTATTACAACAGTTTGGTTGCCAAAGGGCGATTGCCTGAGTTGCATGAAGAGTTTGAGAAGCTAAGAATTGAAGCTTGTGACAGTGGTTATCTTCACATGCTCCAAGTCACCTACATCCTAGAAGAGAATATCAGAGAAGCTCAGAAAGCATGCAAGGAGATCTAGAAAATCAAGGTACTTATGCAAGAGGAAAAACTCCAGGATTACAGGATTGATGAATAAGGCACCTTGTGGTTGAAGAATTGGCTATGTGTTCCACAAGATCAGCAAATTCGAGAATCCATCTTGTCAGAGGCACATAACTCTAATTTTTCCATTAACCCTAGTTGCACTAAAATGTATTGTGATCTTTGAGATAGGTTCTGGTGGAAGGACATGAAGTCTAATATTGCAGCCTATGTGGCTAAATGCAACATCTGCCGAAGAGTGAAACCCGAGCATCAAAGGCCAGTAGGATTACTTCAGCCCCTGGACATTCCTATCTAGAAGTAGGAAGATATCAGCATGGACTTATAATCGGCTTACCTCGCTCTCAGAAAGGACATGATTCGATATGGGTCATAGTCAATCGTTTGACCAAGGTAGCTCATTTTATCCCGATGAGGACTACTTACACCGCTAATAAGCTTGCAGAGTTGTGCATTGACAACATTTTATGTCAGCATGGAGCTCCCAACACCATTGTGTTGGATAGAGGACCACAATTCATAGCTATGTTCTAGAAGAGCTTTCACAAAGCCATCAGTACCACCCTAGATTACAGCATAGCTTTCCACTCCTAGACTGATGGTCAGACAGAAAGGGTGAATCAAATTCTAGAAGACTTGCTTAGAGCTTGTGTCTTAACTTATGGATCTGATTGGGAGAAAAGTCTATCCTTTGTTGAGTTCTCCTACAACAACAGTTAACAAGCCAGCTTGAAGATGTCACCATTTGAAGTCCTATATGGTAGAAAATGCACGACTCCACTCATGTGGTCAAAAGTTAGAGAAAGATAATTCTTTGGACCTGTTATGATAAAAGATGCTGAAGAGCAAGTGGCTAAGGTCAAAGAGAACCTGAAGATAGCCTAGACTCGACATAAGAGCTATGCTAACAAAAGAAGAAGAGATCTCAGTTTCAGAGTTGGTGACTACGTGTATCTCAAGGTGTCACCTCTCTAAGGCACCATGAGGTTTCACGTCAAAGGAAAGCTAGCTCCTTGCTTTGTAGGCCCCTACAAGATCTTGAAGAGAATTGGGAAGCTTGCCTACAAGTTGGAGCTACCAGATAACCTAGATAGAGTACATCCCGTGTTCCACGTCTTCCAGCTAAGGAAATGCCTCAGAGTTTCAGAAGAGGAAGTCCACACAGAAGCCCTGGATCTATAGGACACACTTGAGTACCTTGAGCACCCCATCAAGATTCTAGACCGAGATGCCAAAGAAACCAGAAGAACAACCATACCCATCTGCAAGGTTCAATAGAGCAACCACATTGAACGAGAAGCAACTTGGGAGAAGGAAGAAGAACTTTAGAAGCAGCACCCCCACCTCTTCACCAACTGAGCAGCACCCTAATCTTGAGGATGAGATTCCTATAAGGGGGGAGGACTATCACATTCCATAATTCTATGTAATAGAAAAGTCCTAGCTTTCAAAAAAATTCATTGCAATGTGTGTTGCATGTAAAAGTTAGGTCAAACTTAAGTCAAATGTTTTCCCTTCTACCCCAATCTCAAAATCATAACTTCAAAACTTTTTGCAATGAACAACTTGTCTTGAAGTTGGCCCGGCCAAGTCAACAACATGGCAAGAGGAGTTTTTCAATAAAATATTTTGGAGATAAATTAATACCTTGGTTGAATTCGAGCCGCACTCGAATTCAACATCCAACCCATACTCATGCTTTATTATTTCCTAAAATGGAAACCCTAACTCTCTCAACTTATTCAAAGAGAATTTGTAGATAAATTGGTGCACCGCATCTAGTGTAGATGCAAGTGTGTTTTGGTTCTTTTGGTTGTGCTTGGAGGTAAACCCTCTTCCCAGAACATAGAGCAAAAAAGGAATTTAATCTCCCTCTTGTTCATGGCCAGTAGGATCAATCCAGCCCAACCAGCCCCTCCTTTCTTCCACCAATTAGCCTAGCCCTACCCAAACAAACCCGCATGGCAGCTTGTCTCTGGCCTAGCAGCAAGGACCTCGCCAGCTCCTCCCATCTCTCCTAGCCCAGCCTAGCTTGGCCTAGCAGCCTCACCAGTCATAGCTCCACACCCCCTCACCACCCTCGCGTGCGCAGCACGTGCTATTGGTATATTTAACGCACACAGATAAATCCGCAAGCGCATGGATACCGCTGTAGCTTTCACCTATAAGTATTCCAAGTATCATATCCATAGGGAAACATGTGAGACTAACTATGGTATAACTTAACAAGGCATAGCGACTAGGTTAAGGTTTAACTTAACTAGGTGTAGCAACAAGGTTAAGGATAAATAGGAGCGTAGAGAGGATAACTAAAGTTCTCTAGTTCTGACATAGGTAAGCTTATGTCTTCTACTATTCAACTAGGGACATTACTAGGGAAAGACATCAGCAGAGGATGCTTTCCTTCGTAACCACGTCCTACGTGCACCTACAGACAGGAGGTGGATTACAAAGGATCAACGAAGCTATATAGTATAGGCTATATAGAACTTATGTCACTCACGCGATCTACCACCTTCTGGAATGTAGGGTGCATCCACAATTAACCTAAGTATAAGCACCACGCTTACACTTACGATTAATACTCTACTCCCCCTAGGAAGAGAATAAAGCAGTCAAAAGAGTGTCGTGAACCTGAAGAACAATATAAACAAGATGCTTACTTGAATTAGAAGTTGATTACTAGAGAAATCTCAGACGCAAGCTCAGATAGAACTCAAATCTACCAAGGTATAAGCCATAGAGAGACCACTGATAGGCCAACACCTCTTCCAAACTCTTCCCTCACTCTCTATCTTACTATTATTTATAAGACTAGATCCTATGGAGGACTAATCTTCTCTTGATAGCTGGCTCTGATCCTCATGATATGAATTAGGGTTTCAGAATGGCTCCAGGGGGGTAGGGGCTACTATATATAGGCCAAGAAGGAGTAGGGGGCAAGGAATCAAGGTGGAGTAGGGGACAAGGAATCACCACATCATCAAGCCACGTCAATTCCCTCGATCACTGTTGGATGCACCAACTATAAACTGCCTTAAATTAATGATGTAAATCTTGGAAACACATACAAGGCGGTGGAAGGAAAATGGACTCTGTAGCAGGCCGACCAGCCTAGGGCTTGCCCTGGGCGGCCCACTTTCATGGCCATTTGGCCCAAGCTTCAGTGTGGTGTCTTCTGGAACCTTCTAGAGTTGTCTTTAGTGGGTTGAATCACTTATTGTCATCGGTTTGCTTGTTTGGAGTGTATGAAAGTGGTCTCGAGAGCTATTTTCTGGATAAATCCTCCTACATACAAATATTTACCAAAGCTCATGGAATTCATTAATTTAAACCCCTATACCTATGTTTGGTGATGGAATTAAATATAAATGTAGGTTATGTTTATGATTTATAATTGGTATTAGTGACCGTCAACAATTTCCCCCAAGCTTAACATTTGTCAGTCCCTAAGCAAATCTAAACTCAGCAATGGATTAGGAGTTGCTACAATGTTTTCACGCCTCAAAAGTACACATGTGTTCAATCAAAAATTCTCCTCCAGATTAGAATAAACTTATCTGACTTTCAAACTTACCCATAGTACCTTCAATCATGGGGCTTCTCAGCCTTCACTTGGGTCTTGAGCAATTGAAAGACAGAACAATTAAGTAAAGCACTATGTCTCAAGTTCTTTGTTCTACCATTATTCTGGAGTTTTTATAAGATTTCAAAATAAAACTCAGAGATTCCATTATGTGACACTCTCATGTCTCTCAATATATGTGGTATTTGTGGATCCTCACCAAGGCAATAAAGATGTTATGCCTTTTTCTCTTCCTACAACTAAGGCTTATGTTGATGGGGACGGGGATCCTGATCTTCGGGCAAGTGATGATAACTATCATTTTGGTGGAGCACGACACACCAAACCAGTTTTAGATCCAAAGACCCAAACCCTGCAATCTTAGCATCAAGACTCCTTGTAGCACCCAGTTTTAAAAACAAAACTAGATACACACCATATGTGAGCCTAGGAAGTCAAATCTCACATATAGCTACAAATAAGGGTAATATCAAAAGACAATGCTTAAATACTTAGAGTATTAGTATAAAGATTATAACCTCAGAGTATAGACAGCGGAAAGACAACTCCGATCTTTAGGTAAAGACTCCAAATCCACAGGGACAACTGACTAGTTGATCACAAGCCTAATTCCTCCAAACTCTAGCAATCTGGTACCCATCCAGGATTTTCATCCAAATATTTGAAAAGTAAAGCAAGCGTAAGTACATGTCGTACTCAACAAATATAACATGGGGTTCATGAGGCTCAAAAGGCTGACACTGGTTCAACTGCGATTAGCTTTTAATTGTCACAATTTTATTATAGGAGTAGCAACAAGTTTATCACAAGCCCATTTAAATACATGATCAGGTAAACATGAATAATGAATAGCATAAACAGTAATCATTAGTGAGCATCTTTATCATTAGTATCATCCATGTTCATCATCATTAACCATTAGTGATCATCTATTTCGTAAGGGTTCCAAGGCCGCTCGTGACTATGAGCACGACTGATATACCAGTTTTACACTCTGCAGAGATTGTACACTTTCACCTTGAGTCATGTTACCCATATGCCCAGGTTTATAACTCCCAAAACACTTCTAAGGTGCATAGGCAGGGTACACTATGAAGCTTTTCCCCAGTCGTTCTAATAACGAGCAGCCGCTAAGGATTCCATCTCCCAAGTGTTATGGAGTCATCTCCAAAAGTGACACTAAAACATGCAGCATAGTACACACCCTAGGGATGAGACCCATACCCAACCTGGTATGCCCCTCTTGCCCTTTCGGTAAACTGCTACAAACTAGAAAGAGCAAGGTACTAGACTAAGACTAGAGCCATATAGTCCTCATGGTTGTACTGTAAGTCTCGGATGATCACTTATAGATAAGTCCTAAGGGAGAGGAATCTGAAGCATTTAGAAAGTAGCTAAACACTCTAGCCCCCTGTTTCCAAGTTGCTAAAAAGCCATTTTTTAATGTTTATTGCATATACCGTTAGTCAAGTTACAAGATCATGGTTGTAGTTGAGCACTAGCAAAGCTACCCAATGCAATACCCCATAGGTATCAAGGCACAAGGTACAAAGTACTAGGACATCCTTAATGGTAGTCAAGGTAGACACATACAGTATAAATTAAATGATTAAAGGTGTATAGGACAACAAAGATGATCCCATGCTATACTTGCCTTAAAACACCGATCCTTCGGTAAGCTTTAATCTTCAACGTTCTTCTTCTTCTTCTTCTTGAGCACCATGTATATCTCACCGACTAGACTTAATCATAAAGCACCACACAAGCATCCATACAATCATACACGAAGCAAATAATAGATCTAAATTAGAACAATACACCAATCATAAAATCGAGAGGAAAAGTTTGTAAAATGAATCTACGTCTCGCTATGAACACACAGACGAGAAAAGCACAATAATTGGAGCAATAACGAAAAAGATACAACTACCGAAAGATTTGCTTTATAAAAGTGAACCAAGAGATTTATAAATTTTATCTAAATAAAAGGATGTATAAGATATTTTAGAGAAATACCTGAGTTGTATTAAGTCAAAATTCATATTTGAATTTTGAAGACAAAAATAGAATTAATCATATTTTATTTATAAATCTAATTGCATAATTATTAATCAAATTAGAGTTTAAACCATGAATTTCTAGAATAATTAACATAGTAAAAATTATTACTAACGCGTAGATCACATTGTTACGAATCCAACGCAACTTAAACGAGTCAAAACAGAGTTAAAACGTAGAAGATATGAATTAAACATGATTTCCTTTAATAAAATAATAGATTAAATCTAATCCTGAATTTTAAAAGTTAAAAATATATCAAACAGTAGTATAAACATGTAGATTATGAAATTATGAACCTAACACAAGTTGAACAGGTCAAATCAGAGTTAAAACGGAGAAGTTATCGCCTAAAGAAAATAGTGGCAAATCTGTAAATAAGTGAAAACATATTTTCAATCTAACCGAAACAAAATACGCTTTCAAAAGAAGAAAACGAAGTCGGTAAAGATGCAATGGACCATGGGTTAAGTCTCAAATATTTATAAGGGGCTTTTTGTAAATCTAACAGCGAAGGGGTAACTTGGATCTTGGGCCGTTGGATTAGAGTTGGACGGCCGTGATTGGATCGGCGGGTGAAAGGCGACGGCGGCCGGCCGGAACAGGGGAAATCACGGCGGCGTGCCATGGCCGGTGACGGAGCTTGGCAGTGAATCTCAAAAATGACCTTAGGGCCATGGTTTTTGGTGGGGAAAACACAGGAGGAGAGAGGAGGTTGAGGCGAGCTAACCAAGAGTGTTCCCGACGGCGGAGAAAGCACGGAGGCGACTCGGCGACATCAAGCTCCATCGGCGGGATCCGAGCGACGTCGCTAGGCTAGCTCGGGGTGAGGGCAGCGTGCTCTCGGGTTCAGGGAAAATGGCATGGCCTCGGTTGATACTTATGGGGCGAGACGGCTTGTGGCGCACGACATCGAGGAGACAGGGCGAACACGGACACACGATGCGGCGGCAGACTTCGGTGGGGCTACGCGAGGGAGAAGGCAGTGCTGATAGGGTGGCCCCACCTGTTGGCATAGGAGAGAAGGAGGGGATGCACGGCGTGGTGCTTCGAGCTAGGTTGCGCGCTGGTGTGGGCCGAACTACACGAAAGGGAAACAGGGGAAACGGGAGCAAGAGCGGCCGGCTGGGCCTGTGTGCAAGAGGAGGAAGCGGGCCTACGTAGAAAAAAAACATTTGGGCCGACTCGGCCCACGTGGGAAAAGGGGAGGAGGAAGCGGGAAGCGGGCCGGCGGCTGCTCGGCTATGAGGAGGGAGTGGTATAGTGGACCGGCTGGTCACTGGGCCAAAAAGGGGAAGAGGAGTGCTTTTCCATTTTCCCATTTTCAATCCAAATTCAAATATGACCAAAGTCAAATTTAAATAGGGTTTCAAACACACTTTTCAATTCAAACAAAATGAACAATTTTTGTAAGTTTTCTAAAAATAAATTTTACAACTTTTTAAATTATTTTATTTTCAAATTTTCTTTTCTTTTAGTTCAAAGTCAATTTTAACTTCATTTGCAAAAGCAATTTAAACCATTTTAAATTTTCCATCAAAACCACTCAACCAAATAAATCAAATGCAAGGGCATGTATCCACAAACATGTTTCTACCTTATGATGAATTTTAATTTAATGGAAAAAAAATATTTTCCTATGTTTTCATGAGCACAAAAATTCAAAATTACCACAATTTACACCTATTTCAAAAAGAGCAAATTTTTGGGTGTTACAATTTTACCCCCCTTAAGATGAATCTCGTCCTTGATATTCGGAGAACGTCGACTAGGAGATAAGAATACTCTATCTTTGAATTCTTCTTTACTTCCTCACATAGTTCCATCTTCTTGATAAGGATTCCATCTTACTTTGCATACCCGTCAACCTTATTCTAAATATCTCGTCAAACTAATTCCAAGATTTTGACAAATACTTCAACCATACTCTGGTATCTCCAATCACTAGGCCACTTTTCATATAATACCAATTCTCTTTCTTAAAATATCCACCTTCCAATGAAGCCTGATGAATCTCTTGGTCAGAAGAAGATTCTACTACCAATCTTCAAAATATTAATGATTCTGATTAAGTTGCTCGAACCTTAAATGCAATTCTTAGTCCTTGGTGTCACCCAAACCTTCTTAGCATGATTCTCTATTGCTAAGGGCATCAGTCATGACTTTTACTTCTCTAGGTGTTAGCACTTTTCCAAGTCATAATCAATCTCATTCCAACGAGGATAACACAAGCTCAAGACCAACTTAGTGAAGATGTCTTGTAGATTCTTGTGATCCTCCTAAATGTCACATTTTCTTCTAAGAAGATATTACTTCCATGCTCCATAATGGATAACTTTAGATGCAAGTTAGGTAGTTCAACTCACGCTTCCTTAATTGACTTAATGAACAAGCCACTACTTTTCTTCTGCATAAGGACACATCCCACCTCTTGACAAGGTGCATCATTGTAGATATGAAACTCTTGTTCGGATCTAGCAAAGCTAATAACTTAGGTTTTACTCCAACCTCTTCTTGGATTCCTTCAAACACTTACCTGAGGTTTCTTGATCCAAACTAACTTAAAACCTCTTCCAGTAGCATTATCAATATCTTGATGATCTTGGTCAAACTTCCCTTGAATCTTTAATCAAACCTCATTGAGACTCTGAGATTCTTTCACATCTTTGGGTACCACCACGCTTCCACTGCGCAACTAGAACATATGATTCTTCATCTTACAAATTCTTCAACTTGGCTACCCCCCTTAAAAATAAACTAGGGGACACCTAGCATAGCTTGGACATTCTTTTATATGGATTAACTAGCATAAGGACATCCTGACATCGCAAAGAAACTCTCGTGTAGGGGCAAGAACAAGAAATCTGGAATTTCCTCGCAAGTAGAAAAACAACAGCGCAGTAAAATGGTTGTAACTCCAATTATGTTAATCCAATGATATTGTAGCTTCTACCATTAGAAAGCTTATAAAATCCTCCACAACTTCCTTATAGAACTCTTTTCCAAATTCTATAGTTAACTTGGTCAAAAATACTGCACAACAGAAACTGTTCTAGGTTCCAAACAGCACAGATGCATCGCTGTGGGGGGTATGACCCTGGATACCCACGGCAGACCACATGGGCTACGACCCTAGGGGCAGCCCAGCCCACAAGACAAAGCCTTATGGGACACGACTTTGGTCGGCGCCTTCCGTAAGACATCTGGTTGAAATCCTGAAGATACTACGAGATCTGTTAGGATATGTATGATCCCAAGATTCCTGTAATCAGTTATTACTTTCTGGTTATCTCCTAGATCTAACTGACTTGTAACCCTACTCTTCGGACTATATAAGGCGGGTAGGGACCCCTCTAAATGCATGCAATATCATATGATAGCTAATACAAACAACAGACCATAGGAGTAGGGTGTTATGTCATACTGATGGCCTGAACCTGTCTAACTTATGTGTCTCTGTTGCCTTCTTGTTCTTGATCTCACGCTCCTTTGCCGATCAATCTACCTTCGTGGGATAACCCTCGGAGGACTGCCAACGCTATTCTATCGACAGTTGACACGCTAGGTAGGGGCTTGCGTGTTGTTTCCTTATCGAACAAGATGGCTTCTTCCACAGGCTCTTCGTCCCTCCTACAGCCTGGCCAGATCTTCATGGTCAGATCAATCTCATGGATCATCAACGGTGACGGAGTCGGAGAGCTCCTTGAGACGGTGCAGATCGAGTCTGCTTCGATCATCCCCGCACCTACGACTGTATATCTGATCTCAAAACCACTTTCGAGGTCTCCTTCATCAACAACTCGTCGCCCGCTTCCTCGCTACTAGAGGAGGTAGATCAATAACGACAATCTGATCAAATCCATCGATCGTGTTGGTTTGAAGCTCACCGATTGTCTCTCCATTGCCGAATCAGCCCTGGACACGTTGGTTTGGTGCCGACCACCCTCTGATCCAAATCTATTGGAGGTTGCTCAGAAAACTCTAGGAGTCATGGCTCTACCCTTCGGGCTCACCAACGTCACCGCCACTTACCAAGGCGCCCTATGGGGCAAGTTCGCTAACCAGGTGGGATGCGCCCAGCCACTCGCTGACCAGATCGTCGTCCAATTTCCTCCAGCCGACAACATGCTACATATAGGCCAGTGCCCCAGAGCGTCCCTCCAGACCATCCTAGAGGAAAATCTAGGCTCCGAGTCTCATGGCTCTACGGAGACCCTCGCCGAAACCTTCACTGAGCAACTCCTTCTCCCACCCTTCCAAGGTGGTGCGATCATCAACATCAGTGTCGATAGCCCTCCTCGGAATGGTGAAACCGAGGAACATCAACTGCGCCCAGCACCGAGAAAACAAGGCGGCCATCGCGAGGGCTGAGGGTGCTCATTATAATCAGCTTGATTCATAGGGAAGGCCACTCCCGCTCCATCACGACCTCGACAAAGAGTTTCTCCGCGTTGACAGCCACGACGTCTTCAAGACTCCAAGCGCCAATCTAGCAGTGGTCGCTAATGAGCTCGCTTGCCTCCCGTAGATGCCCGAGCTCACCAAGGTCGCCGCCATGCTTAAGGCGGCACACTATCAGGTCAATGAGATTCGTGAGGATCAGAGACCTTCATGCTCTATGAGCATGATTCGCCAATCAGTTGTGCCAACATCTAATCACCGCTCTAGTCAAAGCCGTTTCGCTAACCAATCACTGCCTCTCTAGGGGGGAGCCGGGGGCCATCGTGCCAAACAACATCACCAACATGACTAGGAGGTCGAACAGGACGCTCGAGTGCACCTCAGCAACCTCTGGGATGCACGACGGTGTATCGAGCAACATTGCTTCGGTTGCCATGAAGACAAAGTATGTCGCCGCTAGGAGTACGAGCAGGAGTATGGCAACCTAGACTCAGCCCTCGAGCCAATCGCTAACGAAAATGCTACAGACGATGGCGTCGACAACCCTGAGGGCCCCCTAGCTTTCACAAGGGCGCTCTAAACACTTCGGTGGCCCCGTGGTTTCAAGATCGTTGGGGTCAAGCCCTATGAAGGAAGGATGAACCCGACACAATGGCTACAGGCTTATGCCACTACTATTCGCGCTGTCGGAGGAGACACTAGTGTCATGGCAAATTATCTCCTCGTCATGCTCACGCCACCCGCCATGAGCTGGTTTACAAGCCTTGCCTCGGACTCCATCGGATCTTGGGAAGAGCTGAAGAAAGTCTTCACCGACAACTATATGGACACGTGTACTCGACCAGGCACTAAGCATGATCTCAACCGCATCAACCAGAAGCCATTCGAGCTCCTCCACAGCTACATTCAATGCTTTTCCGAGATGAGGAACTCTATTCCCAACATCACGGAAGCTAAGGTCATCACCGCTTTCATCCGAGGACTCTACCATCGTGACTTTCGCTCCAAATTCAACTGTAAGCCGCCCATGGGCATCGGCAAGATGATCACTACTGCCAACTAGTACGCCAATGCCAAGGAAGCTGAGGTGCACTTCAACGAGGACGCGGGCACTCATCACCCACCTCACCGCTTCGACGATCGCCCCAATGACCGACGCGACAACGACCGTAGTTTTGACGACCGTAGTTATCATCATGACGGTGGTCGTGATCCGCCAGAAGGACCCAAGTCTGGCCAAAATCACCGCCGCCGGCCAGACCACGTCATCGTCACCGTCAGTCAACCTTGAGCCAAGCGCAACTATGATGAATAGTACCAAAAGATCCTCGATGGCCCATGCCCTCTTCACAAGAATGTCAAACACAAGATGAAGATCTGCCTCGGTTTGGCTAAGGAGTTCCAGGACAAGAAGCTGGACGACGACGCCAACGATGGAGCTAGAGGTCATCGACCACCTGGAGGCAACAACAATGCCTTCTAGGACCACAACAAGGTGGTCGCCACCATCTTTGGGGGCCTTGCCTCCACTAAGAGCAGAAGAGAATGGAAGCTCGCCACATGGCGGGTGCTCTCCGTCAATACGAAAGATGCCACCACCAACCGTAGCTATTGTCCATGGTCTGAGGTCCCCATCACCTTCAGCAGGGCCGACCAGTGGGCGAACATTCCCTACTCAGGGCATTTTCCCCTCATCCTCGATGCAACCGTCCAGAAGGTGCTCTTCAGAAAAGTGCTCATCGATGGTGGGAGCACTCAAAATCTCCTCTTCGCCGGAGCCCTAAAGGAGTTGGGCCTTGGTTTGTCAGATCTCACACCCTCCGACTCCTCCTTTTAGGGTGTGGTACCTGGCAGGGCCTCTAAACTGCTTGGAGAGATTACCCTACCAGGACAGTTCGGCATGGCAAGCAACTACCGCGTCGAACACATCAATTTCTATGTTGCCAACTTCAACACAGACTACCATGCCATACATGGTTGGCTAGCTCTGGCCAAGTTCATGGCAATACCGCACTACGCGTATCTGGTGCTGGAGATGCCATCGCTTGTAGGAGTTCTGGCCTTGCGGGCCAACCTCTCCATTGCCTACGCCTATGAGACAGAAAGTCTCACCCTCACTAAAGCCACCAACCTCTCCATTAAGATGGCCAGTGTGGTCATCGAAGCCAAGAAGATGTCCGCCGACGACATGGAGATCCTAGAGCTAGAGCCTCCTCACGCCTCCGCCAAGTCCAAGGAAGTCAAGGTGGTCGGCCTCGACCTTGACAACCCCTCCAAGACCATGAAGAATGGGGCTCACCTTGACCCCAAATAGGAAAGCGCGCTCGTCTCCTTCCTACATGCCAACGCCGATGTGTTTGCTTGGAAACCTGCAGACATGCCAGTGGTACCATGGGAGAAGATCGAGCACTCCTTGAACATCTCGTCGACCGCCAAACCGATCAAGCAGAAACTCCGCCGATTCGCGCCAGACAAGAAGGAGGCTATTAGGGTACAAATAAAATGGCTCTTAGCTGTCGGATTTATAAAAGAAGTGTATCATCCTGAGTGGTTAGCAAACTCTATTCTCATTCGAAAAAAGAATAAAGAATGGAGAATGTGCGTTGATTACACTGATCTCAACAAACACTGCCCTAAGGACCCCTTCGGTTTACCTCGGATAGACGAGGTTGTAGACTCCACCGCCAGCTATGAACTGCTCTCCTTCCTCGACTGTTACTCCGGCTATCACCATATCTCCCTCAAGGAAGAAGACCAGATCAAGATGTCATTCATCATGCCTTTCGGGGCATACTGCTACACCACCATGTCCTTCGGACTAAAGAACGCCGAGGCGACTTATCAAAGGGCTATCCAGATGTGCCTCGATCAATAGATCGGCCGCAATGTCAAAGCTTACATCGACAACGTGGTCGTCAAGTCCAAGACCTCCGATGAGCTTATCGCTGACCTCAAAGAAACGTTCGCCAACCTGAAAAAGTACTAATGGAAGTTGAACCCTTCAAAGTGCATCTTTGGAGTTCCATCTGGTATACTGCTAGGCTACATTATCAGCGCTCGTGGCAACGAACCCAACCCTGACAAGGTCTCCGCCATCACCAACATAAAATAGCCAACATGCGTCAAGGACATACAGAAACTTATAGGCTGCATGGCTGCTTTAAGCAGCATCATATCACACCACGGTGAGAAAGGGCTACCGTTCTTCAAACTCCTCAAGGCCTCCGAGTGTTTTTCCTAGTCGGAGGAGGCAGATACAGCTTTTGAGCAGCTCAAGTTGTTCCTAACAAAGCCTCTGATCATGATGGCACCACAGCCAGATGAAACTCTACTGATCTACATCACCGCTACTTCTCGCATTGTCAGCACAGCTATCGTGGTCGAATGTGAGGAGGACGAGCACGCCTATAAGATGCAACGTCTGGTTTATTTTATCAGCGAGGTCCTTAACGAGCCCAAGTCTTGTTATCCTCAGGTCCAAAATTTGTTATATGCCATTCTGATTATGTCGTGCAAGATCTGTCATTACTTCGAGTATTACAAGATCACCATGGTCACCGAATTCCCTCTTGGTGACATCCTCCGTAACAAAGAGGCCAACGGTCGTATCATCAAGTGGGCTGTCAAGCTCGGCACCTACTCAATTGAATTCAGAAGCAGGCCTACGATCAAGTCTTAGGCGCTTGCTGATTTCATCACTGAGTGGACCGAGATCCAAGAGCCCATCGCCGCCACCTACACCGAGCACTGGGTGATGTACTTCAACGGCGCCCTTAACATTAACTGTGCTGGTGCGGGCATTCTGTTTATTACGTCGACCAAGGATAAGCTCCGATATGTTCTCTGGATACACTTTTCGACCTCCAACAACACCGTCGAGTATGAAGCATGTCTCCATGGACTCCGTATAGCCATTGAGCTCAGTGTCAAATGCCTCATGGTATACGGGGACTCCACGCTGGTCATCAACCATCTTAACAAAGACTAGTCTTGCTCCAGTGAGAAGATGGATGCATATTGCGCCGAAATCAAGAAGCTTGAAGGAAAATTATATGGCATCGAGTACCACCATGTGGTACGCGACCAAAATTAGCTCGCCGACCACTTATCCAAGTTGGGCTCTTCTCGCGCCGTGATCCCGCCGAGGGTCTTCATTCAGGATCTCCTAGCGCCATCCATTAAAGAAGTTTAGGAAGTTCCCCCTGCTGAGCAGCTGGCACTTCAGTACCTTCGCCAGCCGCCGATTGGAGGGAGCAATTCATCAAGTATCTCACCAACGCCGTGGTACCTACCGACAAGACTGAAACCGAATGCCTAATTCGTCAAAGCAAGCATTACGTGCTGGTGGACGGCAACTTGATGAGGAAAAGTACCAAGGAAGGGATACTACAGAAATGCATCACCCAAGAAGAGGGAGTGAAGCTACTTCTCGAAATTCACTTTGGTTCTTGCGTCAACCATGCGGCCTCAAGAACACTGGTCGGCAAGGCTTTCCGAGCTAGTTTCTATTAGCCCACAGCCATCTCTGATGCAGAAGACCTCATCCGACGTTGTGAAGGATGCCAATTTTTCACCAAGCAAATACACGTGTCGGCACAAGAGCTGCAAACCATCCTAGCTTCCTGGCCCTTCGCATGCTGGGGATTGGATATGATTGGGCCTTTTAAGCCAGCACCAGGTGGTTTTTGGTACGTGTATGTCGCCATTGACAAGTTCTCCAAGTGGATTGAATATAAATCACTCGTCTTGGCTACTGCAAAGAAAGCAGTCGAGCTCTTTGAAGACATCATCCATAGATTCGGTCTCCCGAACAGTATTATCACCGACCTCAAAACTACATTTACTGGCCATCACTTCTGGGACTTCTACGAAGACCGTTGCATCTCCATCAAATATGTCACCGTTGCCTATCCTAGAGCCAACGGCCAAGTCGAATGGGCGAACGGCATGATTCTTGATGCTCTCAAAAAGAGGTTATATCAGAAAGAAGAAAAGCATCCGAGCAAATGGCTCAAAGAGCTGCCAGCTGTGGTCTGGGGACTACGTACTCAAGCTAGTCGCAGTACTGGTGTGTCTCCATATTTCTTGGTCTATGGCTCAGAAGCCATACTACCAGTGGACATTGCCTTCCGAGCACCTAGGGTGGAAAACTATGATGAAGAGCAAGCCACAGTTGTTCGGATAGAGGACGTCGATAGGGCCGAGGAAGAACGCCTAATCACCGATGTCCACATAGCTAAATATCTAGAAGGCTTGTGATGGTACTACAACCGCAACATCAAAGGTCATTCATTTGCTGTCGGCGACCTCGTCCTCTGTAGAAAACAAAAAAACCAAAGGGATGCACAAGCTCTCCTCCCCTTGCGAAGGGCCTTACATTGTCAAAGAGGTCACCCGATCAGGGTCTTATCGCTTATGCGACTTAGACGGGATTGATGTTCCCAACTCATGGCACATCGAGCACCTTATACTTTTCTATCCTTGAAATGCTCTAGATATGTACTCTCCACTTTTATGTTGAATAAAGTTTTGGTCTCCATAACTTGTCTCCACTTTGTCTCCATTGTGGTTTAACACCCACTTATGGTCGCCGAGCTCTCTGCTACTTCATAACGAACTCCAATACGAAATTGCCATAACCATGCCGACCACGTTTCTCCAAATCTCCAACGTTATCGCCAAACCGTTTTCTCCAAAATCACCGAGCGATTTCTCTAAAACGCCGACGCATTATCGCCAAAAATCGCCAAACACGTTTTCTCCAAAATCGCCGAACACGTTTTCTCCAAAAGCGCCGAATATGTTTCCTCCAACTCACCAATGTATTTCACCACACGTTCTCTCCAAAAACTGCCAAACACTTTACTCCAACTCTCCAAGTTGTTTCGCCAATTATCGAGCAGCGTACGTTCTGTTACGTTCTCTTAAGAGACAACCCAGTCCCCGATCTCTTCCTACACGTGCCACGGGCTCCGGGCTCTGCATTATGGGTGGTCAGCTGTGGTTCCTTGGTCATGCCTGTTCCTCCTACATGTCCACGGGCTCTGCGCTCGACGTTATGGACTATGGGTTAGCCAAGGCCGAGAGCTCAGCACAGAACTAATTACTCAGACGCAGCTTATACTATCTATATCTCCAAGTTATCTTGATAACTGCCAAGCAGCACATGTTCCGCTCATTTCTCTATGGAGAAGACCCAGTCCCTAATCTCTCCCTATACATGCTATGGGCTCCGCGCTCTGCATTATGGGTGGTCGGCTGTGGTTTCTTGGTCACGCCTGTTCCTCCTACACGTTCACGGGCTCCGCGCTCGATGTCATGGACTATGGGCTAGCTGAGGCCATGGGGGTCAGTAGTGAACTAACTGCTCGAACTCTACTTATACTCCATATAAATACCTTATGGTCGAATCTATGAAGATTTTTTCGCTGAAATACAATCTAACCGCATACACATGCACTTTATAACATTTATCATATATATAAGTATTTTTTACGCTTTCGTGCATTCTAACTACACTGTCTAGAAATTACAGATGATATCTGCCAAGCAGATCATTGTGCTCTGCCACTACCATCTGTCTCACCAAATAGGTCTATATCGCCAGCCAGATTCTTCGGTGTGTCCTCCACCTCATCCTCCAGCTGCTGGGTCTCTGCATCGCTCAGCCCTTCGGCGTACCTGCCCCCTATCGACTGAAGGTCGAGGGTTGGGTAATAGGATCAAACCACCATGAGGACATGAGTAGTGACAGACATAATGGCATCATAGTTGAAGCTCTTGAAGTTCTCCCACACCACTTTGCAACTCTGGATGGTGGTGTCCAAACATTGTCGCCTACCGTCGGGCTGGGTAGCCGTTTCCAGGTCAACGCAGTCCAGCACCGGTTTAATTATGGTGACTACAGCGTTGAAATTATCCCTTTGGGTTTTGGCCTCCTACACCATCACATCAAACTGTGCCTTGGCATTATGATGATAGCTTGCAAGCGTTACAATGTTCCATCATACAAGGAAACTACTTCAACAGTAATTCCAACCAGGAGGTATTCACCTTTTAGCTCCTCGGCCAGTTTGTCTACTCGCTCGGACTCCTTCGCTTTCTCCTATCAAAGTTGTTCGATGGCCTGGAGTAGTTGGCTGAGCTCTGCATCTTGTTCTACAAGCGCAACAGTTATCACCAAAGATATGGCTGTTCAGCAATACAAAGTACATTCGTTGACATACCGTACCTTTTTTCTGCTCGGACAACATTCTGAGCTGTTTGGATTTCTGCTCCAACTACTTGAAGGCACCCTTCAGTTGTCTAGAGACAGCAGCCAGCTGCTCGGACTGGCTCCACAGCTGCTGGGATGCAGCCGCTAGCTACTCAGACAGGACCCCCTTTTGGTATTCCAGGTCCTGTGCATTGGACTCTGCAAGGTCTCATTCGTGCCGGGCCCTCTGGATGTTTCTCTCCGAGGCGTTCACTGCCTCTTCAAGTTTTTTGTTTTCCTTGGTGAGGGGCTCCATCCTCTTTATCATCTGGCAGCGCTGCTCGGCAGTCCAAGTTATCTCCTGCAAATGCATAATGGCAATGTCGAAATCCAATTCCCAATGGCAAAGAGGAGCATTCCAGATGCGGTACTAACCTTGATCTGCTTCGTCACCCCGGCAAGGGCAGTCTCTAGTCTCCTGAACTCCCTGGTGGTGTCCACCTCTTCGATAATTACTATGTCATCGCTGCGTTTTCAGAGGATTCGGACAGCTTGGGGTTGAGGTTCTTCACGCTCAACCTCCTCCACCTCGTCCTCCTCTGCTACAGCCAGAGGCACCACCTAGGGGCTTGGTGGTCGGATAGCAGGTTCGACCATGCCCCTCAACGCCTCGAGGAGCGTCGTCTGCTCCTTCGGCACCACAAGATTCTTCGCTCCAGATTCCGGCATGACATTGGTCACTATAGCTTCTACTCCAAAGGGCTTGGTGGCGCCTGCTATTGCCGAGGGTGCTGTCGCCAGCTCGTCCGTCATCGACGACAGCTGCTCACCACCGCCAAGTCCACCAACGGCGGAAATTGGCTCCCCTGTGTGCTAACAAGCACCTAGGGACTCTAGGATGGGGTCCACCGGCGTCCTCTCCATCTTAGAGCCAGCCTTTGGCTGCTCGTCAGCCTAGACGGGCAGGACTAGATCCATCATACGGCTTGCTCTACATCAAGTCAGCTCGTGAGTCACCACAAAAGTTAAGAAACTATAGCAAAGTAACTCCAAGACAAGGATACTTATGGTTTGGTCTGATGGCTCAATTTCTTGAACCGATGGTGCTTGCCTGAGCCCCCAGGCGCTGTCGTGGGGTCGACTCCCGTGCTCTACGGGGGAGGTCTCGACTCCTCCACAGTCGACCTCTGTTCTGACTACCGCTCTGGGGCCCTCTCCGCCTATTGCTCGGGGACTCCCATCGCTTGCTCCGCAGGGACTACTGCTGTCTGCTATGTGGGAACTTCCCTCGCCCACTACTCGGGGACTGCCTTTGTCTGTAGCTCAGGGACATCTTCGTCTCCCCTTGATTGATTCCCCGTGGGAGTGCTGCGTAGAGGCTCCTTTGTGCTCGGTGGAGGGTCTGTCGGAGCTTCATCATCATCAGACTAGTCGAACATGGTGGTCCTTTGAGTTCGAGTGGTCTGATCATCGCCTAGCGAGATGTCGCCTAGTTTGATGGGAGCAGCAGTCGCTATTTTCCTCCTCTTCTAGGTCGGCTCGTCTACCGCTGCCCTCTTCCCCTAGGTTTTCTCTGACATCGAGGGAGAACTCTCCATCCGACCAACATCTGTACCTCCAAAATCTAACAAGGCGCCGATGGCACTTCCTTCAGGTTGTGTCGGTGGTCATGCATCCATAGCTAGTGGCCAATTGCCCTTCGGCACACTTGAAAAGTACACCGCCCTATCCTATGAGTGGATCTTCGCATAAGTAAATCAGTCCACTGCTCGGCAATGAAGGAGGATGAAAGCATACACAACTAAGATAATTACTAGAGGAGGCAGATTTTTGTAGTTCAGGGCTTCGTATACCCTAACATGTTGAACGAGGAAAATTGGGTGAATAGCTCTGCAGCTTGCTCTTCACAAACGTTCCTCAACAGCATCTCTGACCTCTCTCGAGTATCGTCGGTCTCCCCCTTGAACTCGAAGGCTAGATGCGCCCTCTTCTTACAGGGCTGCACGCGGCATACTATAAAGCTTGCCACTACCAATCCGCTGTTGGTTCTCACGCCTTTTATTAAGGCAAGAAGCTCCTTCACTTGCTCCATGTCAGCGCTGTTTGGCGTCTCCGACCAGCTCCTCTAGCCCTCTAGGATATGATCTACGTCAAAGTGGATGGCTAGGTGGCTCTATTTCATATAGAACCACCTGGTGTTCCACCCTTTCAATGATGTGTTCAGTGGCACAATAAGGTATTCGTTCGCCATCCCATCCCGCAGTTGAAGGTACACCCCACCGACTACTTTGGAACCACCTCTGCCTCTCTTTTTCAGCTAGAACAAGTAACAAAATAGGTTGAAATGGGGCAGGACTCCGAGATATGCCTCACAAAAGTGGATGAAGATTGAGATGTGCAGAATCGTATTGGGATGGAGGTTGCACAGACTAACCACCCAAAGCTCAAGCAGATCCCTCAGGAATGGATGAACAGGAAATCCCAACCTGCGCCAGAAATAATCCTCGAATACCACCACTTCATCGGTATGAGGTGTTGGGAAGGACTCACCGAGGGCCGGTCGCCATCTGGTGGTCGCACAGTCAGGAAGTACGCTAGCCTCCACCAATCTATTAAGCTCCGCCTCTCCCGTTCGCGACGGCACCCACTCTTCGTCTCGCTGGGCGCTGGCGCTCGCCTTCTTGGGGCTTGTTTTCTTTGATTTGGCAGCTCCTTTTTTGGCGGCATCTCTCCGATGTGATTGGGATTCGGTGGTGGAATCAAATGTGGAAGCGAATCTGGAAACGTGAGGACTGAGGATGAAGACGGAATGGCAGAGTGGCAAAGGTGGGAACGTGGGATGCGGCGGCGCAGTTATAAAGCACTTTCCCACCCTTTCGCATTCGAGGGTTTTTGAGAAACTGTTCCCACGACTTGCGCCCCTATGAATTCTCTAGCGTGGCTTGATGGGTCGTAACCTGGGCTTTCACACAACCGCAGCCCACGTCGATCATTTATCACCGTCATTAGTTGTTAATCACTGAATAATCGCCAACTTCTTTGCCATTTATTGAGGCTCAGTAACTATTACTATACAGCCAATTCTCCGGTTTTTTCTCCATGGTTGGACTCCTCCGATACCTCCGCTTGCGGTTCGAGAACTGGCTACTTGCTCAGCTGGTCTTTTCGGTATTTCTTTGTTTCTAACCCTGGCACTACATGACTCCGTCACCTACTATTAGGCTCAGGGACTAAGTGGGCACACTTCACCTTGCGGTGAATGTGCTTTTCAGGTCTACGCCCAGGGACTAGCTGCCTGCTCGGCCGGTTTTTTATTTTTCTTCTGCTTTGGACCCTGGCACCACATGACTATGTCATCTACTACCAGGCTCGGGGACTAAGTGGGCACACTTCACCTCGCGGCGAATGTGCTGGCTTTTTTCTAGAAGACTCCGTGCTCCTTGAGGCTGAAGACGATTATCTCCTATTCTCATGGTCAGACTCTAAGTGGGCACACTTGGTCCACTGTGAGGAAATTTTTGATTCTGAACTTTAGCTCCTTACACCCTTATGGCAAGCCATGTTTGGATCATATTGCTCGGATGTGGTCCGCGCTGCTTGACAACTGCTCGACAACTCATCATGGTGGTCTGATCATGAGTTTTACTACTCGGCTTTGTTCGCACTTGCTCGGACAAGCGCAAAATGGCATTGCACAACGGGTACAAGGTGCTCGGGGACTAGCTATGGGGGTATGACCCCGGATACCCATGGTAGACCACATGGGCTGTACCCCCAGGGGCGGCCCAGCCCACAAGACAAAGCCTTGCGGGGCATGACTATGGTCGGCGCCTTCCGCAAGACATCTAGAAGATATCCTGAAGATACTATAAGATCTGTTAGGATATGTATGATCACAAGATTTCTGTAATCAGTTATTACATTCCGGTTATCTCCTAGATCTAACCGACTTGTAACCCTGCTCTCCAGACTATATAAGGCAGGCAGGGACCCCCTCCAAACACACGCAATATCATATGATAGCTAATACAAATCAACAGACCATAGGAGTAGGGTGTTACATCATACTGACGGCCTGAACCTGTCTAACTTGTGTGTCTCTATTGCCTTCTTGTTCTTGATCTCACGCTCCTCTACCCATCAATCTACCTTCGTGGGATACCCCTCGGAGGACTGTTAATGATATTCTGTCGACAATCGCCTTGTGATTTTCATATCTCCATAACCAAAATAGCTATAAGGCTAATTCTTGTGGTCACAGAAAGATACTGAAGTCTACTATTGTCCAAAATTTTCTCATGATTTATGATCGTCCAAAATCAGAGATATAAGCCGAAGAGTGCAGGCTTCTCCGAAAAGACAAGATAGAGGAAATAGAAGAATACCATAACCCACTATTTATTGCACTGGTCCTTATACCTTAGGCCTATAAACTAAATAAAATTGTGGAAACACCCAACAAGATCATTGTAATCATTACAAAGATGCAAAACAATCATAAGCATAATGACAATTCAACAAAGTACTAAAGGTGCACAATTCAATCATTTACTCAACTTGTGATGCTACCGTTCGCATTGTACTTGGGGTAACAATCCTAAGACTCATCTTCAAATTACACAAGAAGGTGATGAGGAATAGTTCTAAAAGCATATCAAACCAAGGAGTGAAGAAGAGAACAAAGGCTTAAAACAAGCATCAAGGAGGAGATAAATATCAAGGATAGATATATAGTAGAGAAGAAAATATCAAGGTTTATAGAACAAGGGTTTTTGTATCAACTTCTAAACCTTAGATCGACCAGGTTCTACTAGGCTTGCGTCCTATAGTCAGCATTGCTCTAATACCACTTTATAGCACCTGATTTTAAGAACAAAACCAGATACACACCATATGTGACCCTAGGAAGTCAAATCTCACATATATCTACAAATAAGGGTAATATCAAAAGACAATGCTTAAATACTTAGCGTATTAGTATAAAGATTATAACCTCAGAGTATAGACAGCGGAAAGATAACTTCGATCTTCAGGCGAAGACTCCAAATTCATAGGGACAACTGACTGGTTGATCACGAGTCTAATTCCTCCAAACTCTAGTAATCTGGTACCCATCTGGGATTTTCATCCAAATATTTGAAAAGTAAAGCAAGCCCCCTATTTCCAAGTTGCTAAAAAGTCATATTTTAATATTTATTGCATATACCATTAGTCAAGTTACAAGATCATGGTTGTAGTTGAGCACTAGCAAAGCTACCCAATGCAATACCCCATATGTATCAAGGCACAAGGTACAAAGTACTAGGACATCCTTAGTGATAGTCAAGGTAGACATATGCAGTATGAATTAAATGATTAAAGGTGTATAGGACAACAAGGATGATCACATGCTATACTTGCCTTAAAACATCGATCCTTCGATACGCTTTAATCTTCAACGTTCTTCTTCTTCTTCTTGAGCACCATGTATATCTCACCGACTGGACTTAATCATAAAGCACCATAAAAACATCCATACAATCATACATGAAGTAAACAATAGATCTAAATTAGAACAATACACCAATCATAAAATCAAAGAGGAAAAGTTTATAAAATAAATCTATGTCTCGCTACGGACACATAGACGGAAAAAGCACGCTAATCGAAGCTATAACGAAAAAGATACAACTACCGAAAGATTTGCTTTATAAAAGTGAACCAAGAGCTTTATAAATTTTATCTATATAAAAGGATGTATAAGATATTTCAGAGAAATACCTGAGTTGTATTAAGTCAAAATTCATATTTGAATTTAGAAGACAAAAATAGAATTAATCATATTTTATTTATAAATCTAATTGCATAATTATTAATCAAATTAGAGTTTAAACCATGAATTTCCAAAATAATTAACATAGTAAAAATTATTACTAACACGTAGATCACGTTGTTACGAATCCAACGTAACTTAAACGAGTCAAAACAGAGTTAAAACGTAGAAGATATGAATTAAACAAGATTTTCTTTAATAAAATAATAGATTAAATCTAATCACGAATTTTAAAAGTTAAAAATATATCTAACTGTAGTATAAACATGTAAATTATGAAATTACGAACCTAACGCAAGTTGAACGGGTCAAATCAGAGTTAAAACGAATAAGTTATGGCCTAAAGAAAATAGTGGCAAATCTATAAATAAGTGAAAACGTATTTTCAATCTAACCGAAACAAAATACGCTTTCAAAAGAAGAAAACGAAGTCGGTAAAGATGCAATGGACCAGGGGTTAAGTCTCAAATATTTATAAGGGCTTTTTTGTAAATCTAACAGCGAAGGGGTAACTTGGATCTTGGGCCGTTGGATTAGAGTTGGACGATCGTGATTAGATCGGCGAGTGAAAGGCGACGACGGCTGGCCGGAACAGGGGAAATCGTGGCGGCGCGCCATGGCCGGCGACGGAGCTTGGTGGCGAAACTCGAAAACAACCTTAGGGCCACGGTTTTCGACGGGGAAAACACGGGGAGAGAGAGGAGGTTGAGGCGAGCTCACCTAGAGGGTTACCGACGGCGAAGAAAGCACGGAGGCGACTCAGCGGCGTCAAGCTCCATCGGCGGGATCCGAGTGACGGTGCTAGGCTGGCTTGGGGCGAGGGCAGCGTGCTCTCGGGTTCGGGGGAAACGGCGCGGCCTCGGTTGATACTTATGGGGCGAGACGGCTTGCGGCGCACGGCATCAAGGAGACGGGGCGGACACGGACACATGGCGCGGCGGCAGACTCCGGCGGGGCTACGTGCTGACAGGGCGGCCCCACCTGTTGGCGCAGGAGGGAAGGAGGGGATGCGCGGCGCGGCGTTTCGGGCTGGGCTGTGCACTGGTGTGGGCTGAACTACGCGAAAGGGAAAGAGAGGAAACGGGAGCAGGAGCGGCCGGCTAGGCCTGTGCGCAAGAGGAGGAAGCGGGCCTGCGCGGAAAAAAAACATTTGAGCCGACTCGCCCACGCGGGGAAAAGGGGAGGAGGAAGCGGGAAGCGGGTCGGCAGCTGCTGGGCTGCGAGGAGGGAGTGGTGCAGTGGACCGGCTGGTCGCTGGGCCAAAAAGGGGAAGAGGAGCGCAGCAGCTCGGCGGCCGGCTGGCCACGCTGCTCCGACGGGCGGTCAGGCGACAACGCCACCCGTCTGATCGGCCATGCGCCCGCACTGCCTGCCTCACTGCCCGTCTCCCGCTTTGCCTGCCTCGCTCCCGCGAGATCCAACAGCGAAGCCGCCCCCACCCTCGGCGTTGCTTGACTTGCTTCAAACGTCGACGTGTGCGGCGGTGGCCCGGCGTAGGGCAGGGGCGAGTAGTTGAGGAGGACCGGTGGTCGCGTACCTCCGGTAGGAACTCGAGGCAGAGGCTTTGGGAGGGTGGGGCTGGTGGTGGTGGTGGTGGTCGGCGAAAACCAGGAGCCGCGAGTGACGGCGACCCTCGGTGGCGGAGCCCTGACCCTGGCAGCAGGCGTTGATGAGGGTGGGCGGCGGCAGGTGCGTTGTTGGAGCAGGGTGGGACGGAGAGGTGCGGGGCGGAGGGGTGCTGCAGCGGCGGCGACGGCGTGCGGTCGGGGGCACCCGGATAAGGCCGAGGACATCGCTGCCGAATGGGAACTGGGGGTGGCACTGCCGCTTGCCGATTGGGAAGGAGGGACGGGCAGGCCGAGCGCCGATTGGGGACGTCGCGGTGCCATGGATCGATGACGTGGAGGCTTCTGGCGCCGGTGGATGTGGGGAGGGTGCGGGAGCGGGCGGGGCGAAGGAGTCGGCATGCGTTTGTCGCGGGCGGGGTGAAGGAGTCCTGTTGACGATTCCTATTTCATCTTGTTAGGCCCTGTTTAGTTCATCAAATTCCCAAATTTAATACTATGCAAAAAGAAGATTCTCCGTCACATCAAACTTGCGGTACATGCATGGAGTACTAAATGTTGACGAAATCAAAAACTAATTGCACAGTTTGGTTGTACTTTACGAGACGAACGTTTTGAGCCTAATTAGTCAACGATTGAACAATTATTAACAAATAAAAACAAAACAACACTGTAGCTACAGTGTATCTAAGCGTGGCCTTAGTGTAGAGATTTGAGGCGACGGACCGGGACGACGACGCCGAGAAAGGAAGGGAGGGTGGGTAGCGGGCGGGTATGCGTGGGTACGTAGGCGGGTAGGCGTGGAGTACGGTGAGAAAAAAATCCAACGCAAGACGTCGGCGAGACATAAACATGCTGTTGCATGTAGAGAGTTTCCGATCAGCTTTTGACTGGGTCCACTTGTCTGATCAAGTGGGAGATTGGTGGTTATAAAATATCTGGATGATAATATATTTTAGTTATCACCAAGAGTTGAACTCAGGCCTACTGGATGCTACCTAGGTGCTCTAACCACTAAGCTAGAGACCCTTTGCTATAAAATGGTCATTTTACTCCTCACTTTACACATTTAAGTTTCTAATCTAACAGAAAAGCATATAGGTGATGGAATTTAGTTTTCGAGCCTTATAACTAAGTTCAAAGAAAAAAGAGCCATGAAAAAAAGCTGGACTTTTTTTTTTGGACCTCATAGGTAATTTTCTCAGTACATAAAGGAAGGGCCTTTGGTTTTTGTTAAAGCTGCTTTTAAGGTCTATTTAGTTTAGGGTGGCTGAAGTTTAGTCATTTCTACTTTAGTCCCTTTTAGTCACTTTCTTTATTAAATAAGGTGACTAAAAAGTAACTACACTGTTTGTTCGCTGGCTTGAACTACTTTAGCAGTGCTTTTCAGCAAACGAACAGTATTTTGCTCATAACAAATCAACATAAGCATCAGCATAAGCCATATTTCAACGAAACAAACAGGGTGGCCCAAAAAAAAGACACCCCGACCCCTCATTACTGCTACAACAGTAAAGATCTAGGCATTTAATAAGGGTCTTTTGGTCCTTTTTAATAACTTTAGTCCCTTTTAGTCATCTAAAGCAAGCAACCTATAACTAAAGTTTAGTCCCAAACAAACCAAATAGGCCCTTAATCGTCTTAATAAAAATTGCTTCTTGAATTCTTGTAGTCTGGCACTGACTGCTGGGCCAACGCTCGCAGTTGCCAAGAGCCCAAGACCCAAGCGTTCCCCTTTCCCACTTCCCAGTTCCCAACCCCCAGAATTCGAATCGACCGATTTCGTTGTCGCCTTCCTCTCCACCTTCCAGAAGTTTCTAGACTAAGGAACCGACCAGTGTGCAAGCCATTGTTCAAACTCAGCTTGCTAGTCAGGAATGGCTAGAGATGGGTGGCGTGCGGCGAGTCGCCAAGGGAGTGCGGCCCCATGAACTAGGCGCCGGCGGCTAGCTTTAGCTGCTCCTTGCTCCCCGCTCAACTCCACCCCTCCTCCAATTCCAAGATCGGAAGGTAAAATAAGTTGTGATCGTCAAAGATTTGGAGGTAGTTGTGTGTGACGGAGCGTGGAATCCACCTTTCTTGATTATTCTCTTTCGTCTACTTCTCCCCAGCTCCGGTGCTCTCCACCTGTTCGACGCAATGCCGCAGGAAGAAGTAAAGGTCTACCACCGGTGCAAGATCAAGAAGGCGCGTGATGTGGGCTTCGACGGCTACTGCGGGATTGACGTACTTCCGGATGAGTCTCTGCATCACGTGCTCTCGTTTCTGCCGGCGCGGGAGGCCGTGCAGACCTGTGTGCTCGCACGCCGCTGGCGCCACCTCTGGAGGTCTGTACCTGCGCTGCGCATCACCTCTGGACCCCGTTGGGAATGGATCACTCAGCAAGAGTTCGACGATCTGAACACCTTTATGACCAATCTGCTGCGTGAACGGGACCTCAACGCACCACTGGATGTCTGTGAGCTCATTATCAATCCATTTGAAAACGTTGTCAAGGAAACAGAGATCTTGAAGATAAGGACATGGATCCAACAGGCTCTGCTGTGTAAAGCTCAGACTCTCAGGATACTATTCGATGAGCCTGATTACTCTAGCTTGATGCTGTGGCACCTGCACCTTGTCTCCCATTACTTGACGACGCTAGAGCTTAAATGTGTGCGGTTAGGAAATGACTTTCTTGATTTTTCAAGCTGCCTGACTCTGAAGAATCTACGGATGAACCTTTGCTACATTTGGTCAGAGAAAATATCATCACAGTCCCTTAAACTGCTGACAATCATTCACTGTTGGTTTCGAGATCACAAACGGACTCGGATTTCTGCTCCAAATCTTGTTTGGCTGGAACTAAGTAATAATCATCGTAAGACTCCTATCCTTGAAAGCATGCCATCATTAGTGAAGGCATTTGTTAGACTCCGTGATTGCTTGGATCATTGTGGTAAAGAAGAATTTGGGGGCTTGTGTTCTAAGAATGACTGTATTAACTGTGTTCATAATAGTGAGAAACACCAAGGTTGTGTTCTTCTGAACGGTTTATCACAGGCTGAAAGATTGGAGCTGGTAGCTGGACCTGGCACGGTATATTTGTACCAACTTCCCTTTAAACTTTTCTCTGATCACCTGTTTCCATTGCGACATTTGTATTGTTCTTTGGCATACACTGTCATTTATGTGTGAGGTCACTAATTTGATGTTTTAGAAATCATGTTTCCGCGAGAAAGAAATTTCTCATAAACTGTATTTTGCCCCTTTTCAGCATTAGCTAACTTCTGAAATCATAATTTGTACTAAATTTGATCTTCAATAGTAAAAAAAAAAAGCCAGAACTTGCTGCACTAAAAATAAAGTCCTCTCAGTACCTTCAGGTGTGGTCTGGAGGTGTCATGCAATCTAGGTTTGGTGGCGCTGAGATAGATTTTGCTCAGCCCATTTCTATCATAGGAGTAAACCACAATGTCTGCAGGGAAGTTTGGGTTTTTCTCCTTTTAGTGGAAATAAACTGCTACTACCTTGATACACATCAGTGCTGTGCAGTTGTATTGGTATTGGGTATATGCTACCTCAGGCAAGTGTTGTTTCACAATAAATGTGAATTTAATCAAAGTTGAAACTTTACTGTGCATGTATTATAGAAAAGCACTTAGGGATAGATGTAAAGTATGACAATAATAAACCTCTCCTGATGCTGTGGCCATAGTTTTGTTTTTCACTTAAGTTCTTACATTGAACTATTCCTACTTGCAACTTGTCCAGTTTATTTTCAAAAGGGATTTGATGTGGCACCCTACATTTAGCAAGTTGAAGACCTTGCTACTCAATGAGTGGTGTGTGTCTCTTGATTTCTGCGCATTAATATGCTTTCTTCGACATACGCCTGTTCTAGAGAAGCTCACTCTTCAACTTTGTCAGGTATATGTTAAATAAATCTCATTGTCATATTGTCTTATCATGCATGTTGATTGATTTTGGGTAAATATTGTATTTGATACAGGCTCCTGACAATTGGGTGAAACCAAGGGGAAAATATGTTCCATCCAAAGAGCCATTTGCATCTAAGAAACTTAGAGTAATTGAAGTTAAGTGTGAAAAGTTTGATGTGAGAGTTCACCAGATTTCAAGGATTCTGAGCATCTACAACACATATCTTGAGAAGGTCACTATTGAGTGTTCCGAGAGGTGTTCTGAATGTAAGTTGGCAATTTCCACCTTTTTGGCTTCTTTTATTTTATTCCCACGCATTCATAAAAACAAATGTCATGTGAGGCTTCAACTGCTAGGCTGTGCTAATTGTGACAGCTAGGATGTGCTGGAGGCCATCATAGCTTACAGCTAGGCTCCTTTGTCCCTTGGTTAGGCTGTTTTATTTAATCTTGATTTAATCGTTTTGTCAGCTAAAAGAATAGTTTGTTCTCCATTAGCTACATTTATTAGGAGCAGCCAATTAATGGTAATGGCAATTTCATTGGTTTTATAAAGCAAAAATAAGTCTATTCTTTCATCAATTTCTCTCATTCTCAACCACATCCATGGACACACAAACTCCCTGGTGTCATGGTCAAGTTACTTGGAATATGGCTGGCCAGAGAACAGCTGCTGCTGTCTATGATCTCAGTTCCAGAGATGTAACATTAAGCAATGCATTAACACACAAATTCGTTACAGTTACAAACTTTCATATTGCAGAGCCCAGAGGGTAGTTATATTTTTATATGTTTCTGCCCAGTATTACTCAAGTAATTAATTCAAATGTAGCATTGACAATGGTGTAGTTCACAGCTTAAAATACTACGCTGCTAACTATCCCCACATTTTTTAAAAGATTTCTCACACCTTTGTGGTGGTTTGTAGATACAAACATAGATGGTGCTCTCACCCACTTACTTTCTGGATTTGCCCAAGTAGTGGTCATGTTGATTACTGTGTTAGGAAGTTGTCATTAATTTAAGTTTCATGGTTGTACTGAAAAATGATGTGGAATCTTACAGATCTCTCACCCTCGCTCGAATACAGGATGTGGTGGATGTGTTAGATTTTTTAAATGTTATTCTATTGTTTAGAGTTTCATATATCAGAAAAAAAGGAGAGCCAGAGTGCTACTTGAAACAATGTTTGAAAGGAAAAAAAATGAACTTATCCAGTTTCACAACAATTTCATCAAATTGCATATTGGTCGTGATGCTTCTAAGTTTATGGCCTTATTGTGGAATTTACCTTTCTATTCCTCTCCATGTTCGTGTAGGTTACAGCTTCCAGAAAAATGATGATCTACTCTGGTGATTTATCTGCTTCGCCTATGCAGTTTCTTGACCGTTGAGATTTGCTAGACTGAAGAGTGCATCAATGTTTGCTCTCCTATCCACTGGGATCTTATGTGAACCTGCTTCGTGTTTAGCAATTGACCTTAGAGATAGCAGCGTAGTGTATTGACATTTCTTTGCACTTGCTCCAAGATTGCTTTATGCTTGTAACAAGTCGTAAGTTGCTCTAAGGATGGATGTGCTGCTGTCCATGATTTTCTGTATTAGCTGGGCTGGTATCTTGTTCAGTTTCAGAATCTCCTTTCCTTCTATGAAAGTCTTGTACTGTGTTAGGAAGTAAGTCTTGTTCCTACTGCCTACTGCTCTCAATCAGAGCCTGTTTGGCAAAAGCTAGTTCATCTACAAGTTTGCACCGTGCCACCGTGTAGTGTGATCATCGCCTTGCAGGAACTAAGGACTCAATTCTCAGCAGACAATTCTCGAACTGCCAACAAGGGGACAAGCAGAAGATTTGTTTATTTTTTTAGCAAGAGATCTTCGAGACCAAAGCAGCAGGTTAGCTTTGCCATCACCAAATCTTATTTGCTGGTATGCATAGGAAATAACCGTGCCTCGGGTGATTGAAGTCTACTGTGTGATTTTTATAGACAAACAGGTGCTGTCTAGGTTACCACGTGACATGCGTGTGTCGTTAGGCCAGTCTTAACGGAAAGTTTTATGTACCAGTTTCCAAGACTCCACGTGTTGGAAATCGTGGAAATGAGTTTCATCCATTTCATCCCATGAAACTTTCATCATCTCTCTTCTTAAGGGTCAAGAAATGGAAGGTGCATTATTGTGTTATTCCGCCATGCAAAGCAAATTAATTAGAGCTGTCAATTTGTTTATCACACTGAGGTAGCATAGGCGCATGCGTGAAGCACAAACCTGAGTTAGGCTAGTGAAAGTGATTGCATTCACACGGATCAAGGCAACGTTTTGTTCATCAGAGATCCATTCGACGATGACCTATGTCGTCACGTGGAAGAGAGATGATATGTTACCTTGGGAAATAGAACATGTATACTGACATCTGAAAATGGATTTGAAGTGCATGTACGTAATGTAAGCAAGGAGGGCCTACAAAAATAGTACTCCCTCCGTTCGAAAGTATAAGTTGTTTTGACTTTTTTTTCCGGGTACATCAACTTTTGAAACGAATGGAATATTATTCATGATGTGTAATAAGCATAATTTTATATAGAAATTGTAGAACATACTTTCATTTTAAACTTGTTTGGAGATATAAATATTAATGCTATTTTTTATATATAATTAGTTAAATTTTAAAAAGTTAACTTTCCGAGAAACGTTTTTTTTTTTTGTTTATTATAGGATCAAGGGAACGTACACACAGCAGGAAGGAGCAACCTGGTCCATACGCAAGGCCCAAGGCCCAAGGCCCAGCCCGATTTACTTTACTGATGATGATTGAAGGGTAAATCGCCAAACCCTCCTGCCGCCGCCGCCACTCCATCTCGGCATCTCGCCGCCGCGCGCGCACAATGCTGCATCCCCATTTCCCTGCGACAGCCGCGCTCTCTCTTCGAAGCGATGATTGCATGATCGAGGAGAAGTGATTGAGGCATCTCTCCGCCGCCCGTCCAGGTGCAGCTAGTAAGGTGTTTTCACTCTGTTCGTGCCACCTATCTTTTTACTCATCGTTTATCCCGCTCGCAGCGGCTAGTGACGGGCTCTGATTGGTGGGTGTCAAGCGATGGCGCCTCTGGCGAGACGCCGGAAGAACGCCCTTGCCGCGGCACCTCCAGCTCCGGTGATCGACCCCGCCGACCGCATCAGCAAGCTTCCGGAGGAGATCCAGGCGCAGATCCTGTCGTTCCTGCCGGCGCAGGAGGCCGTTCGAACGTGCGTCCTCGCGCGGACTTGGCGCCACGTCTGGAAGTTCACCAGACGTCTGCTCATCACGGGCGACTCCGTGCAAGAGGTCCGGGAATTCGTGGACCGGCTGCTGATCAATTTCGCGTCCCTCGACGTGAGCGAGATCAGGTTCGATCCGTGCGAGGAGTTCGACAACGGCGATGACATCTATCCCTACCTCGACGATGAGGACACGTCCAGCCTCAACAGATGGATCAGCCGTGTCCTGGAATGTCAAATCCAGATGCTCTGGGTCGACATAGGTGCTCAAGGGTACTTTGATGCCTACTTGCAGATGAGCAACAGGCTCGTCTCGCGGCACTTGACCAGGCTAGAGCTCACAGGCGTATTGTTTATCTGTCGTTGCCTCAACCTGGATGGCTGTCCTGCATTGGAACATCTGGAGATTAATGAATGCTGCTTGGAAGACGTGAGGAAGATCACTTCCCTGTCACTGAAACACCTCGTCATCACATCCTGCGAGTCCAATGGCGCTTGTAACCGCATTCAGATTTGTGTTCCACGTCTAGTTTCTTTGTTATGTCTGGGTAACATAGATGTCATGACTCCCCTGCTAGAGAGAATGCCAGAGTTGGTGGAGGCAAAGTTCCAGATTAACTCATATCGGGATAAGTGCTATTGTGATGATCCCATGGCTTGTTACCACATTACGCGGGATGGTGACACTTCAGATATTGATTCTGATAGCGATGACGGCGAAGAAGGTTCAGGTGATTATGCTGGACAAAATACCACAAAGTGTGTGGTCCTTGAAGGTTTAGCACAAGCTAGAGATCTAGTGCTGATAGCTGATCACCCAACGGTACAGTACACTCAAACATATATGCCTTTTGTCCTTGTGGATTATTCACTGTTAAACTATATATATATTTCGAGTCAGAAAATTGTCCCTGCTAATAGCAATTATATATTTCTACACTCATGCATTCCCACCATCTAAACAATTTTTATTTACTATCTTTTTTTTTTCTTCCGAGTGCAATCTGTCCAGTTTATTTTCAAAAGGGATTTGAGGTGGTGCCCCACTTTTTCCATGTTGAAGACCTTGGTACTCACTCAGGTTTACCGGTGTGAGCCTGCTGATTGCAGTGTACTAGAGTGTATGCTTGAACATGCACCACTTTTAGAGAAGCTCACACTTACTTTAAAAAAGGTAAAATATTTCTAAATGGGGAACCACGGTTTCATTGCTGACTGGGTGGGTAGTGAATTATTACTGATTGAACTTGGTGACTTCATTTCAGGAACTGCAGGACGGCAAATATAAAGTGGAAATAAAAGGATACCCTGATGCAAAAGTGAAATCGACCAAAATATCGCAACACCTTCAGATAGTCAAGATCATTTGTGAAGATGTCAATGGAATATTTGTTAATGTCCTGAATTTTCTGGGTACACTCAACCTATGTAAGATAACAATCAACTCTGCTTTTACTCTACAATTGTATGTTTTAATTTATATTAGGAATATGGTGGAAACACAATACGCTGTCTTGGTAAAGTTTATGCACATGTGGTGAAACATGGTAGAATACTATAAATAAAAAAACAGTAACAAAATAATTCTATGCTTTAACACAAACATGAGCATAGAAAAACCCTACATGTTTTACGGTTTCCATGCATATATTCTGCAAATAATGAAATAAAACAATGAGAGTCCCAATGTCATTAAAAGAAATGTAGATTTAAACCAACAGTTCAAGATAAATGAAGGTAGCCCCTTTTTTGCAGAATAGGAAGAGTAACCTAATTCATATTATTTCAGTTGTTACCCACATGAAGGGTGGGCCTGGTGCAAGCGGTAGAGTCTTACCGCCTGTGACCGGGTCCCGGGTTCTAGTCGCGGTCTCCTCGCATTGCACTGGTGAGGGTAAGGGTTGCCACTTACACCCTTCCCCAGACCCCGCACAGAGCGGGAGCTCTCTGCACTGGGTACGCCCTTTTTTTTACCCACATAAAAGTAGTTATTCTGAATAGGATAACATATGCTAGTTTGGATCAAGTAGTTCGAAATCACACACTGTCATACTTTTCTATCTGACCCCAAACTATGAAATTATACAAATCTAATTATGTCCCTAAACTAAATGAGTGCCTCCATCGCAGCCCGAAGCAGTCACATCACAGGAAAATAGCTTGTGTGATGTTCCTGCAAGGGAGCAATATGTGGGTGCACATCTCATAATTGCATGGTTGGTTCCTAAACAATTACTGACTCTCACCTTGATCCCTAGGCTATGAAATTGCAAATTTAGGTCCATAATCCATTGAAATACTACAATCTCGGTCCAAAGCAGCTATTCCTCCACTGCTAGATGGATGATGCACTCAAGCAAGCATCCATGTCTACGTAGCATTGTCGAGAGAGAGGATACCCAACAGAGCTAACAAATTAAAGAATGGTATAGTTTGGCCATAGAGAGTATCCAAGCATTCACCAAGAACGAATTGTGTCCTTGCACACTACTAGAATGAGCCATGCAGGGTTCTCAACTATAGTATGTTCTTTGGGATGGTTCCATGCAGCTGCCCAGAATGAATTGTTGCCACTGGGTGGTCGTGTAGGTGGTCTTTTACAAGGTTATATGCATGACAACACTATCTGAATCCAGTCACATTGTGCTGCTAGCATGGCAAGTGGTTCCAAGATGTGGATTGCACCAAGACAAGATAGCATGTGGATGATAAGATGGTCAAGAATGAGCTTTCGCTCCAAGCCTCTCTGGCGAGCTAGACGACAATGAATGGAGTATGTTGGGGCTATTTTGGGCTGAGATAGAGTACTTAAGATTGTGTTGGGCTGCACCGTCACCTTTCGCGCCCCCTGCTAGCAAAAAAGGGGTTGCTTAGCGATTAGCCCCTTTCGCGTCCCCATGAGGGCGAAAGGAAGCGTTCAGCTAAGATGGATACCCGCGTGCGGCTCAAGGGCAGGCTCAAAGAGAAGATGCTTTCGCTCGGCCAGGCGATAGGGTGGCCGCCGGGGCGAAAGGGTGGGGTCGGTTGGACCCTATAGCAATGTAACTTACTCCGGTTTTGTAGGAACGCTTCGCCTGCTTTCGTCGCTAAGGGAAAGGCGTCTCGGGGCCCAGTGACTACAGCTAGCAGACGGGACCACCGGCTCGTGATAGGGGCGGTCAGAGCTCGGGGGAGGCGCAGCAGGAAAAGACCGGAGTGCCCTCGGCGAAAGGGAATATCCCCTCGGATCAGGGTAGTTGTAGGGGCATTTACGTCCATGTAAGTGCTACGGATGTGTATAAATAGTGCCCCCGCCGGGGTTGTACAGGAGGAAACCGATTCCCAATCAATGAGATCAAGTTGAGCCTCTTCCAACGCCCCCTTCGCCAGGTTGTTCTTTGTGTCTTTGGCGTTTGTTGTTCTTCGTGCTTTCGACGCTGGTGCGAGCGGCAACCCGGAGTTCTAAGGTTACGGCCTAGAACAACAGATTGAGACCTTTGCAAATTTATAGTTTGGGGACACAGGTGTGTATCACGTAATAGTTTAGGCACCAACCTTGTACTTATGAGCTATGATGAACCCACATGTGGTTCCACGCTAAAGCACCACATCAGCTAATTTGTTGTGATGTGGCTGCTTTAGATCAAAATTGGGGTACTTAAATAGTTTAGGGACCTAGATATACAATTTTATAGTTTCGTGACCAAGATGAGAATGACGTAGTGCGTAGTTTATGGCGCGCTAGTGTACTTTACTCTATATTCTATTAAAAGATAATGGCAAACATTTTATATTCTAGTAAAAAATGATCTCAAATTTCAAGATTGTAAACCTCTAAGGCAGCGGTTGTATTTTGTTGAGACTTATTGAGTAGTTATCTTAGGTATCCATTATACTTCATTCCAACAAAACATTTGAGTAATTAGCTTATTATGGTTCATTTTCAGGAAGTAAATTCTTATGCACTGAATTCTATCCTTGTATAGATTCTTCCCATGTTTCACTATCGCTGTCAATGCCCTCTTAACTTATCATGCTTCTCATATTTGTGCAGGTTTTGAGACCAGAGTAACAAAAAAATGATGAAGAAACAACTATCTCACTAAACTGGTAAATATATATGCCATAAAAGCAGAGCCACCTTCGTCATGGGAACCACCATACTATGAGGAATCATTCTGTTTGTCTGTTCATATTCCCACTCTAACGAACATGCTGTTTGTCTGTGTGGTTTTGGCATCCAGATTGCCTAGCTCATAGCTGGCTCAATGTTCCTATCCTTTTCCTGTTATGTTTCAAGAACCTAATAGAGAGTAGTATTTGGTTTACTAACCTCTGCTTATCTGTTATATTGGATACTTCATTTCTTCTTTAAGTGAATCATGATATCTTGAATGTTCTTGTATTCCAGCAGTATTTGAAACAGTAAGATGTCATGGCATTATTTAAGTTAATCATTCATGTCAACTTTTCTTTCTAAGTGAAATTGAATGTCTCATCATTCAGATCGGGTGGTACAGTTTGGACGTTTGGTTAAAGCTAAGGGTTTTATATAAAAACTTTCCCGAATGGAAACTCTATATTACATTATGATTTGGGATATTATTTCTGGAACATTTCTGTCAAATCCTGGCCAAAACATTTACTCTGGTATAAACTCATAAATCCAACTGTAAATATATTACATTATGATTTGGGTTAGTAACATTGGACGATCAAGGGATGTGCATGAGTCAGTGCAACTTATGGACATTTAACTATTTCTATTGTTTTCTTGAAAAGTTTCCAACTGCCCAACTCCAAATTTAGTTGTCTTGAATGGGCCTGGAATATATAATGCGAGAATAAAAGTTGTCTTAACAGTATATATTGTGCGAGTTGAACTGTGTTTTTGCCTGGCCAGCATCTTGCTTTTGCATTTGTAATCACCATGACATGTGTTCTACATGATGTTTTTGAAATAATGATTATTTTGTTCAAATTTTATGCGACGTAGCAAAAATGGGCTATTATACAGCGATGAAACAACAAATTTACACTAATCATTGGATCGTGTTGTTTCATTCCTTAAATTAAAGCACTCTAAATGATATGGCACTATGGAAAACAACAAAATGAAACTTTCCATGCATTAGTATTGGCTTTTACCGGATAGGTCATCATGGAACTGATGGCCTCTTAAAACATAGGAAAAATACTAGCAAGCTAATAAGGTAGGGTGAAATAAAACCAATTATTATTGTCAAAAAACATACATCTTTAACGGAAACCATTACATTTGTACTAAAAAGAATTGGGTGGATATATATATGACACCACTACACAGATAATTTTTTTATAATTACCTCCTATTGTTTTATGTAAAGCGACCCTGAAAATATTTTAAAGGTGATTAAAAAATCAGGGTGGTTAACTTTGAAGTCAACTAGCCATAAAAATTGATCTTCGGGGCGGTTGACTTAGTAAAACTGCCCTTTAAAAAGCCACATTTCTATAATTGGTGGTATAGTAGCAATTTCTTTTTTTTTGAATCCGGTATAGAAGCGGTTTCGAAAACCGCATCTAGCTAAAATCTGACTTTGACCACGTCTAAAAATCATGTGTGTCATAGTATACTACTATGCACGTATTATGTTGATGAATCTTAAAGTTGCTACTATGACGAATCTCTTTCAATAAATTTCACACTATGCCATATCAAAATTGCATGAAAGACATATTATGTGTGAGCAAATGCTTGTCAAATCGGTAGTGCTAGCGCCCCGACATCCAGACTCCCACGCCTAGGTGGGCCCGCGCCACCCGGACATCATCGGGTCGCTCGACTCGACGTGGGGACCGCTCGCCTTCCCCTGTCCGGATGTTTGCGCCTGCTTGGCAGTGCCCCAGCAGTTGCAGCAGACGCTACGGCAGGGGACTCCGTTGCAACATGTGCGACACCAGATCTACTTTTGCAACATCCAGATGAAACACTTGCAACATACGCTCGAAACAGCTGAAACACTTGCAAAACATCTAAAAACACTTGAAAAACACGTGCGTAGCAGTTGCAACCATATGCAACATCCAGATGAAACACTTGAAACATACGCAACATGCATGTATATGCAAAGATGAAACACTTGCAACATATGTCTGAAACAGATGAAACATTTAGACATACACTTGAAACACCATTGCAACATGTGCAACATCACAATCTACTTTTGCAGCATCGATATCAAACACTTGCAACATACCTCTGAACATCTGAAACAATTAAAACATGCGCTTTCTGTGTAATGTCACCTTGCTGCTTGGACGAATAGAGGCTTGTCGTTGCGGAGCTCGATGCTGGCACAAAGGTTGGCGCGCGGTGCATGGAGCTTGTAGTGGCGCGGAGCTCACCGGTGCAGCAGTGGCACGAGCAACTCGTCAGCTGGGCGGTGTCACACGAAGCTTCTCCACTCGTCTGCTTGCTGGAGCATCTGTCGTGGAGGCTCGCCAGTTCGGTGGCGCATGCGTGGAGGTCCGACGACGCGCATGGAGGCAAGACAGGAAGGTGAGCGGTTGTAGCGGCAATGGGAGAAAGAGGACGACACGGGTTAGGCGGGGCCGTGAGGGAGGAAAGTAGGTAGTGAGGGAGTAACGCATGGTCAGCAGCGAAGGAGAAAGGCGAACGGAGATAGCAGCGATGTCGGGGAGAGGAGCAATGGCTTGGGAGAGAAGTCTGTTAGGTGGAGACTGTTGGGCCATTCGTAGGCTGTATGAGTTGTGGTCCAGTTAAAACAACATTGACACGAAAGAAACAATCCGGATGTCCGTGTAGGAGCATTTCCCGTTATCAAATTCTGAAAAAAAGGAACCTTACTTAAGGAATGTTCGGCGGGCCTATTTAGGTCTAGAGGTACCTAACTCCGAAGTGACACTGTTAGATTGATCTCCTGACCAATAAGCCCAACGGCCTATTGGGCCTTGGTCTCGCGCCCTGATCGGGGGCGGCCAACCCTACATGGTTGGTGGGCCCCCGTCGCACTACGCTATATAAAGAGGTGGGGGCCGGCGGCTCAAAGTACGAGGTTCGCCGTGAGCCACAAACCCCACCGACAAACCCTAGACCGATCTCGAGAGGGCGCGCAGCCAGCGACGGGAAGCTCCGCTGATCCTCGTCGTCGTCACTGCTACGCCCGACCGCACTGCATCGACGTCCGTGCAACCTCTACTCCACCCGTCGCTGCCCGTGTGCTGCCTCCATCACCGAACCCGCGATGGCTAGCACAACCGCGACATCATCTGGAGGCTCAGGTTCATCACCAGCCCTCTCTCCCCTATCTCCCTCTCGGTGTAGTGTTATAGGTCTAAATGTGCATGTGTTTCATGGATCTATGAGTTCATCCACCTAGATCTACTCTAGTCGATCCAAAGAAACTTAACAATGGTACCAGAGCCTACTAGCACGTAGATCTAGAACGGGTACCGATTAGAAAAGGAAAAGTTGATTAGATCCAGTGTGGATCTAAGCAGAAAAGGGGTCACCCGACGTTCGGTTGAACCCTAACTCGATCCGTCGGATCTGAGAAAAGAAGAAGGGCTCGGTTTTCATGCAAAGAACGAACCCTAAAACCCGAAGGTGATTTGGGGAAAAGAAAACAGTGCCGTCTCCAACCCATACCCTAACCCGCTCGGTGATTGACTGAGAAGGGGAAAAGAACCGATTTCAAATCGGTAAAGCAAACCCTAACCCTAATCTGAAAATCGGGCCAAATCTGAATCAAAGAAATAGAAAGGGGAAAGAAAAGGAAGAGGGTGGCTCGGCACGGCTCACCTCACCGTCGTGCACGCCGCCGCGCGGGGAAAAGAAAGGGCCGGCCGGGGGTGATCTGCTCGTCGGAACGGCCACTAGGGCGCCGCGACCAGGCCGCTCGACGGCGGCGCGTTCACCCGCTGGGAAGCGCGCACGCCGGTGAGGGGGCCGGAGACGGCGCCGGGGCTTGCTGAGCTCTCTCGCCGTCAAAGCTCCTCGCTTGGTTTCTGCTGCGGCGGGACTGAGTGGAGAGGAGAGAGGGGCGAAGAGAGAGAGAGAGCGAAGCCGAATGATGCTAGGTCAAGGGCGCCGCGCCGGTCGCTGGGGTTTTGATCTCGCGACGCGCGTGGGCAGCCGTCGGATGGAGATGGACGGCCACGAGCGACTGGGCCAACGCCGCAGCCCAGGCGGGATAGGGCACAAGGCCGAAATCCCGGCCCAGGCCCAGGTTGCGGCCTGGGCGCGGGGGAGAGAGCGCGCGCGGCTGGGCGCGGGGGTGCGCTGAGCGCGCGGATGGGCCGTGGCTGCTGGGCCGGTTTCGCTGGCGCGCGCGCGTGTGGGCAGGCCGTGGGCCGCGCGTGTGCTGGCTGGGCCGAAATGGTCAAATGAACAGATATTGTCACAGTTTTTGTTTTCTTATTTTCCAGAAAACAGTTTGATCAATTTGAATTGATTTTTTATGATAACTTTCTGTACAAAATTTATCCAACGATATTTTTTGTTCAGTAAATAGTAAATTTGCTTCTGGAAAATAGGAAAAAGATTATTAAATGTTAAAGTTTCCGCTGCGTATTTAAAGATGTGATTTTCATTATTAAATTCGAACCAACGAGAGAATTTAATTTTAAAAAATGGATATATTTTAAATTAATTATAATATTGTTGTTATTCTGACCAACGTTGATTAATGGCAATATTATAATGTTTTGTTATACATTAATTCTGTTTCTGCCCAACGGTGATGTAGAATTAGTGTAGAAAATAATTGTATGTTTTAATTTTGACCAACGTTAAACTAAGGCATGCAATTATTGTTGTTATTTCTGTTCTCACCCTATTTGAATTATGTTTTCAGGAGGATACAACTTGATGAGTTGTATCAAAGAAATCCCCACTCTAAAAGGTGATAACTATATTGAGTGGAAGAAAAAGATAGACCTGGCCTTTATCCTCGCTGAGGTGGACTGGGTTGTCACCACACCGTGCCCTAAAGAACCTGTGGCACCGGTGAGGGAGACAGATGAGACTGATGCTGCATGGCAGAACAGAGAGCGAGATTTTGCTCCCGTAAAGATGTCCTATGACCTTGAGCATAGGAAATGGATCACTGCCAACAAGAAGTGTCTGGCAGTGATAAAGAACACAATTGAGCCTGCTATTGTGGGCTCAATTCCAGACTGTGACACGGTCACAGAGTACCTAGACAGAATAAAGAGTCAGTTCACTGGCTCTTCAAAGACATATGCAACCCAGCTGATCAAGCAGCTGGTTACAGAAAGGTACTCTGGTGGCGGCAGTGGCATTAGAGAGCACATACTGAGAATGAGCAATCTGGCATCTAAGCTCAAACCAATGGATTTGGCACTCAAGGATGAGTTTCTTATTCATTTGATTTTTGCTTCTTTGCCCAAAGAATTTGACACCTTTGTTGTTAATTACAACATACAGCCTGAAAAATAGGATTTAGAAAAGCTCATTGCCATGTGTGTGCAGGAGGAGGAAAGAATAAAAGTTTCACAAGGTGGTTCTGTCAACTACCTAAAAGATAAGAAAAAGAACTATAATAACAGTTCTTCCTCCAAATCATCTGGAAAAGGTCCCATGCAACAGTCTCAGAACCAGCAATTCCCAGTGGCTAAAGACCAGTGTCTCCACTGCAAGAAGACGGGACATTATAAAAAAAATTGTCCTGATTTCTTAAAGATGATAATGAAGAATAAAGGTGAGAACATTATTACGTTCGTAAATGAATCCTTGTATGTAAAGTTTTCAAAATCTGCTTGGTGGATTGATTCAGGTGCAACTATTCATATTGCTAATTCATTACAGGGATTCCGTTCGATGAGAACTTTGCAAAGAAGCGAAAGTTTCATTAAAGTCGCAAATGGAGAACAAGCAGATGTTGAGGCCGTTGGTGATCTTCCGCTAGAGCTTGCTGATGGCTTTATAATTATTCTTAGAGATGTTCTTTATGTACCTTCTTTGCAAAGAAATTTGATTAGTGTATCAAAGTTGGATCATGATGGTTATGATTGCCATTTTGGAAATGACAAATGTCAGATATTGTTTAATAATAAATGTATTGGTCTTGCCTTCCGACAAGACGAGCTTTATTTGTTATCACTTCGTGAAAATGTTAATTCCGTATGTGATGTGAATGAAAATGTATCCTCATCGAACAATGGAAACAGAAAACGAAAGAGAGCTCAAGATGCGTTGTCGAAATTATGGCACTGTCATTTAGGCCATATTTCGAGGGGGAGAATAGAAAGACTAGTTAAGAATGATATTCTTCCTCCATTAGAGCTCTCAGAGTTAGAACAATGTAGAGATTGCATAAAAGGAAAGTATGTAAAGAAAATTAAGAAAGATGCCAAATGAAGCGCAGGAATTCTACAGATTATTCACACAGACATATGTGGTCCTTTTCCTGTGAAAAGTGTGGATGGTTATGATTCATTCATAACATTCACAGACGATTACTCTCGGTTTGGCTACATTTATCCAATTAAAGAAAGAACAGAAGCGTTGGATAAATTTAAAATATTTAAAGCAGAAGTTGAAAATTAGCATGATTTAAAGATTAAGATAGTCAGGTCTGACTGTGGAGGAGAGTACTATGGTCGGCATACCCCATATGGACAAGTTCCTGGACCTTTTGCAAGGTTCTTATAGGAGAATGGTATAGTCGCCCAGTATTCAACACCGGGCGAACCTCAGCAGAATGGAGTAGCTGAAAGGCGTAACCGTACCTTGATGGATATGGTGCGTAGTATGATAAGTTACTCCACTTTACCCACGAGTCTGTGGATGGAGGCGTTAAAAACCGCCATTCATATTCTCAATAGAGTACCAAGTAAGTCGGTGCCCAAAACACCGTATGAGTTGTGGACAGGAAGAGTACCCTCACTTAACCACTTGCATGTGTGGGGGAGCCCTGCTGAGGCTAAAGTTTTTAACCCAAACATTGGGAAGCTAGATCCTAAAACAGTGAGTTGCCATTTCATTGGCTACCCAGAAAAGTCAAAAGGTTTTCGTTTCTACTGTCCTAACAGACATACAAAGTTTGTGGAAACGAGACACGCTATCTTCCTAGAGGATGAAATGATTAGGGGGAGCATGGTAGCTCGAGAAATTGACCTTGAAGAGAAGCGGGTGTATGCACCCACTCTGATCATTCATGAGCCATTTTTCTCACTACCTGCTATTGCTGCACCAACAGTACAAGACACTATGGTGCCAGCACCTGTTGTTATCCCGCCTGTGGCAACAATGAATGATGATGAGGAACCTGTGGCTCAGGATCCTATAGAACCTATTGCCACACATGAGGGGGAGCAACAACAGCCTCAAACAGAAAATGTGCCAATTGAGGAGGCCCCTAGAAGGTCTCAAAGAGTTAGAAAATCAGCTATTCCTACTGATTATGAAGTGTACAACACTGAAGAATTTCAAATGGAGGATGATCCCACCTCATTTGAAGAAGCCATGAAAAGTGACCATTCATCAAAGTGGCTTGAGGCCATGGAAGATGAGATGAGATCAATGAATGCAAATAAAGTTTGGGATTTGGAGATAATTCCTAAAGGAGCCAAAACAGTAGGCTGTAAATGGGTCTACAAAACAAAACTTGACTCTCAAGGGAATATAGAGAGATATAAAGCCCGACTTGTGGCAAAAGGCTTTACACAAAGAGAAGGGATTGATTACAATGAGACCTTTTCTCTAGTCTCATGTAAGGATTCCTTCAGAATCATAATGGCATTAGTGGCACATTACGATTTGGAATTACATCAGATGGATGTAAAGACGACATTTCTCAACGGAGACTTAGAGGAAAATGTTTACATGGCACAACCGAAAGGTTTTGTCATGGAAGGAAAAGAACGTTTGGGATGCCGCCTAAAGAAATCTATTTATGGATTAAAACAAGCTTCAAGACAGTGGTACTTGAAGTTTGATCAGACAATAAAGAATTTTGGGTTTAAAGATAATGTTGAGGACAATTGTGTCTACGCAAAGTTTAAGAATGGGAAGTTTATCTTTCTTGTCCTGTATGTGGATGATATCTTACTTGCTAGTAGTGATGTCAGTCTACTACTGGAAACAAAGAAGTTTTTGTCCTCAAAATTTGATATGAAAGATCTTGGTGAAGCTTCGTTCATTCTAGGGATCGAGATTCACCGAGATAGAAGTAAAGGGGTATTAGGACTGTCACAAAAGGCATACATAGAAAAAGTCTTAAAGAAATTCAGTATGCACAAATGTAGTCCCTCACCTGCTCCTATAGTCAAGGGCGACAGATATGGGGATTTTCAATGCCCCAGGAACCAATATGAGATCGATCAAATGAAAGTGGTTCAATATGCTTCAGTTGTCGGAAGCTTGCAATATGCTCAAGTATGTACGCGTCCTGACTTGGCATTTGTTACCGGGTTACTTGGCAGATTCCAGAGCAATCCTGGAATAGAACACTGGAAATTGGTAAAGAAAGTCTTACGTTATTTGCAAGGAACGAAAGGCCTCATGATGACGTATAGAAGATCTGATTTACTCAATATAGTGGGATATTCAGATTCTGATTATGCGGGAGATAATAGAAAATCCACGTCTGGATATGTGTTTACTCTCGCAGGGGGAGCTATTTCATGGAAAAGCTCAAAACAAACCGTCACTACATCGTCCACAATGTATGCCAAGTTTGTAGCGTGTTATGAGGCAACGGGGCAGGTGAACTGGCTAAAGAAGTTCATACCCGGTTTGAAGGTGGTTGACGACATCAATAGACCACTGAAATTATACTGCGATAATAATCCAGCAGTACAGTATGCTCACAACAATAGGTCAAGTGGTGCTGCCAAACACATTGACATAAAGTATTATGTTGTGAAGGATAAAGTCCGGGATCAAATGATAAGTCTTGAGCATATAAGTACCGAAAAGATGCTCGCGGATCCGCTTACAAAAGGCTTACCACCCAACGTGTTCAGAGAACATGTAGCCGGCATGGGTTTAAGGGAAAGCCTATGATTCCTGGACTATAAAGGGCCCAAAAGTTAAAGTAACTATTTCAGATCAGAGACGTGCATTGTAGCTGTTAAATCTATCGGCGATTGATCGTGACGATGAGACATGCTCTATGCATCATCTGTGAAGAAATGAGTAAGGATAAAAGGATTGAAGTTTTAAAGTTTAAAGATAAAAGTAATAGTGAGATCAAGGGGGAGAATGTTAGATTGATCTCCTGACCAATAAGCCCAACGGCCTATTGGGCCTTGGTCTCGCGCCCTGATCGGGGGCGCCCAACCCTACATGGTTGGTGGGCCCCCGTCGCACTGCGCTATATAAAGAGGTGGGGGCCGGCGGCTCAAAGTACGAGGTTCGCCGTGAGCCGCAAACCCCACCGACAAACCCTAGACCGATCTCGAGAGGGCGCGCAGCCAGCGACGGGAAGCTCCGCTGATCCTCGCCGTCGTCACTGCTACGCCCGACCGCACTGCATCGACGTCCGTGCAACCTCTACTCCACCCGTCGCTGCCCGTGTGCTGCCTCCATCACCGAACCCGCGATGGCTAGCACAACCGCGACATCATCTGGAGGCTCAGGTTCATCACCAACCCTCTCTCCCCTATCTCCCTCTCGGTGTAGTGTTATAGGTCTAAATGTGCATGTGTTTCATGGATCTATGAGTTCATCCGCCTAGATCTACTCTAGTCGATCCAAAGAAACTTAACAGACACCTGTGTGATTTACAACTAAATCCTTTTTGCGGTACCTCGCGCTCCAAATTCAAAACCGTGTACACAAGCAAAAAGTCTTTTGATATGTATCCATGGACGACTCCTCTTTCTTTCGACACTGACTAATCACGAGACCACAATCGTTTCTAAGCCGTGCCCAATTGGTACGATATATACTCATTATGCCTTGTGGCTCTCCAGCTCTCAGATCGAGCCCCGCTTCAAATGTTAGACCAGCAGTTTGCCGTGGATTTTCTCGAACTTAATTTGATCTAATATAATTGCGAATTTATTTGCAATATATATTGATAGGTATGATTCCACTCAAAAAATATTGATAGGTATGATATTGCTAATCTTGCTCCTTCACACACACAGTCAGGCCCACATAAAAACACAACAAATTACAAGAAAGATTTTGCGTTCAGTAAATTCTAGAAAATTTAGGGTGTCTACCACAAGATACATAATCAGGTAGGTAGAGAAATAACCATGCTAGCTATTATTTGTCCTACGTGGACAAATGAAGAGTCAATTGGAGTAAGACAAGATTGTTGGTAGCTACTTGGCCTGTATTGAATTAAATTATTTTTATAGGAGAGTGTTTAGTGACTTCTTAGTACATTGTTGGATGGATTGCCTGATGTACCATCTACAAGATATTGGGCATATATAATCCCTAAGAGGCTCCTCTAAAAAATATTGGCCCTGTCCGTTTTGCTGAAATTTGACTTATGCTGACTTGTTGGGAGAGGAAAACACTGTTCGTTTGCTGAAAAGTACTGCTGAAGTAGTTGCAGCGACGAGTTGATGACTTTTTAAGTCCTTAAAGATGTAAACATGCAAACTAATTGTTAATCCAATAGTCATATACTAGTTGTTAATTCATTAATCTATATATAAAAGTTAAAAGAACTAATCGTTAGTCCTAGTTCATCAAACAAGTTTAAGTTAACTACTGGCTTAGCTTGTGTCGAGTGCCTGCTTACAGCCGTTGCAAACCTAACCAATGACATCATCAGGGGACATGTGTGCAGCAAATTTGCACGTGCAACCTTCCACGTTTGACCTTCATGTCAGGCTCTTTGTTAATTGTTTCCTATCGTTAGTTTCAACATTCTCCGCGATGCATTCTAGAGCTTTTAGCAAGCGTCAGAAGGTCACTTCTTAAAGAAATACCGAAAGATGAAGGCAAACATATCCAACCTTATTGGATAATAAAAATAATATATTTTACACATTTGATTTAATTAGCTGTCATAATGTTGTTCAAAAAAATAGCAGGACCAGTGTTATATATAATTTCTTTATTCTAAGCTATAAGATGTTTTGACTTTTCTAAATACATAGTTTTTGCTATGCACTTTGAATATGAGGAGAATGTTAATTTCTGCTATTGAGTCACAAGCGACTTTGGGGCACGCTGTAGAAGACAAAAAAAAATGTAGGCAAACTCACTTGCTACCACCACCCATTATTGTCGGAGATGGAGCAGGTCGCGATAGTAGGTTCTGTGTTTTGGGGGTTTTCGTGCTCTCCGAGCTTACGAGGAGCTTTCGGGGAGGATATGCTGGACCCACGACGGTGGTGGTCGAGCCGACAACGGAGGACCAGGCAGCAGTGCGCCACCAGAGCCCGGGAGGTGGAGGAGGCAAAGGCGCTCATGCCAGATCTAGTGAGAAGCTCATGTTAGGGGTGGTCGTGGTCGAGGAAAAAATTGCAAAAATATGACTCCAAACATGGGGTGTTTACATATTTGACATTGAACCCACGTTTCATAGACACAGATGGACCATTTGTCATCCACCCCGAGTGTTAGATATGAAAACACCCCATGTTTGGGTAGTTGGAGCCAGGCAGGGTAGCTGCGAGGGATGTTACAGGTAGCTGCGAGGGAGCGTGAGGAAGAAGAAGAACATAAGATAACATATATAGAGAGAGAGGTGTGGGGGCGAGGAGGTGAGGAAGAAGAGAGAAAGCGCGCGGGCTAGCTGCCGGGTGTACTCCTCGTGCGTGTGCACCTGGTAGTAGAGTTCAAGATATTTTAATCGTTTTGTGTAGGCTCTTCATGTACAATTTGTTGATCCATAGAGGATGTAAATCTAAAGCTACATTCTGTCCTAATATAATCACACCGGCACACGTGTACAACTCTAGGCGACCTACATCGATCACGGTGTGTCCAAGTCTCAATCTCAACTCTACTAGGGTAGGAAGAATGCTCAAGTAACGTATGTACAATACACTATTGTCCGTATACAGAAAACGGCAGGCCATCACATGCACGTGCATGTGGGGCACACATGAGTCAATGACACGTGGGACAGGATGACATATCTCCAATTTAGTAAATTTATAATGGCAGTCTTAAAATTTTCCTTTTATCAAAAGCATTCGTCATACAAGACGTACAATATCTTTGACTGATTTTACGCCCTTAATCTACTCGAATTGAGCTAGCTAGGTCAAGCCTGGAGATGGAAACGTGCGTGCATTGATTTGAATCCTTCCAGCACGCTCATCGGACCAATGCAAGGATGAAATATCTCATGATGCAAATTAATCGCCTAGCTAGCTAGGCCTGGCCGCGCTAGACCATTTCGCGCCACAAACTCGATCGTGCTTTTCATCAACGATACAACCTGAGTCGTTTATGGCGACCAGCGACGTAATGCGTGCGGATCACTGTGAAAGTGATAACGTTCACACGGCGGCCTGATGACGGCGAATGAACTTGCCGCTCGATCGATCGGTTTTAATTTGCAGCTAACTCTCGGTCAGTCTGTTCGGTGGTGGCGATATCGATGGCCGATGGCGACCTATGTCGTATGGAAGGGACATATATAAAGTGAGATATGTATATGTGTGTGTGTGCACATGTGGATCGACATTGATCGAGTAGTCGTTTGTTATTGAACTTGGAAGATGCATGAAATGCGTGCACACACGTGCATGTACCTGATAATTAACGTACTCGCTCGTTCAATATGTTTCGTGGTGGATCCACCTCTGAACGTACAGACAGGTGCAGCGGTGGCGCTAGCTAGATCGGCCTGGACGGGCGGCAGCAGGGGTTACCCGGTCTATAGCGGCATCCTACGGTTGGTCGGTCAGTATAGATCTATATCGACCGACTCTGTGTGTGCCACTGATAGCGGCGTCACTATGAACTTATACCGACCGACCGTTAGACGATACTGTATAGATATACCGACGCACATAGTTTGATGCCTATTCTAAACTTATACCGACCAATGGTTTGACTATACATATTTATAACGACCAACTGTCTAACGCTATCCATATAGAAAAATAACCACATTATATCATTTGTTCATACATGAATCATACAATTAATATTAATGATACAATTAATGTTAACCATATTAGACAATACACACTCATGAGACACATAAAGTGAACATATTGCTCAGAATTATATTATAACCATAAGCATGTCTGGTGCCATTTTACACACAACTCTTGGACAAACAAGTTGGATCAAATCTGTTTTGGCCAACATGCTAGAACTACACAATTACATATAGCTTAAGATGTTTGGTTGCACAGCTTACACATCTCATATGGTTTGCTGGTACTCTTTACGAATTCATTCATCACTAGAAGGTCCCTACAAGAGTTTTTATCTCTAGCTAAACAATACAGTCACCATGAGCACTTCAATCCAACCGCTTGCTGCATGCATCAGGCTACCTCTCTATCTATTACCTTCTATATGAAAAATAAAAGTTTACACCCATCAAGAATACAACATGAAATTTGATATCAAAGAAAATAGCTTTAATGATGTACAGTTGAATCTACGTACTTCACCTATATGATCCCAAGATGAGTTCTACATCTAGCAGCATCCATTCTCACAATAAGTCACTAATCATAAAGTTGACGTGTGATTTTGTCATACGTCCGATGGAGGGCCCAGGAGAGCACCCAGCCCACCCAGGCCGGCCACCGGAGGGCCAACCACGCCACCCAGGAGGGGGTGTGCACACTGAGCGCGGGCAGCCCCCCAGCCTCGCCGCCAATTACTACATCCGGAGGATCTCAAAGGAAAGAAAATAGATAGAATAGGAATAGAGTCGATTTAGATTAGATAGGACCCTGAGGATTCCAAACCTATAAGGACTCTCTCGTTAGATTACTTAAGATGCAAGTATACTCGGGACTATAAATAGAGAGGCTATGTAATCATTGAGATCAGGAAAGAACAACCTCAAGCAACACCAGATCCCTCTGTCAAATCCAATTCAACCAGAGAAGATCACACCAACACTCAGCAGGTTCGACACCCAAATCAGCCCCAATTTTGCTCATACAGATGCATCTAAGGGATCTTCAAATGGAACCTCCTCGGTCACCAAGCACGACACCAACTCCACAAACGAGATCACCGCCGAGGGAACCACGCACGGCAACAGCATGTTCGTTCCTCAGGGGAACGACTTCTACCACATTGTCAACAACGAGTATGCTCCGGTCACCAACTTCGGGGCTACCACCGCCACCAACAACAGCAGCAGCCCGCTGCTAGCTGACACCGCCGCGCCCTCGCTGCCTGCTGCACCTCGCAGCCAAGATGCAGCCAGCCGCGCCGCCACCGGCCATCTCCACAACGACCTCGTCACCAAGATTGGGGACAACGACGCTCGCCACAATGACGAGCATCCACGCTCCAAAAAGATCCCCGACATCTGCGGCATCACCGACTGTTGGATGAAGAAGTTTGGCGAGCTGATCACTCGCTTCGACATTCCTGCACCGATAGCGGATCCAAAACTGCTTTCGGTAGGGACCACCTCGGTTAAAGCTCTAGTTTGGTTTTGGTGAATTGATGAAACCCTAAGTGCTAACCTAGTTTATCTAAGTGATTATGAGATAGGTGGCACTATTCCAAGTGGTGGAGCAATGGTGAAGATCATGATGATGGTGTGACCATGGTGATGATCAAGTGCTTGGACTTGGAAAAGAAGAAAGAGAAAAATAAAAAGCTCAAGGCAAAGGTGATATTCCATAGGAGCTTTTTGGTTTGGTGATTGAGACACTTAGCGAGTGTGATCACATTTAGGATCGATAGCCGTACTATTAAGATGGGTGAAACTCGTATCGAAATACGGTTATCAAAGTACCACTAGATGCTCTAACTCATTGCTTATGCATTTAGATTCTAGTGAGTGCTAACACCCTTAAAAATGTTTGTTAAAATATGCTAACACACATGCACAAGGTGATACACTTAGTAGTTAGCACGGTTGAGCAAGGGTAGCGAAGTTTGAGACTTGGAGGTGCTGTCCCGAGTTGACCGGATGCTGCTTTGGCAGTGACCGAACTCGGAGGCAGCGTCCGATAAGTGGCGCGTAGAAGGGGGGCGTGCCCGGTTGACTGACTGGACTCTGGTCCAAATGGTGATCGGACTCGATGGAGGTGCGTCCGGTCGCCTATGACGTACGCTAACATGAGCAAGAATGAGAGCCAGAAAGGACTGGACTCGGGGCTGCGTCCGGTCACTGCCGAACAGATGCGTCCGGTCTCAGTTTTTCCTCTCTGGACCCTTACTGGAATTGACTTGACGCTGAGGTGCAGTAGGGAGCGACCTGTCCGGTCATGGCATGGCCGTGGTGTGCGTGTGTGCGACCGACGCGTCTGGTCTGGACTGGAGAGCGTCCGGTCATCACTTAACCGTGAGGGCGCTGAGAATCGACCGTTGGGATTAGGCGGCTGACGTTGAATCTTGGGGGCACATGGATAAAGATCCACGACTGAACACCGGGGGCCTGCGTTCGGTCAGCGCGACCGGCGCGTCCGGTGCCCCGTGAAAGCTGAGGGGAGAGAGCCAACGGCTCTATTTCGAGGGGGCCTCTATTTAAGCCCCATGGCCGGCTTAAGCTCACTCTCTTGGCCATTTGCATTGACATAGCAACCTTGTGAGCTTAGCCAAAGCCCTCCCACTCATCTCCATCATTGATTCATCATCTTTGTGAGATTGGGAGAGAATCCAAATGCATTGCTTGAGTGATTGCATCTAGAGGCACTTGGTGTTCGTGTTTCGCTGCGGGATTCACTTATTACTCTTAGTGGTTGCCGCCACCTAGACGGCTAGGAGCAGCGAGGATTGTCGAGCAGAGGTTGGTGATTGTCTCTAGCTCCGATCGTGGTGATTGTGAGGGGTTCTTGACCTTTCCCCGATGGAGAGCCAAAATGTACTCTAGTGGATTGCTCGTGGCTTGTGTGATCCTTATCTTATGTTGGTTATGCGGCACCCTGTTGAGGGTTTGGCGTGTGATGCCAATTAGCACATGAATGTCACACCCAATTTTAAGGATAAAATTGAATGCACCAAACTCATGTGTGCCCAGGGATCAGTCACACACACAAGTTGACAAATTATATAAAGTATCATCACGGTGTATCTTACATCACGATTAATAACATCACATTGTCTTACACAACACAGCGGAAAGTAAAAAGATAGCTCTCTCGTGGAAGCTCCAACACAGGGACGATCGACTGGTTGACCACAAGCCTAATAGTCCCCAGAAAACTCCTCATACACGTTGTTGTCTATTACCCATCCGGGATTTTTATCCAAATATTGAAAGTAAACAAGTGTAAGTACTTCCTGTACTTAACAAGATAACATAGGGTTATGAAAGCTCAAAAAGGTTGACACTGGTTTACTGCAGTTAGCACTTTTAGTGAGTCAAGATTTTATCTTCTACTATTAGCAAGTTATGCTTAAGCTCCCATTTAAACCCATATAATCAGATATCAGAATCATTTGGGTCATATTATCATCATATAACATCATAAATGAACAACAATAAGTAACCAGTTATTCTGTGAGTTTTCCAGGCCACTCGTGACCGTGAGCATGACTGTTATAGCAGTTTATAATCCTCTGTAGAGGTTGCGCACATTCACCGCGAGTCGTGATTCCCATAAGCCCGGGTTAATTACTCCCATATCACTACCATTGTGAGCGGGCAGGGTACACTATGAAGCCATTTCATAGGTTTCTCTAACAAGTTAGGGCCGCTAGGTTTCCTCGGCAGGCAGATGTAGGAACCCCCCTTTCCTATGGCACAAATCCTTCGTGGCTATACACATAGGAACAGAGGTAGTCCTATACCCAACGTGGCAACTCCTTTTGCGCCATAAAGGTAACCTCTAACAAGCTAGAAAAGGTCATATTACTGAGCTAAAGTCAGAGCCATATGACCCTCACGGTTGCACTGTCAGTCCCTGCTTTTGCCGACAGATAAGTCCTTATGGAGGGCCGAGAGCAATCATGATCGAAAGTCATTTGCTCCATCGCCCTATAATTCAGTCGTTTGACAACAAATTTTTACCTTTTCGTTCCATAGAACCATTATTCATTATGTAGATTATGTACATTTACATTGAGTGCTAGCAAACTACCCATATGCATATAACCCATAGGAGACAAGGAACAGGATAATCAATCACTAGGATGTCCTTACGGGTATCAAAATTAGACACATGCAAATGAGTAATTAATCAATGGTGAATAGGCATCAAGGTAGATCCCATGATATACTTGCCTTGGTTAGCAAACTCCTACTGGTCCTGCTGGTCGTCAAAGAACTCTTGGTCTCCAACGTTCTCCAACAAATGTGTAAAATTTTAGAGATTTCTAATTTATAGAAAGCTTATGAAAGATAATGAACAATGCTGAAATCTTTCTGGACAAGATTCAATTACAGCAGTTCGGTAAATCTATCATAACTTGAGTTTCAGAGATCCCACAGAGGTGTACCAAGAATGGTTGGAAAGCTTAGGAGATCAGCTACAACTTTTATTTAGATCACTTTTACAGATTCGGACATACACATGGTCAAAAACAGCGCTAAACCGAATCTGTTCTGGGTTCCAGTCTGCGCAGAAACCTCAAATTGTGACAGCTAGATCTCACAAACCTGAATAGATATTGATGTGATTCCAGAGACATTTGAAAGATACAGAAGTCTAGATATCTCCACAAAAATTTCAGAATTTTTGGCAGCCCAAATTTCGAGATACAATATAAAGAACACAGGCTACTCCAGAAATCAGCACAACAGAGATAAGATAAAACGACCCATCTGCATTAAGACCTCATCTAAACTTAAGGTTCAAGTCTATAGAATTTGTGGACATGCCCACAACTTCCAGCAATCAAACAAACTCCAAATCATCCAAGTTCATAATTAAAAACATCCAACCACTAAAGTTCACAAAGACACAACAAGACTAGACATGACATGCGAACTAACAATGTCGAAACTTTAAACAAGGCACCTAACACCTATGGGGCGGTGTCAATCATGGTGAACGACCAGCGCTTCTTGTAGATCGGTGGCAGCCCAAGTTGAGCACGCAGTTCATCAACTTGCTTCTAGAGACGCCTCTCGGCCCTCTGTGATGCACGCAGCTCTCCCTTGACCTCTTCATCTATCCCCTGCATGGCATGTACATGTTGCACTATTGATTCTAGGGTTGGATCACTTTCTGGTGGTGCCAGGACCTGCCAGTTACCCTCATGATCAATGTGAGGGAGGAACCTAAAACGATCCTCCTTCATGGCCTCAAAACGACGACCATGGTTGTAGATGTAGGCGTCCTGCGCTGCATCTTCCATGCCATCCAATGCGTGAGCCCGTCTGGCAGGGGCACGATGGACAGTCTCCACCTCATGTCCATTCTTGATGTCATTCCAGGCGGTGACAACCAGCTCTACCTTCCAAAAGGTTGCCTCCAAGGGATGCTGGTACTCTGCACAGTGATAGTTGATGGAGACGTGCAGATCAGGGTAGTAGTCATCCAGCACATGAGTAAGGAGGGTGTGGTAGTAGGTTGTCTCCGGGGCTGGCTTGAAGTAGTATTTGCACTTCCAGCCTATCTCCTCATCCACCACAGGAACAGCTGGGGATGGCACAAGCGTAGGTGAAGTAGTTGATGACTCCACTGGGGTAGCTACAGTAGGATAGACAGGTGCAACAGCTGGAGTAGGAGCAGGTGCAGGTGTCGGGGTAGCCATCCACTCCTCATCATCCTCGATCAAAGGTTCCACCTCATCATCAGAGATGATCACAATCTCCTTCTCCGCCTGTGGAGCACGGGGGGTGAACATAGCGCAGTAGCCTACAGTGCTGAGGTGGGCGGTCTTCGGGTTATGAGACATCTATAGATTTAGAGTAGATAAAATTAGAATCGACAATTTTATATAATAGAGTAAGGTATGAATAGCATAAATATTTAAAAAAAATAACAAGAATGAGACAGTAAGCAAGAAACCAGTGGAGCAAAGATACTAAATCGACCATCTCTAACTAGGCTTGCATCCTACAGTCAACACAACTCTGATACCAATTTGTCACACCCAATTTTAAGGATAAAATTGAATGCACCAAACTCATGTGTGCCCAAGGATCAGTCACACACACAAGTTGACAAATTATATAAAGTATCATCAAGGTGTATCTTACATCATGATTAATAACATCACATTGTCTTACACAATGCAGCGGAAAGTAAAAAAGATAGCTCTCTCGTGGAAGCTCCAACACAGGGACGGTCGACTGGTTGACCACAAGCCTAATAGTCCTCAGGAAACTCCACATACACGTTGTCGTCTGTTACCCATCCAGGATTTTTATCCAAATATTGAAAGTAAACAAGCGTAAGTACTTCCCATACTTAACAAGATAAACATGGGGTTATGAAAGCTCAAAAAGGTTGACACTGGTTTACTGCAGTTAGCACTTTTAGTGAGTCAAGATTTTATCTTCTACTATTAGCAAGTTATGCTTAAGCTCCCATTTAAACCCATATAATCAGATATCAGAATCATTTGGGTCATATTATCATCGTATAACATCATAAATGAACAACAATAAGTAACCAATTATTCTGTGAGTTTTCCAGACTGCTCGTGACCGTGAGCACGGCTGTTATAACAGTTTGTAATCCTCTGCAGAGGTTGTGCACATTCACCGCGAGTCGTGATTCCCATAAGCCCGGGTTAATTACTCCCATATCACTGCCAAGGTAAGTGGGCAGGGTTCACTATAAAGTCATTTCATAGGTTTCTCTAACAAGTTAGGGCCACTAGGTTTCCTCGGTAGGCAGATGTAGGAACCCCCTTTCCTATGGCACAAATCCTTCGCGGTTATACACATAGGGACAGAGGCAGTCCTATACCCAACGTGGCAAGCCCCTTTTGCGCCATAAAGGTAACCTCTAACAATCTAGAAAAAGGTCCTATTACTGAGCTAAAGTCAGAGCCATATGACCCTCATGGTTGCACTGTTAGTCCCAGCTTTTGCCAACATATAAGGCCTTATGGAGGGCCGAGCTCAATCATGATCGAAAGTCATTTGCTCCATCGCCCTATAATTCTGTCGTTTGACAACAAATTTTTACCTTTTCATTCCATAGAACCATTATTCATTATGTAGATTATGTATATTTACATTGAGCGCTAGCAAACTACCCATATGCATATAACCCATAGGAGACAAGGAACAGGATAATCAATCACTAGGATGTCCTTACAGGTATCAAAATTAGACATATGCAAATGAGTAATTAATCAATGGTGAATAGGCATCAAGGTAGATCCCATGATATACTTGCCTTGGTTTGCAAACTCCTGCTGGTCCAGCTGGTCATCAAAGAACTCTTGGTCTCCAACATTCTCCTCACCGTCTGAACACGACCAACATGGCAACATACAACATTCCAAAGGCATTCCTACAAAGCAAACAATCCTATAATTAGAACAGTACACCAGCAGTATAGAAAACAAGATAAAATGTTTATGAAAAGATACTATGTCTCGCTACGATCACGTCAACGCGAAGTTCACGAAAAACGGAGCTAAAACGCGAAGGTTATGATTTAAACGGGATTTCCTATAGCAATTTATTTAACTAAATCTAATCTCAAAATTTAAATGTTGCAAACAGGGTTAACAGTGGTATTAACATGTAGAAAACTTAATTGCGAACCTAACGAAATTTGAACGGGTCAAATCGGAGCTATAACGATGATTTTATAAGCAAAACAGTGCAATGGCATTTCTGTAAATACTGAAAACATATTTTGGACTAAAACAGTATATTTTACGTTTTCAAAAGGGGAAAATGTACTCAGGAAATGTGTTTTGGACTATGGGCATAATTAGGCGAAACCAGGGGGTCTGTTTAGCAAAGTTACCCGCGAAGGGGTATCGGCCATTCAGGGCCGTTGATCAAGGAATGGGTGGCTCGGATTAGGTCTAGGGAAGAGAGAGAAGGAAGGCTGGCGGGGAACAGTGGCTCCGGCGGCGGCGCAGCCATGGCCGGCGGCAAGGAACATGCCGGCGCGTGCGGAACTCGGCCTTCGGGCCATGGTTCGAAGAACCGAGGGCACCGGGGAATAGCAGGGGTTCACGCGACCTCGTCCAGGCCAAGAACGGGGCCGGTGGACGTAGTTGGCGAGGTGGCGGCCATGGCCGGCGGCAAGGAGCTCCATGGTGCACTCGAAAACGGTCATACAAGCCACCATATGCCAAGGGAAAAGGTCGAGGAGAGAGAGGAGAGCACGACGAATCTCACCACGGTGAAAATCGGAGACGGAGGCGGCTCGGGGACGGCGGACCACGCGGAGGGCGGATGTCGGCGCTGTGGTGCGGCGGTTTCCTCGTGCATGGGCGAACGCGAGAGGGAGCGGGGAGACAACAGAGGGTGCAGCGGAGGGTCTCGGCTCCCTTTTGTAGAGGCCAGGCGAGGGGGGACGCTCCCACGACCGAAGACGTGGGCGCGGAGTGGCGGTTGTGGCTGAAGCGCGTGGTGCGGGAGGTTAGGGGCGGGCGCGACACGCGGGCCCAAGCCGTCAGTTGCAGGGAGAGAGAGGGGTGCGGCAACGGTTGATCCGATCGAGCTGGGCTGGCCCAAGAGAAAAATAGGAGGAGGGGAAAGGAGCAAGGCGCGCGGCTGGGCTGTCGGGCTGGCGCGGAGGAAAAGGCCTGCGGGCCGAAATGAAGAAGGGGAGAGGGAGAAAAGAAGAAAGCCTTTTTCTTTTTCCAATCAAATTTCCAATTCCATTTCTAAATGATTTTTAATTCCTTTTAAGTTTAAATCAAAAACCACTCAACATATTAAATACAATGCTCCAGCATGAGTGCATCAACATGTATATATCCTTATGATGGTTTTTAATTTCACCAAAAAATATTATTTTCCTATATTTGAATGCACACATAATTGCTTAAATAAATCAAATTTACTATTTTTAAAAAGGATGCAAATTTTAGGGTGTTACAGTGAACCTCCAAGTGAGTGAATCGCCACAACGAGGACTAGCTTACCGACAAACAAGTGAACCTCGGTAAAAAAATCTTGTGTCACCTTGTCCGAGGATTTCATTAGCTATCTTATGATTGATTGGCTCCATGTTGTGATTGGCTCGTACCTCGACATGTCGGTATAATCATCGCCATTCTCTCTTGTATTACATTCCTAGTGTGTAAGCTAAGCTCTTTAGTGTAATTAGTTTTGAGAGCTAGCTTGCGTCGGGACTAGTGGTTAGTGAGGTTCTTTAGTTAGTCTTTGAGAGCTCACTACTTAGTGTAGTGACATAGTCATTGTGTGGATAAAGACTATAGAAACTAGAATTATGGTAGGTGGCTTTCATTTTTAGTAGGCTAGCACAACACTCGCTTTGCCTCATATTTGTCTAACCGGTTTGCTAAGTGTTGTTGTAGAAATTTTTAATAGGCTATTCACCCCCTCTAACCATTAGGACCTTTCACTACAATGACACCAGGCGCGCCACCAAACATCTACCACGCCCCCAAACGCCTCACCTCCACGGAGATGATGAAATGTAACCACAAATGCAAGAACCTCTTCGACATCATGACTGTCAATGACTTCGACACCAAGAACATCGGCAACAGCCTACTCATGATGATCGGTACTACTCAGTCCACGCTCTGTGGCTCCCCTCCCATGTTTCTTGCAGGGGCGATATTGGGCACCGACGTCCACATATTGGTTGACATGGGCGCTACACACAATGTCATCGACATCAACGTCGCACGACCTATTGGCCTCCTCGAGCAGCGCATCAACACCACCATTCTCGTTGGCAGTGGCCACGAGATCTCGCGTCGAGCGGGAGCCTTCAGCGTGCAACTTCGCATTGATGTAGAAAGCTTCCATGTCAATGCCTTCCTCCTCGACATTGGCAACGACGTCGACGTCATCCTAGGCATGCCATGGTTGGTAGACCATGAACACTTCACATGGGACTTCTCCACCATGGAGCTTCAGTACTACCACAACGGGCACTCAATCTCCTTCACCGCCGTACAACCCTGACGCGCACCAGCGACTGTTCTTGCTCTCTCGGCACCGCCGCCCATCACCAGGGCACCTCAGGAACAACCAACGCTACCTCGACTACAAGCACCATCGTCACCACCCTGCGACATCATGAACCGGGCAAGCCGGTCTCGACGCCCCAATTCCCTCGACAACATCGGCACCATCGCACCAGTCTTCGACAATCTATGTCGGCTCGTGCTTCAACAGAGAGAGCTACACCACCTTGTCCTCGCCATTACCCAAGGGATGGCAGCGCTAGCCTAGTCAATTGACCAAGGCTTGCTCTTCTTCGATGGGCGCCTCTACATCCCCGCTGCATCGCCACTCCTTCCGGATCTACTTACGGCCATATCACTGGGTGGCCCCGATAATATGAGGTACCTGGCTCTCGGCAGCCACTCACCACCAACGGCTCCCAACCATAATGCCACCCCCACAGGCATTCTGTTGGATTGCCCATGGCTGTAGGTCGTAGTCTCCCCCATTACGGTGATCTTCATCGACAGCTTGGGACGACAGATCTTCCACGTTGACCAAATCTTCATCGACCTCCGACCTGACTCTGACCAACAATGGCTATCCCCTGATGAGTTCGAGAAGGGCTACTTCATGTTCGGTACCATGCTGGATCTGACGACAACGCTGACTACACGCTCCAACTCCACCATTTGGCGATGGGTGAACACCTACCGGCTTCCCGACATCGCCAACCACTTCAACAACTTCACGGCGCCACCAAAAGAGATGCAGCACTTCGCTGTCGACGCCGCGGTCCACCGCACCTTGCTGCTAGCAGCTCGCTGAATAACGAAGATCGTGGAGGGAGCAATTAGGCCATACACCAACTTCTTCTACAGCTACATCGGCAACCTACTCTACCGCCTCGAGTTCACCGTGGAACGCACTAGGGACAACCTCATCCTTGCAGACCCAATTCATGGTCGCCTCTTCGTCGACATTGAAGCCATCCTCCCAGGACAAGCGTATCCACCCGATGACGTCAACACTTGGACACTACTTTAGCGCGAGGACACGTTGATCGGAGAAGGGGGAGTGGTGTCATACGTCCGATGGAGGGCTAGGAGAGCACCCAACCCACCCAGGCCGGCCACGAGAGGGCCAACCGCGCCACCCAGGAGGGGCGCGCACACCCAGCGCGGGTGTCGACGAAATATGGTCGGCAGTCTACCTAGGGGTATGCCCAAGGTAGTAGATTATCGGCAGACAGATGCGCAAGCCCCAAACAAGACGGTGACGCAAGACAGACACGAGGTTTTATCCAGGTTCGGCCGCCAATAAGGCGTAATACCTACGTCCTGCGTCTGATTTGTATTGCTGTATGTCAATGAGAGATATCTTTTAGAGGGGTCCCCTGCCCGCCTTATATAGTCCGGGGAGCAGGGTTACAGATCTGGAAACTAATCCTAGTCAGTTACAATTGCCATATGTGGCCGGATAAGGATTCCTATTCTAACCGACCAGGATCCTGCTTGATCGCCAAATCCGTCTTGATTCCTTGTGCGGGACTCCGATCAGGTTAACTGGGCCGCACGTCATCTTTCGAGTGGACTGAACCCATCGATCCGGGCCAGCCCAAGCTTAGCCGTAAGGGTATAGGGGTTAATACCCCCACAGCTAGTCCCCGAGCATCATGTATTATGCTGCGACACGCCATTTTAACCTTCTCCGACAAGCGAGGCTTGAATTCTTGACGCCTCCGACCACCGTCATCACCGGAGAAGTAGGTTGTCCGAAGAATGTAGGGTGCTCTTAAGAAAAAAGAAAAAGATTTCCATCCTAAGAAGTGTGCCCACTTGTATTTCTGAAAAGAAATGTAAGTGTTCTTGAAGCATAACACCCTTAAACATCAGAAGCGTAGGGGTCGAAAAACAAACACATTCACCGCAAGGTGAAGTGTGCCCACTTAGTCCCCGAGCTTGCTGGAAGGCAAAGTATGAGCCTTGTAGCAAGGTCTAAAAGAAAAGTCTCTTAACTGTATGTGAGTACAAATCACATGTAGCTAAGGAGAACCATTATTCAAGCAGTGGTCTGAGCAGTCCCCGAGCATACTAATAATCCTCATAACCATCCAAAACACAGGGGTCGATTTAAACAGACACATTCACCGCAAGGTGAAGTGTGCCCACTTAGTCCCCGAGCCTGGTAGTAGGTGACGCAGGCACGTGGTGCCAGGGTCTAAAAAAGAAATTCCGCTGAGGTTAAGAATCCAATTGCCGTACAAGCAAAACAAAATACACCGGCAGGTGCATCGTATCGACGTAGTCCCCGAGCCTGCTGGAAGGCGAAGTATGAGCCTTGTAGCGAGGTCCAAAGAAAAGTCTCTTAACTGTATGTGAGTACAGATCACATGTAGCCAAGGAGAACCATTATTCAAGCAGTGGTCGGGGCAGTCCCCGAGCACGGCCGTGGTCGGAGCGATCCCCGAGCACAAAAGTGGTCTGGGCAGTATCCAAGCACCGTAGTGGTCTGTGCAGTCCCCGAGCACATTAGTGGTCTGGGCAGTATCCAAGCACCGTAGTGGTCTGTGCAGTCCCCGAGCACATTAGTGGTCTGGGCAGTATCCAAGCACAGTAGTGGTCAAGGCAAATCCACGATCACTTGCGCTGCTTGTACTATTATTTTGTATATTTTTCTCTATTCTCTGCCAAGGCCAGTCTGACACGTCTGGTCAAAAAAGTAAATAGGTATAGTACGTCGTTCTGTCTTCCCCCTTTTTTTTTTTTTTTTTTTTTTTGCAAACAGCCGGTTGACACCTGTATTGAGGTGTGTCAGTGTGGGCCCCCTTACACCATCAACGAAGAGGCGCGTACACTGTTAACGAAGGAGCGCGTTTATTGGCGCAGATTTCGAGGTTGTGTGAACAACCGTCTGCGGCGCGTGCGCACGACTCCCAATATTCTCGGGCGGACGAAACGACGGTGCTCTTTGTTTTATATAATGCAGATCTGGTAAGTTGCTCATACCATTCATCATTGTCATCCGCCGCCGCAACCTTCTTCTTCCTCCTGCCGAACCCTATTCCCCAAAAATCATCACCAATCCCCTCGGTCTCCCGCATCCATCCACTTAGTAAGGACGAACCAATGGCGAAGAGAGACGCCCAGAAGAAGAGCGGGGTCATGGCGAAGGAATGGTGGAAGTCGCGGAGCAACGAGCAGACCATCGAGGACCTCGTCGCCATGGGAGTGCTCCACAACAAGGCACTTGCGGGATGGCGTGCACCGGAAGGAGAAAGCTTCCCCGATCCACAACCAGGTGAGATTGTGGTCTTTGAAGATTTCTTCAAAAGGGGTTTTGGGATTCCAGTGCACCCTTTCCTTCAGGGTCTCTGTTTGTACTACGAGATTGGGATTTGCAATCTGCATCCCAACTCGATTCTTCTTGTCTCCACCTTCATCCATCTCTGCGAGGCTTATGGCGGCTTCCAGCCCCATTTCGACCTCTTTCGCCACCTATTCTGTCTTCGGAAGAAAGGGAGCGGTGGCTCGAAGATCGCCGGAGGCGTTTACCTGAACCTGCGCGACGGTATGAAGGCTCAATACCTGCACTGCCCCTGGAACACCTCATTGGACGAGTGGTACAAGAAGTGGTTCTACATCCGTGAAGAGCCGAACACCATCACTCTGTGCGATGTGGGACTGATTCCAGAGAAGAAAAGCAGCTGGTCGGAGAGGCCCGAGAACTTGGAGCAGATCGCCGAACTGCTCGGGATGATCCCGTGGGGAAGGCTTGATGGCCCGAGCGTTGTCGGCAACTTCATCAGCCGAAGAATTCAGCCTTGCCAGAAAAGGATTCACCCCGGCTTCGAGTACCAAGGAGGCGCTGATCCGACGAGGACCAGAAAGGAGCCGCTCGACAAGATGGAGATCAAGGCCAGGATTGGAGAGCTATTCAACCTGGCCGATCCCAATTATGTAGCACTGAACGCCATTGAACACGCCTTCAAGCTGGCTCGCCCTCCCCCAAAGGTAAATGATGCCTCCTTTTAACTGTAAAGTCATGTTGTATCAAGAAAATAACTGTCTTTTCCTTCATTTTGTGTCTCAGTATAATGGCCGTGACCGGGCAGGAGTGTTTGTGTCGCCTCCCCCCGGTGTAGAGTGGCCGCAAGCTACTGGGCCAACCGCCCAGACCAGCGCCAGGACCGACGGCGTTCACTGGGCGGTACTCGAGACCGTAGAGGACGCCTCGACCAGAGCCGCCGGCAAGCGTCCGGCTGCCAGCAAACGATGCCAAGCCATCATCTCCCAGTCGGACGATGAAGCAGAGGATGCGGACATCTTCCGGCTCGTCCCCCGAAAGAGGAGAAGGCAGGTGGGGCCGTCGGAGCAGGGTGGCTCCTCTGTGCCAGCAGTGGTCACAGCACCGACCACGGCAACACAGAGCACAGACGAAGGGAACGTGCCGCATCATCCTCCGACGCCTGTACCGGAGGTTGAACAAGTCCCGGTGGAAACTGCCGAGCAAGCAGAGCAGGGGCGGTCGAGGAGACGTTCCTTCGCCACATCCTTCCGCAAGTCAAAACTGTAAGTATATATATTTTTGATGTAAGCTTTGCATTTTGCATTGGATGCTATTGTCTTCTGAATTTGTCTCTGAATGTATTAGATCGGCGTCCACCGAAAGCCCCGACCAGCTAGCTGGGTGCGGAACGTCCTCTGCAAAAACGGCGGGACAAACTGCTCAGCAACCGGCCGTGGAAGAGCCCATGGCAAGGACTCTGCCTGGGCCTCAGCAGACGGACGACCAGACGCCAGTCCCCGAGCAGAATGCAAGTGCTCCGAGCACAAACTCTGATGAGGCAGGATACCACAGCGCCACGGGAGCTGGATCTAGCCGAGGAGCAGCAGCCAGAAGTTGCCCAGAACAAGGGTGCCAACGCGACGGCTCGTGGGAAAGCCCTGGTGGTCGTGGAGTCTGCGAACTCCGGACCACTGCCGCCTCCCGAACAGGAGGCTGAAGAAGATGAAGTGGAAGAAGTCCTGGGCCGTCCCCAAGATAGACGACAACATGTATATGTGTCGCGCTATCGAAACGACGAATGGGTCATGCACGAGGAGATCCCAGAGGCCGAGGAAACCTTAAGAGTTGAACGAGCGGCCAAACGCCTGGTGACTGAAGTCCAGGTATATTTGGCTTTAGTCCTTAAACCTTTTGTGTAGTCGAACTGTCTGACGTAGCTTGTCTGTATGCAGGACGTGATGAAAACTGCAAGGTACCGAAAAAGGTGCTTCGACCAGATAGAAGTAGTCATGAAGACCAATAAGGAGCTGACGGCTGAAGTGGAACGCCTACGGCGCCAACTTGAAGCCACCGACCAGGAGAGGACGAACCAAGAAGCACAGAACCAAAACCTAGTCGGCCAGCTCAAAAACAAAGAACAGGAGAAAACAGGTAAGCATTCACCGTATCATAGCAAGTGCTAGACTTGTGTTTTTTTTTTGTTCTTGACAGTAATAGCTGTAATGCAGGTTTAGAAGCTGAAGTGACCCGCCTCCGGGGGGAGGAACAGCCGGTCGCTTGCAGAATGTGGTCGTCTGAAGGAGGACAACGAGAAATTGGCACGCCGCCAGTCGGAACTCCAAGACCACACTAACAGAATGAAGGACGACCTGAAAAGTAAGCACTCCAGACCGCCTTGCTCATTCAATTGCCCACATTGCCTTGTCGTGTCATCACGTTTGATGTCTTGTACTGTTTTCAGTTTTGAAAGTCAATGCCAAGAGGCACCTTGAGGCCGTGATCAAGGAGCGCGACGACTGGAAAGCACAATGCCTTAAGGCCGTCGAGGAGCGGGACACGTGGAGCAAGCGGTGCCAAGAAATGGCAACTGGCATTGTGCCCGTCCTCGACCTTATCGACCCGGCGCTCACAGAGGAAGAGCTAAGGACGCCTCAGCTCGGACTGGTCGAGAGATGCAAGCAAGCATGGGGATGGTTCCAAGACTTCGTGAAGGAGGCGGGTGAGTACACGGGTGCCCATGTGCTAAGCATGGTGCGTGCTCACTACCCCCTGATCGATCTCGAACGCTTGGAGGCTAGGTACCCAAAGGAGATAGACCCAGACAAGGCCGAAGAGCTTCGGACGGCCCAGCTGGACTTGTCATCCAAGATAATTGGCGATATTAACCTGTGCGGAGGTGGGACAGCACCTGTGCAGGGTATGCCATCGACAAGCCAGCTGGAAATGCCATCAGCTGCAAGCCAACTGACGAAGCCTGCGGTCTCGACCAGCCAGGCACCGGCGGGGCCATCCCCTTCAGCTTGACTAGCTCTAGAGTCCCCGAGACTCGAGTAGGGTATCAGAGGCGGCAAGCAGTAAATGCCATGCGCCCCGACCAGCCAATGTAATAGGCTTAGAGCTGTAGAAGGAGGACATAGTTGTGTTATTGTAAACTTGAGCCTTTTCAGGCAAGCTTGTAATAACGTAACTGTATATCATTATAAGCTTGTTTGTTTTATACAAAACGCACTTTAAGCTTGAAAATTTTTTGTTGGTGTAACTAAGTGGGAACGTGTTAACGTTCTGTTTAGTTGTACCGTTTTGCTCGACACGTCCTCCTGAAAAGTTTGTGCGGCCCTAGTCTGGCATGTGGTCGGAGTATGAGGTACTATGACCTGTGCATACGTGGACGCAGACAAGCCAAACCAGGGGGGACCCGCCGATCACCCGCAACGTAGGGAGCGGATCCCGTGCACGTGTTGGGAGGAACCGGAGACAGGGCCTGCTCCGAAAAACCGTAGAAGGAGTGGTGGTCGGCTTGTACTGGCTTAAGTTAGAACAACCATAAATTCAGGAGTGACACGTTAGAGTGGTCGGACAAATCATAGTTGCTTTAGTAAAGTAAATCGAGAATACAAGTAGAGTACATATCTCAGTAGTTAAGCATAGAAGCGTCTAAGCTTGTCGATGTGCCATGAGTTCGGTACGTCCGTGCCGTCTAGATGAGCCAACCTGTAAGACGTTGGACGTGTGACTTCCTTGATCATGAAGGGTCCCTCCCATGGGGTTGCGAGTTTGTGGACACCAGACTGGTTCGTCTTCCACTTTAGGACTAAGTCCCCGACCACGAAGAAACGCTCTTTAACGTTCTTGTTGTAGTACCTGCGCAACACAGCAAGGTATTTGGCCGTGCGTACGCAAGAATCAAGCCTTTTCTCTTCTGCGCTGTTGACTTCTAGCTCCCGTACTTCGTTGACCTTGCCTTCGTCGAAGTTCTCTACCCGTGCTGATCTGAAAGCTATATCTGGTGGGAGTACTGCCTCAGCGCCGTAAACCATAAAGTATGGTGAGACGCCGGTGTTACGACTGGGCTGAGTTCGGAGGCCCCAGACAACGGCTGGTAACTCCTTGAGCCATCTTCCAGGAGCTTTATCGTTTTCTCTGTACATCCTCTTCTTCAATGCGTCCAGGATCATGCCATTTGCCCGCTCGACTTGTCCATTAGCTCTAGGATGCGCCACCGAGACGTATTTTACAACTATGCTCCTTTCATCGCAGAAGTCCCAAAAAGCGTTCCCGGTGAACTGAGTACCCAGATCAGTAATGATGCTGTTGGGCACGCCGAAACGGTGGATGACCTGGTCGAGGAATGTGACAGCTTTCTCTGAGGATGCCTGTACCAGAGGCATGTATTCTATCCACTTAGAAAACTTGTCAATTAGCACGAAGACGCATGTAAATTTCCCAGGAGCTGGTTTGAAAGGCCCGATCATGTCCAGTCCCCAACACTGCGAAGGGCCAAGAGGCTGGAATCGTCTGGATCTCATATGCTGGTACATGGATTCTCTTGGAGAAGAACTGACAACCCTCACAGCGGCGGACTAGCTTCTCTGCGTCGGCCACTACTGACGGCCAATAGAACCCTGCTCGGAAAGCCTTACCGACCAGTGTTCGTGAGGCCGCGTGGTTGCCGCAGGAGCCAGAGTGGACTTGGTCTAGGAGATGCTCGCCTTCCTCCTGGGTTATACACTTCATCAAGATTTCCTCCTTAGCGTTTTTGCGCCATAACTTGCCATCGACGAGCAGATACTGCTTGCTACGACGCATCAGGCGCTCATTTTCTGTTCGATCGATATAACCGCTACCATCTGTTAAGTACTTGATGAAAGGCGTTCTCCAGTCCGGCTCATGAGTGGTCGGAAGTGGCTCGGTTGTGCTCGGCACCGGAACCGTAGCCACTAATTGCTGGTCTGAAACTTTGTCGGTCGTTGAATCTTCGTCTTCAATGGAAGGCGTGAGCAGGTCTTGGACGAATACGCCATGTGGGATTTTGGCTCGGGATGATCCTAACTTTGACAACGCATCCGCTGCCTGGTTCTTGTCCCGGACCACGTGTGTGTACTCGATGCCATAGAACCTGCCTTCCAGCTTTCTTATCGATTTGCAATATGCGTCCATCTTTTCACTGGTCGTGTCCCAGTCCTTGTTGAGTTGGTTGATGACCAGAGCCGAATCTCCGTAGACATAGAGGCGTTTAACTCCAAGCTCAACCGCGATGCGTAGACCATGCAGGCATGCTTCATACTCGGCGGACATTATTAGATGCTGGGAAATAAATCCTGAGGACGTACCGGAGCTGCTCCTTGGATGGTGACACGAAAAGAACTCCTGCTCCCGCACCGTCAATGTTGAGAGAACCGTCGAAGTACATCGTCCAATATTCGTCGGATCCCGGAGAGGCAGGCGTGCTTAAGTCCGTCCACTCGACGATGAAATCGACGAGCGCCTGAGACTTGATTGTAGTACGGCTTGCAAATTCCAAGGAAAGGGGGGATAGCTCCATTGCCCATTTGACGATGCGCCCGTTCGCATCCTTATTGCGGATGATGTCCCCCAAAGGATACTCGGTCATGACCACCACACGATATCCGTCGAAGTAATGTCTCAACTTTCGGGATGTTATCAGTATGGCGTAGAGCAGTTTCTGAATCTGTGGGTACCTGGTCTTGGATTCATTGAGTACCTCACTAATGAAATAAATTGGCCGCTGTACCTTGTAGGCGTGGCCCGGCTCGTCGCGCTCGACGACCATTGTAGTGGAAACCACCCGATCGGTTGCCGCAATGTAAAGTAGGAGAGTTTCGTCTTCTCTCGGAGCAGTAAGTACCGGAGGTGACGTGAGGTACTGTTTTAGCTGCGTGAAGGCAGCGTCTGCTTCCTCCGACCACTCAAACTTCTCGGACGCTTTGAGCAGTTTGAAGAACGGTAGGCCTTTTTCTCCTAATCTTGATATGAAACGGCTTAGAGCAGCCATGCAGCCGGTAAGCTTCTGGACATCCTTCACCTTTTTTGGGGGCTTCATGTCTAAGACAGCTTTGACTTTTTCCGGGTTAGGGCGTATGCCGTCGTAACTGACGACGTTGCCGAGCAATATGCCAGAAGGGACACCAAAGATGCACTTCTTTGGGTTTAATTTCCATTGGAACGTATTAAGGGCAGCGAAGGTGCGTTCCAGATTGTCAACAAGGGTATGAGCTTCCTTGGTTTTGACAACTACATCGTCGACGTAAGCCTCGACGAGGCCGTCTTTTATCTCGTCGTTGAGGCAGGCCTGTATAGCGCGTTGGTAGGTAGCACCGGCGTTTTTGAGCCCGAACGACATAGTCGTGTAGCAGTAGGCGCCGAAAGGCGTGATGAAAGATGTCTTGATCTGGTCGTCCTTTTTGAGAGCGATCTGGTGATAACCAGAGTAGCAATCGAGAAAGGAAAGCAGCTCGCAACCGGCGGTTGAATCTACGACCTCGTCTATGCGAGGTAAGCCAAAGGGGTCCTTAGGGCAGTGTTTGTTGAGATCAGTGTAATCAACGCACATTCTCCATTCATTATTCTTTTTGCGTACAAGAACCGGGTTGGCTAACCATTCCGGATGATACACTTCTTTGATAAATCCGGCTGCCAAAAGCCGTGTAACTTCTACCCTAATCGCCTCCTTTTTGTCGCGAGCGAACCGTCGTAGCTTCTGCTTGATTGGTTTGGCTTTGCTGTTGACATTTAAGGAGTGCTCAATCAAGTCCCGAGGTACACCGGGCATGTCGGAAGGTTTCCATGCAAACACATCCACGTTGCCCCTCAAGAACCTGACGAGCGCGTCTTCCTATTTGGGATCCAGGTTGGCCCCGATGAGGGCCGTTTTGCTGGGATCGCCCTCGACCAGCTGGATCGTCTTGTGCTCCTTGGATCTGATGTTCTTGCGCGGAGCCTCGAGCTCTGGGATCTCCAGGTGGTCGGCCGGGGTCTTCTTAGCGTCGAGCATGGTCTCGGCCATGCGAATAGAGAGGTCGTGGGCCTCTGCTATTTTGAAGCTGTCGTCCCTCGTAGGTATAAGCTGCGTACACGTTGCCCCTGAGGGTTAAAACTCCTTTCTCAGTAGGCATCTTGAGCACCAGATACCTGTAATGAGGTATGGCCATGAACTTGGTGAGCGACGGTCGACCAAGAATAGCATGGTAGGTGCCGTCGAAGTCAGCGACCACGAAGTTGACGTAGTCGGTGCGGAAGTGGTCCGGAGTCCCAAACTGCACAGGTAGCGTGATCTGCCCGAGAGGTGTGGAGCTCTGTCCGGGGAGAACGCCCCAGAACTGTGCCTCGTACGGCTTCAGGTCCGCCTGGGCTATTTTCAGAGCGGGCAGGCTGTTCTTGAACAGTATATCAATGGAGCTGCCGCCGTCGATCAGTACCCTGTCGAATTGAACCTTGTTGATACAAGGATCGAGGACCAGGGGAAAACGCCCTGGCTCGGGTATGGCGGCCCATTGGTCCTTCCTGCTGAAGTAGATTTCACGGTGAGACCACGGAGGAAGCCGTGGATCGGTGAGAAGGTTGTCGGTGTTTGCCACGTTCAAGCAAGCGCGGGCGAGCAGCTTGGATTCTCGTTTGGTCTCGATGGACACCTTGCCGCCGATGATGGTGTGTACATGATCAGTCGGCTTGACGTATTTGTGACGAGGGTCTGCATCGTCGTCGTCGTTGTCCCCGTTGCGTCGTTCCCCCGCGTCGTTAGGCTTGTCGGACGTATCCGGAGCCTGTTGACGCGTGTAGATAGTCTTGAGGACGCGGCAATTCTCCATGGTGTGGTTCGACTTAGGATGGAGCTGGCAGGGCCCCTTCAATGCTTTGGCGTAGTCGTCCTCGTAGTTACGGCGTCCGCCGCCCTTTTTCACGGTATTGACCTCGCCGTCGTCCTCTCGAGCGCGCTTGTTTCTGTAATCGTCACGGCGGTTGCGCCGCTGATTACGTTGATCACGGTGGTCGCGGGAGTCGTTGCGTTGGTTGCGGCGGTCAAAATTGTCGTTCCGACCACGATTACTGCGGTAATCGTCGCGGTGTGGGGGGTGGTCGGAGCGTGGAACCCTTGCTGCTTCTTCAACGATTATCTTTTTAGCGTCGTCAGCGTCCGCATATTTCTTAGCGGTGGCCAAAAGCGCTGTGACCGATTCGGGTCTCTTCCGGAGGAGCTTGTCTCTTAGGGCGTCGTGGAAGCGGAGGCCAGGTGACGAAAGCCTCGATTGCTTCGTTGTCGGATATTGATGGGACCTTGATGCGCATCTCCGAGAAACGCCGAACGTACTCGCGCAGTGGTTCATCCTTTCGATCCCGGATCCGCTGCAGATCATACTTGTTGCCGGGTTGTTCACAAGTAGCGATGAAGTTGTCGATGAAGGCCTGCCTGAGCTCCTGCCAAGAGTCAAAATAGTTCGCTGGCAAGCTAACCAGCCATTGGTGACCTGCATGACCAACAGCGACTGGGAAGTAGTTAGACATGACGTGCTCGTCAGCCATGGCTGAGCGGCACGCAGTTTCGTAGAGCATGACCCATAATTCGGGGTTTTCCTTGCCGTCATACTTCTGAAGCTTCTCGAGCTTGAAATTCTTGGGCCATATGACTTGGCGCAGGTGTGGAGTGAACTGCTTCAGACCCGGCGGACCGTGGACGGTGTCATACTCCATACGGCGATAGCTTTCATGGGATGCACGATCGTCGGCTCTCTGGTTGATGCGAGCACGCAGATCACGTCCACCGAGGTGATGGCGGAGATCGTTATTGCCATCGCGGCGATCTCGATTGCCATCTGGGTTAGCCCTGCGACCGTGGTTATCACGGCGATTGTCGCGGTTATCTCGGCGGTTGTCGCCTCGAACGTCGTGGCGGTTATCCTCCCGGCGGCGGTTGTCGTCCCGACCACCATCACGACCACCGTTTCCGCCTTGACGGTTGTCTGATGGGTCGTTATTGCGCGAGCCACGTTGGTTGAGTGGCTGTGAGCGACTTGAGTATTGGCGGCTGTGGCTTGATTCGACAGAAACGGATGGAGCCCGGGCTTGGTTCATCTCTGCGGTCTGAGCCATAGCAGCCGTCAGGTAAGCTTGTATGTCATCACGGATTACTTGAGTCTCGGGAGTGTTGGGCAGCCGCTGCATTGTTGCCATGGCGACGGCTACGTTGGCGCTTGGGGTCCTGAAGACTTGCTTATCCCCCACCCTGTCGAAAGCATTGTTGAGGTCACGTGGTTGGACCCTCATGCGTCGTGCCTCCTGGTCTGCTTCAGCTTCGGTTTGCCGGCGATTAAACCGGTCAATGTTGCGTGCTTCACGTGCAGTCTTCTCTTGTTCTGTTTCGCCAACTGCTGGCGGCTCGTCGTTGCTGACAACATGGATCAAATCCCCCCGTCTTGGCGGGAAAGACGGAAATTGGGGGAAACCCGGGGCGTGGTCTGGTAGATCCAGATCGTATTTGACGCCTTCATCTTCGTGACGCTGAAGCTCGGTGTGGACAGATGCGTTGGACGCTATGCCGGATGAGGAGCTGGAGTCACCCTCTCGGATGGTGTGGACGGATCCTTCCTGATAATCTTCAATCCGGACCATGTTGACGATGTTGCATGACCTCGGCCGGGATCGGTGTACAGGACACAGATCCGAAGCGGCGTCGCAGGTTGTACGCGTAGCTGGAGGCAGCGTTTTGCAGGCCGTAGGGCTGGACCTGGTGGTTCTCCGTCGGGGCTTCGTACTCGCAGAGTCGGAGATCCGTCGCGATGTCTGGCCGGCGATGAGCGAAACGCCCCTCAGGAGTTGATACGACCACAAGATCTGTTCCAAGTCGCACAGGACGACTGGTCCGAGCCGGTCGGATAGATCTGTTGTGGAGAGCTGTTACCTGCTCGTTAGGTTGGATTTGAATCGTACTTACCAGAGCTAGGGTTTCAGCGAGTTGGATGCCGACCCGATCAACGGAGTCGAGCAGGTCGGTGTTGTCGATCTGCTTTCCTCTGTAGTGGGGAAGCGGATGACGGGTTGTTGGCGTGGCTGTAGGCGTGGTCGGAGCCAGATGTCCCGTGGTCGGAGCCAGGTCCATCGTGGTCGGAGCCGTGTTCACCGTGGTCGGAGCCGTGTTCACCGTGGTCGGAGCCGTGTTCCCCGTGGTCGGAGCCGTAGCCGATGCAGGTGAAGTAGTCGTCGGCGCGGGCTGAATCCACGCCTCCTCCGCAGTCATGGCGATGGAGTCGTTGGAGCGGGTGGTCCAGGTGATCTGGCCGACGGTGAACGTGAGGCCATTGGGCGTAGCCATGGAGCCGGAGATGATGACCATCTTGTTCGCTTGGAGAGCAGTACGCACACCCCCTACCTGGCGCGCCACTGTCGACGAAATATGGTCGGCAGTCTACCTAGGGGTATGCCCAAGGTAGTAGATTATCGGCAGACAGATGCGCAAGCCCCAAACAAGACGGTGACGCAAGACAGACACGAGGTTTTATCCAGGTTCGGCCGCCAATAAGGCGTAATACCTACGTCCTGCGTCTGATTTGTATTGCTGTATGTCAATGAGAGATATCTTTTAGAGGGGTCCCCTGCCCGCCTTATATAGTCCGGGGAGCAGGGTTACAGATCTGGAAACTAATCCTAGTCAGTTACAATTGCCATATGTGGCCGGATAAGGATTCCTATTCTAACCGACCAGGATCCTGCTTGATCGCCAAATCTGTCTTGATTCCTTGTGCGGGACTCCGATCAGGTTAACTGGGCCGCACGTCATCTTTCGAGTGGACTGAACCCATCGATCCGGGCCAGCCCAAGCTTAGCCGTAAGGGTATAGGGGTTAATACCCCCACAGCGGGCAGCCCCCCCAGCCTCGCCGCCAACTACTACATTCGGAGGATCTCAAAGGAAAGAGAATAGATAGAATAGGAATAGAGTCGGTTTAGATTAGATAGGACCCTGAGGAGTCCAAATCTATAAGGACTCTCTCGTTAGATTACTTAAGATGCAAGCCTACTCGGGACTATAAATAGAGAGGCTATGTAATCATTGAGATCAGGAAAGAACAACCTCAGGCTTATCCTTCTCCCTCTCTCTCTCTCTTGCGCCGCCTCCTCCTCTTCTCCTCCCTGCGCCGTCCCCTCTCTCTCCCCCCTAAACCCTAGCCACCGCCGCCCCCAGCCCAAGCAGCCCCAGCCTAGCGACGTCTTACAGATTCACAAATTAAGTCCCTAACCATAATATCGAAGTGACTAAAAATAAATGCGTCTACAATTCACCAGCTAAAAGAAATAAGCTCATTTCGAACCAAGACAATATTGACAACAAATTCAGCTCAACGGTGCCATATAAAAAATAGGTTCAGGACTATAGGTGCAAAAAAAAGTATAGAGCACACAACATATGCTAAAGTAGTGTAGGTATGGAAGGAGGACTGCAGACATATAAAAATTGCTTGCAGCTTGCACAGTCCTCATGGACACAAAAAGAAAATGTTTGCGTAATATAATGGGAAATTTGGGAATGAGATAAAAAGCGGCCAAGCAGCCATAAAAGCTATGCTAGAGCTGACCCTGGGATTTGTATATATGTATGTAACCCAACTCTACAAGCACATAAAGCAAGGTCTGCAGAGAGTTAGACATCCTTTAGACAGTCCTTTCTCTGCAGTAGCACTTCTACTTATAATTGAGAACCAATTGAATGGATTAACAGAACTTGAATCACATGAATAAGAGTTGGCATAATTTTTTAATAAATTCCACAAGACCTTGACTGAACGATGACAAACCAGCAGCAAACAGACATCCTTTAGATGGTCCTCTCTGTTCTTTTCTCTTCCACGAAACCAGCAGTAGGAGATGGAAACATACTTAAAACTTGATATCCAATTTCTATAGAGAACATCTTATATCGTCAAGACCACAACTTTTCGTGTCACTGGAGATGGAAAATATGGTATGCAAGTGAATAGGTGCATACCAATGAATGAGACCATGAAGCAACAGGTGCATACATCATCAGATAGGAAACATAGATCCTTTAACCTTAACATACACCAAATGCATTAAAAAAATAGAAAACAAGGTTAGCAGCATCGCATGGATCATTCACCCTCCCTGCCCCAAATATTCATACAGCAATACCATAATTTCTTCAGTTGTTTTATAGAACTACAGATAACTGCAAACTGTCTCCATGCAGTGGCACTCTATATTGGTGCAATCTTATATGTATGGACGTGAATTAATACACAAAATGTAATATAGCAAACTGGTAGAGCATCACACCTAAGAGACTTGGCACACAGATGATTCAATAACTAAACATTATGTGCATCAAACAACTGACCATTCTTGTGCTCGCCTAGATGGTTCAATAACTGAACATCTGTCTCAGGCCTCCAGAAGTCACTCTCAATAAAAAGCATGGTTGCATTTTCCGTACAAGAAAATAAATACGATGATTTCAAAGGTCATACAAACAAGTATAAAGTGTAGAGCAGCGCCAACTTTGGTCTGGCACGTGGGCTCCACTAAATTTGAGGCGTGGGCAAGCCTAATCTAATATTGCGACCGACCAGTAGACCTATAAATAAATAACAAGATATACCGACCGACTTGGCAAACCAAAATAAAAATACCGACCGGCCTAAAGACGAGAAAACAAGATATAGCGACTGACCGTCTATTAGTAATCTTCACCGACCAATAATCCAACGGTATTTTGATACATTTACAGACCCAATGTCAAACACTAAGTTAGGCTGTGGTATAGTGCATCCAGTCTGACCGTCCAGATCAAGTCCGAGTTGGATTCAGTTTTCATGTTCATTTTGTATCTGTGTTTCGTGATATATTTGGATTCATCCCCGTAATTGAATTTGTACCTACTTCTACTTTATCTCACGATGCGTCTCATAGTGGATCGGCAACTTTACCATTTAAACCCTTTATTTATCAAGATGTCGTTCAACTCTTATGATGGGCGGCAACAGGGATATGCCTCGACAAGCCACTTCAAATTATTCGGCTGCTGAGGCCAAAACAACCAGTTTATTGTCAATCAATAATTAATTCACTACTACGCTCCCTAGCTATATAATTCTTTAAACTGTTTAGTAGAGACGACTCTCAACCGGAGCAAATTTCCGTCGTTATTCAAGTCACGCGCGGAAGACCAACCCAGCCACACGCATGCAGCGTCGCCACACATAATGACATCATCATCTAGATGGAGAATACCAGTATTTTCCATTAACAACATGCGAAACCACGTCTTTCCATTGCACATGCTAACTTATCTGGGACGTCTGATGAATGATGATGATGTGAAAATAACATGCACCCACGCACGTACTTAAAACCATATAGAATCACAAGAGAAAAAAAAAACTAGCTAGCAGCGTCAGTCATGACAATAATGGAGCTGACGTACAAATCTTAGGAATTCGTAACAAAACATCACTTTACTCCCTCTATCCCAAAATACATGACGTTTTTTACTCTTGGATATCTTGTTAGACTATTTGTCTTATTTAAAATTTTGTATAAATATTAATTATTTATTTTGCTATGACTTATTTTCTCTACCTGAAATGGGTGCCCCGTTTTTCTAAATCCCGTTCCGTTCCAGAGTGCGTGGTGACCATGCATGTGGCGCCGCGCCTCAACCACCTGCATAACCCACGCTCATCTTCATCTAGAAGCCCAGGACTTTTGTTGTCCATCAAACAAACAAACATCTGTGTGGATAGCGACGCAAAAAATGACAGTTGCAGTAAAAAATTCAAAGTTTGTTCAAGGAAGATTTCAACTTCACAAAAGTAGATGTCGTCTTGGGATATTAGAAATTGGGCTATTGCTAGAAACTCCAGAGAGCCAGACACGAAAGGCACTCTATGCACACGTTTACAAGATTTGTCCAAACTTAGATCACACACGTGGCTCAATCATTGGCATATGTATGCATTTAGCTCTCTTGTCCAGTTATCCTTTTGGATAGGGCCGGGATACAGTGTTATGACCATCTGCTAAATATATAAAAAATAAAATGCATTGTTAAATTACGATAACGTATTAAAATGTTTGTCTACATGAATCTTCTACAATGAGTTCCGAGGTATTTTTGTCGAATAGATAGGTGGACCGAGCAAAAAGACAATAATTCTAGGTTTGGTTAAAATTAAACTATTTTAAATTTAACTAAATTTATTGAAAATAGTATGAACATATATTCTGGGTAGATATGCTATAAAAATATATTTGATAACTAATCTAATAATTTAATATAATAAATTTTAGCATTGTTTTATACGATAAATATTAGATTGTTTGACTTAGCACTATACTAGAATTGTATCCTTTCTGAAACGGACGCGATGTTAATTAAGGGAGACATTGTTCATTACATGCGCACAAAACAATGAGATAACTCATGCTAAAAGACATGTTGCCGTTACATCTGTGATAACAGTGTCTCAAATACCGGTAACAGATATAATAATATATAACTCATGTTGACAATTTGTTGCGTAGTAGCGGTTTGAAAAACCGCAATTAAAATTTGACTTTGAATGCGTCTAAAAATCATTCTGTGATAGTGTACTACTACGCACGTATTACGTTGGATAAGTCTTGAAGTTGCTATTCTAACTAATTTCTTTAAATAAAATTGACACTATGCCACAAAATTGCAAGAAAGACGTTTTGCTTACATCACTGTGAGTTAGCGAATGCTTGTCAAATCAAATTCTGAAAAAAGGAACCTTACTAAAGGAATGTTCGCCGGGCCCATTTAGGTCTAGACGTACCTAACTCCGAAGTGACACCTGTGTAGTTTACAACTGAATCCTTTTTGCGGCACCTCGCATGTACTCTTCAAATTCAAAACCGTGTACACCAAGCAAAAAGTCATTGATGTATCCATATGGACTCCTCTTTCTATCGACAATGACTTTGACATTCATGGTTCTTCTATCCGACTAATCACGACATGAGACCACAATCGTTTCTAAGCCGTGCCCAATTGGTACGATGCTCGTCGTGCCTTGTGGCTCCGATCCAGTTCTCAGATCCAGACCCGCTTCAAATATTAGGCCAGCAGTTTAATTACCGTGGATTGTTTTCACACTTCCTAAACTACAGGCGCCTGAATCTACAGCGGCTGCTCTGCATGCCTCAACTGATCCAAGGAGGAGGACCCAAGAAAGATGAAGACATGCATTAGTAATCCCATGGCTGTCCTATGTTGCCGGAGAAAAAGAGAGATTTCAGGCGCCTCTTAATTCTGTAAAATAGCAAAAAAAAAATTCTCGAACTTAATTTGAGATTATCATCTGGAATAGTTATTTGTAATATAATCCCTAAGACGGCTGTCGCGGGGTCGGAACCGCGGCAAGAATAGTTGTTCGAGTCGGTGTCAGAGTACGGGTCTTCGGTGGCTCGGGTGGACTCAAGAACACAAGAATCACAGAGAGGACGCAACGGTTTATCCTGGTTTGGACCAATCCATGCCCTACGTCTAGCAGCTGATGATTCTTATATTCAAAACTACCCAAAATCGGGGGAGGGGGGGGGGGGGGGTTTACAACAGAGTGTAGAGAGAGATTTGGTAGGGGGTTAGCTCGGTGCTAATCCTTAGGTTATCTCGCCGCCGGTGGTGCCTTCCCCTCGTCGGAGAGGAGGAAGACGACGGGTTACGGTGGAGGAGCTCTTGATGCCCCTCTCTCTGGGTTCCCCTACCCTCGGTGCTAGGTAGGAGTGGATGGAATGGAATGGAATGATCCATCTTGGATTCTCCTCTCCCCTCTAGGTCTGACCTTATCCCTTACATAACGAGATAGGTCGGGTACATGGCGGTTTGGGGAGATGAGTCTACGGTCTACATGAGCCGTAGTCCAGGAGGGTCTTGCAGCGGCGCTCTGTGGACCGTCGCGGTGTCGTGGAGCCGAAGAAGCCTTGGGCGTCATCCGGCTGCTCTGTTTTGACACCATGCGTGTCAGGTTGTGTCTGCTTGGACTGGCCTCCCCCAGATGGATCTTCTGGAGTCTTCTTGGTGGCGAAGGAGGTCGGCTCCAGGGGCTGACGTGGGCTCGGGAGCCGCCTAGCCCCTAGAGGTTGTGGGAATCTTGTCTTCTTATGTCACGCCCCGTGCGTGACCCTATCATTTTGGAGCGCCCCGCCTCGATGGCTCGGGGCTTGTCTTCTTGCGCCCGGGCCTTGGCTGGCGTCGGAAGCCAGGCAGGAGCCAAGGACCGAGCTCGGGCATGTCATCGATTGGGAGCCTAAGGCCCAGGCAAGCCCTCGAGCCCTGTGCAGGGGCTGCGCCATGCCCAGGCTTAGTTAGGTTTCTTGGTCGAAGGGTGCGCGCAAGCGTACGTGATGGTTATAGACCCCGAGCCCCTAGGCGATCCTGGAGGGGTCGGCCAAGGGGTCTCTTCGGTCGGGAATCATTGATTCCGAGGCTTAACATACCCATATGTTAGGATCTTGTCAGGGGCCCCTGAGCCCGTCGTGGCCTCACTTGGCCTGATTCGTGATGTCGACGAAGGGCTAAATTCAATCTTCTAGTGACCTAACTTGCCATGGCGTAGAAGGTTTCTGCTGACAGGATTGTGTTGTCCTGTGTGGGGCCATTGCCCTTAGTGTGATAGGGGCGCTTGGCTATTGGGGCCAAGGGGTTGTGGTGCTGGCCCCTTCTCTATTCCCATGTTGCATAGGTCTGTGGCCCGAGCGAGGGTTCGGTGAACTCATCTAGGAGTTACCGACTTCAGACCTGGGGGCACCCTTCCTTTTGATCGGGACCTACCGTGGGTTGGGTGATCGAGAGCGTCTGGGCTCTAGCTCGGGGCCACCTAATCACTTAGAGCACCACGCCCTTCTAGGGGCTTCGATAGCAGGCCCCGATCCTTTCGGGATGGCCTTCTTGGGCCGACCTTCTGTAGCCATATGTTAGGACACAGGGAGTGCGCCGAGCTCGGGGGACCCTCATTGGGTCCATCGCTCAGGGGTCCCCGACACAACTCTGAGAAGTTGGTTGGTTTTGGGGGTGTGCTGCCCGAGCCCCCATCGATTGAGGGGTCAAGTTGCTCCATCTGGGGAGCCGGCGTAGCCCCTGAGGCCGTCGTGGGGCCTCAAAGTTTCTCAAGGGCTCGAATGGCCCTTCAGCTCGAAGCTATTGTTCCCTCATGGGGTTGCCCCAATACAACAATAGCCTCGGTGGCCAAGATTGCCGCGCTCGTGCTACTAGCAGGTGAGTTTGTGAGAACCATAAGTTTACAGTCATTTCGTGCCTTGGTCATGTCCCCTAGAGGGGAGATCCTCGGTTTCCTGGCTGAGCCACTCATATAGTTCCTGAGCCGTCTATCGGTGCTCGGGGGCTCGCTGCCTCCCTCGGTCGGTCACCACAAGCGGCTCTGGGTCGGTACTCGAACATCGCGTGATGATCGGCCGGGTTCGCTTCTGGGCGACTGGCTAAAGCCGCTGGTGCCCAACCATCGGCGTCCCTCGCACTTTAGACACCTCGGGTGGCCTTGAATCCTATTCGGCTGGCCTTAGAACCCTTAGCAATGCCCCTTTTGAAAGGTTCTGTGCTGGCGTGCGGCTGGGAGACGCGATCCGATGAAGGATCGAGAGACAGAGATAGCTGCAAATGAACAAAATGAACGCAAGAGAAGGGATATGGGGCATAACTAGTAATGCATTGGCTAGGGCAATTCTGTTAGTGCCTTGCCGACCTCTCGCCTACTTCTCCTGCTCCGTCCGTCCGTCCTTGCCTCACTCGGGGGCCCTGTGCTGTGGTTCACCTTCACAGAGGGCAATAGATGGTTAGCTTAGTCGATCCTTTGGCATAGCTGAGCTATTGCTAGAGTCGCTCGAGCTTAAGGGGACAACAGTGAAGTCAAGCAAAGCAAGAAGGTTATCTTAGTTTTTGTTGTTGGAGAGGTGGGCCGACAAAGGAGGTCAGCAGGCGGGTTCTAGCTCAGGAGACGGTGCTTCTGGGCGAATGGCTCGGTGATGGCCTTACCTCATGGGGAAAGGTCGGAACTCACCTCGATCGGGTCAACCCCTTCTAGGGGCCAAGCGCCTAGATGGAGGGGCCAGCCGAGCCATTGCTACCTCTAGGAGTCTTGGCCACCACGTCAATGCTCGGTCGGTTGAGCACCACTGCTGCCTTGGCTGCTCGCTCCGCCGGTGCCCATCCTACATCGTGGCTAGGGCCATCGAGAGTGCAGGGGTGACAAGCGTGGCCGCTTGGGTGACATAGTCTAGCTCGCAGTAGTAGGCTTGCTTGAATCTTCCCTCGATGGTGATGACCCCCTTTGGGCCGGGCATCTTGAGCTTCAAGTAGGTGTAGTTGGGGACGACCATAAACTTGGTGAAACACGGTCAACCAAGGAGGGTGTGGTTGACGCCAGGGAAGTCAATGACCTCGAAGGTGAGTGGCTCCTTGCGGAAGTTGTCTGGCTGGCCGAAGGTGACGTTGAGCCAGATGCTCCCGATGGGCACGACTTGTTTTCCTAGAATGATCCCATAGAACAGCACCTTTCTAGGGCACAGGTTGCTCTAGGGATGCCCATCCTATCGAGGGTGCTAGCGTAGAGTATGTTGAGGCCGATGCCCCCATCAATTAGAACCTTGGTGAGGCGCGTGGTGCCCACGATTGGGTGGACCACGAGCGGGTAGCACCTCGGGTGAGGGACGCGATCGGGGTGATCCTCCTGGTCAAAGGTGATGGCCATCTAGGACCATTGGAGCCATGTTAGGGCGGTGAGGGTGTGGACGACATTCACCTTCTACTCGGTGATGCGGCGTTGCCGACAAGACTCGTATGCCTAGGAGCCCCCGAAGATCATGAGACAGCGATCGGCCTTAAGAAACTCAACGTCGTCCTTTAGGGCGGCGTATGCTAGCTCATTGGCCTTGGGGGCAGGCTTTTGGGCCTTGCCCGATTGGCCGAGGGTGCCACGGATGTAGCCCCCTAATGGTGGCACAGTCTTCCAAGAGGTGCTTCGCTGGTCCTCCGGGGAATGGGTAGGGGGCCTCGAGCGCCTTCTCGAAGTGCTCGGGACATGCACCATACCCGTGGGGCTAAGGCCTGGTGGCGCGGTTCACCACGACCACCATCTCCTCCCCGTGGTGCTTCCAATCCTTGTTCCTCTTGTCGTGGTGGTGCTAGGACGAGGCGGGGTTGTTGCCGCCATCTCCACCACTAAGGTGACCGATGGCCTTGACCTTGCCACTGAAGTTGCCTTGGATGGCCTCCTCACCGGTGGCGTACTGGGTGGCAACACCTAGGAGCTTCGACATCATGCGTGGGGTCTCGTGACCAAGCACGTGGATGAGCGCCTCACCGGTCGTGCTGTAGATGAAGGCATTGATCACATTGGCGTCAGTGATGTTGGGGAGCTCATTATGCTTCTTGGAGAAGCGTTGGATGTAGTCCTAGAGGGTCTCATCAGCCTTCTACCTGCAGTTATAGAGGTCCCATGAGTTTCTGAGCTGGGTGTATGTGTCCTAGAAGTGCATAGCAACAGATGCTGCCAGGCTCGAGTTGCTCAAGCCAAGCCCTGGTCGAGCTCGACAGAAGTAGAGGAAGGTACTAGACGGTGAAGTCATCATCAGATTCCCTAGCCCTCATGATGAGGTGGTAGTCCTAGAGCCAGTGGTCTAGGTTGGTCTCATCGTCATACTTGGAGATGTGCGTCGGCGGCCAGAATTGCCTAGGGTAGGGTGCCGCCCAAATCGCCACCCCAAATGCCTGGGGGCCGAAGTGATTCGCGGCTATGCCCCACCCCTCCACTCAGGAGTGTAGGACTATGCCTGAGTGTGGGGCCTGGCCTTGATGGTGTCACGGACATCGTGGTCATCACCGACCTAGTGGTGCGTGGGAGGGCGCCGAGGGGAAGACTCGCACCTTCGCTCTAGTCAAGGCTTGCCCCCCTGGTCCACGGATGGCCAGAGCTCTACCAGAGGAGTCACCACTGCTTTCGCCCATCGATAGGACGTGTGCGTCGAACCAGTCCCTGGTGGTGGTGGTAATCGACTAGGATGGCCTGGAGAGCACAGCATGACGCCGAGAAGCAGAACTTTCGACCTACTACTCGAGAGCGACATGGAGAAGCCGCTTCACCTTGTGCAGGCGCTCGTTAGTCTTCGGGTCCAGCGTGTCGAAGATGTCTTCCAACTAGCAAGCGGCGACCACCATGTTGTAGGCTACTCGAGGGAAGCGTAGGGTGCTGGGAGGCCCCATGCGGGCGTCGTCATCATTGCCAAGGGGTTGCATATCCTGTTGCCATGCAAAGTTCTACCTTTGGTGCTCAAGCTCTACCTCGGCGGCCTCTAGGTCCACCTACCGAGCCCATAAGAGATCCATCTTCTCCTGAAAGTAGATCACATGGCTATGGGGACTCTAGTCCGGCGGCATGAGCCCGGGCGCCTCCTTAGGTAGAACCTCATCGTCGGTGTGGTAGCACATGCATGGTGGGGTGTATTAGTCAATGTCATCAGAGTCATACTCCGGGCCATTCCCTGAGAGGATCTTGAGGAAGGTGCGCAGCGAGGGGACGTCTGCCCCCGCGATGCCGAAGAGGATGGCGCGTCGTGGCTAGGGATGAAAACGGTATGGATATTTTCCGACCGTACTTGAGACCGAATCCATTTAGAGGGGTTTAGATCTGTTCGTATCCGAGTCTGGATATTCAACATCCGATACCTTATCCGTATCCGAATACTCAAATAGCATATTTATGATGTCGATATCTAATCGTATCCTATCTGGCATGGTTGACACTATCCGTATTCGAATCTGAATTTGGGCAGAAATATGAAAACAAATGTAATATCAGTGATATCCGTTCGTATCCGATCCGTTTTCATCCCTAGTCGTGGCTAATGAGGTGCTCCAGGTCCAGCTGGAAGGATGCCGCCGCATTCTGGATCTCAAAAGGTAGGTCCAAGAGATAGTCCCAGAAGCATTCAGGTGGTGGGAGCACCACACCAGTGGTGATCTGGTGGTGGACATTGGACAACATGTATAACATCTAGCGATGGTCTGACATAGTGGGGTTCAGGCCCATACCATGCCGGATCTGTCGAGCCAAGACCTCAAGATCTGCTCCCAGAAGTCCTGGCAGAGGAGGCGACACCAGGAGCTCGTTGCTCGCCAACGTGTCCCCATTGAGCTATCGAAGCTTGCCATAGCAAACGATGATGTAGGCTAGGCTCCCAAAGTTGAGGACCTGGCTCGGGGCGAAGGCACCGACTGTGATGAAGAACTCACTAGGGAAGCGGACGCTGCTGTCTAGGGTGGTGCCGATTGCTCCGATGACGAGGCAGGTGACTCAGGCCACCGTAGAACCTGAGTCGCACTTTACGTTGCTGCCTACCTAGCACGCTAGCTATCGTGGGGTCAGAACCGCGGCAAGTATAGTTGTTTGAATTGTTGTTAGAGTATGGGTCTCCGGTGGCTCAGCTGGACTCAAGAACACAAAAATCATAGAGAGTACACAACGGTTTATCCTGGTTCGGTCCAATCGATGCCCTATGTCTTACAGCTGATGATCCTTAAACTCAAAAGCACCCAAAATTAGGGGATTACAACAGAGTGTAGAGAAAGATTTGGTAGGGGGTTACCTCGGTGCTAATCCTTAGGTTACCAAGCCACCAGTGGTGCCTTCCCCTCATTGAAAAGAAGGAAGACGATGGGATGAGGTGGAGGAGCTCTCGGTGCCCCTCTCTCTGGGTTCCCCTGCCCTCGGTGCTATGCAGGAGCAGATGGAATGGAATGGAATGATCCATCTTGGATTCTCCTCTCCCCTTTAGGTCTGACCTTATCCCTTATATAACGAGATAGGTTGGGTACATGGTGGTTTGGGGAGATGAGTCTATGGTCTACATACGCCAGAGTCCAGGAGGGTCTTACAGCGGTGCTCTATGGACCATGGTTGTGTTGTGGAGTCAAAGAAGCCTTAGGCATCGTCCGGCTGCTCTGTTCTGACACTCTGTGTATCAGGTTGTGTTGGCTTGGACCTGCCTCCCCCAGGTGAACCTTCTAGAGTCTTCTTGGTGGTGAATGAGGTCGGCTCTAGGGGCTGACATGCGGTCCCAGGAGCCACCTAGCCCCTAGAGGCCATGGGTAGCCTGTCTTCTTTGTGTCACACCCTGTGAATGACCCTGTCATGGAAGTGGCCATCAAGGTCACGCCTAGGGCACGACGTCTTGGAGCCCGCCGCCTCGATGGCTTGGGGCTTGTCTTCTTGCGCTCAGGCCTTGTCCGACATCGTAAGCCGGGCAGGAGCCAAGGCTCGAGCTCGGTCAATTAGGAGCCTGAGGCCTGAGCAAGCCCCCAAGCCCTGTGCGGGGGCTACGCCTTGCCTAGGCTCTTTCAAGTTTCTTGGTCGGAGGGTGAACGCGAGCATACCCAATGGGTATAGCCCCTGAGCCCCTGGGCGATCCTTGAGGGGTCGGTTGGAGGTCCCTTCGGTTGGGAAGCATTGATCCTGATGCTTAACGTACCCATATGCTAGGATCTCGTTAGCGGCCCTCTAAAAATGTTATTTCTACATAGAGTTTTTTAAAGTCTTGTTTGGATCTGTAGGACTAACCACTACTACAAAAAAGGTTTGTAGCAACGGCTCAATTTTTTTGTAGGGGTGGCTAGTGATACAAGCCGCCCCAACAAATGAGTCAATTTGTAGGGGCGGCTCACTCACTAATCGTCCCCGGTGTTGTGATTTGTAGGGGTGGCTCAATCACCAGCCACCCCTACAAATGTCCCACGTATAAAAACCTGTAGCCCCTTCCTCCTCCTCGGGTCACTAACTCCAACCCATGAAAAAAGGTAGGGAGGCCTTGGGCACCTTCCAAAAATTGCTCTACTAAGGGTGGGAGGTTTTGATATCAAATCCTTTGGTGGACAGGTTGTAGAAGGGAAGAAAATGCTATTCCACACTTTTTTTGAAGTTTTAATTGTTGGTTAGTGAGTAATTAGAGTTTTGCTTTTCTCTCTCTTCTATGGTTCTTGAGCTACTTATGAAGCAAATTAGACCCAAGTTTTGAATGTACTAGGGTAAATTAGGTAGGGGAACAAGATCATATCCTTATTTGGTCCATGTTTCTTGATTTTAGTGAACAATTAGTTAGTTTTATGGATGTTTCATGTGCATGTAGATCTAGATCTAGGGTTTGGTTTTTTTATTAATTTTGTTTTTGTAAATTTATGTTTGATGAAATTGGACTTGGGTTTGCATGAAAGATATTGGGTAAAATATTAATTGTTGCTAATTATTGTCTTTGAAATTGTTAATTGTAATCAACAAATATGTATTTTAATTATTTATGGAAAAATAGGCAATTAATTAATTTTCCTCTACCATGGTATGTTTATATTTGATTTATATTCATATATATCAGAAGTATATACAACTATTCTCAAGTAATTATTAATTTGATTTATTTTTATATATATCTGAATAAGTAGTCCTTTAATGTTTGTTTTGTGGTTGTTGTAAAAGATGGAGTACATGAACTCTTGGATGTATGGTTCGTTAAGGTTCAAGGCAGGTTTCCGTGAAGAGGTGGATAAATTTATTGAAGCCGCAAAGAAGCATGCAACGACGTTGATAGAGAATAAGGATATAATTATTTATCCTTGTAAAGATTGCAAGAACCGATGGCATGGACATATGTGACTATCATTAGATCATATTTGATTATGCAAGGATTTGTTGAGGACTACATAGTGTGGATTCATCATGGTGAAACGGTTATTGTTAACGACGAGGATGAGGAGGAATACGACAATGAAACCCTAGAATCCCTGTCCCAATATTCAGCAGAGCTTGATGCATGAATGGATCCCGAGTTTGGCAATGAACAAGGTGGTGATGCTGGTGGTTGGGATGGTAACGACGAAGGTGGTGCCAATAATGATGGCGGAGCACGTGTTGGGGATGAAGATGATTTGGAGGACATGATTCGAGCCCATGGACCAGAGATTTTACTAAAGAGCCTGAAAGGTCTAGAAAATTTTGAAAGGGTGAAAAAAGCATCGAAGGAGGCTATGTATGGTGTTGAAAAGGGTTGTCTAACACACTGGACATTGCTATGTTTTGTGCTTGAGCTACTCATCCTAAAGGCTAAGTACGGCTGGTTAGATTGTAGTTTCAATGATCTATTACGTCTCCTATCATGGGTGCTGCCACAAGCAAACTCAGTTCTCGCCAACACATACCAAGCAAAGAAGGTCATAAGTCCATTGACAATGGGGGTTGAAAAAATCCATGCATGCCCCAACCACTGTATCCTTTTTCATGGTGAAATGTTCAAGTCACTAGATAAATGTCTCCAGTGTGGGGCCAGCCGGTACAAGAACAATGACCTTTACGGTGGGGACGAAGCCTCCATAGGGAAAAAGAGGAATAAGAAGGGTATAAAAAATGTGGTACAAGAATCTCAGCCCCTAGAGGACACTCCATTAGGCAACGATGCAAAGTAGAGAAGAATTCCTGCCTTAGTAATGTAGTACCTGCCAGTGACCGACCGCTTGAGACGTATCTTCCAAAACCCTAAAGAAGCCATAGCCATGACATGGTGGGATGATGAGCGCAAGGTGGATGATGATAAGATTGCACACCCGACTGATTGTAGTTAGTGGCAAAGGATCGATGAGAAGCACAAAGAATTTAGCGATGACCCAAGGAATGTATGTTTGGCTTGAGTACCGATGGAATGAATCCCTTCAATGAGAGGATGAGCGACCACAACACTTGGCCAGTGATCTTGACCATGTACAACATCCCAACGTGGTTGTGTCAGAAGAGAAAGTACCTTCTTCTCAATATTCTTATTTCTGGCCCTAAACAACTAGGCATTGATATTGACGTGTTCCTCAAGCCTTTGATGCAAGAAATGGAGAGGCTATGGAGGCATGGGGAGCCGATGTACGATGCGTTCCGAAAGGAGGACTTCATATGTAGAGCAATAATATTTGTTACTACCAATGATTATGCCTCGCTGTTTGCTTTGTCTGTACAGATCAAAGGGAAGATGGGATGCTTAGTTTGCTTGGATGGTACTACATGGGTGTTCCTGGATGCAACCAAGAAGATAGTTTACCTAAGGAAATGGCGCTTCTTAAAGACAAGTCACAAGTACCGCAACAAATTGTTCTTTAGATTTTATGACAACACCCAGAGATTGAACCCCCTCCAGAGAGACATCATAACAAAGAACATGTGTACAGAATAGTGAAAAACATACGCATCGTCTATGGAAAGAAAAATCTGGATGGGACAAAGAGAGATAGAAGCACACCTCCTATCGAAGGCGTACCTTTCAAGAAATAATCGATCTTCTTTCAGTATCTGCCTTATTGGATAGACTTAGAGGTCCCCCATGCCATTGATGCCATGCACGTGCAGAAGAATGTCTTTGAGAGTCTCATTGCTACCTTGATGGACACATGCAAGTCAAAGAATGGTCTAAAATCACAGAAAGACATGGTGCAGCTAAACATGATGCCACAGCTTCACCTGGTACCTGAGGCTAATGGAAAATACACTCAGCCCGCGGCATGCTTCAACCTAACACTAGAAGAGAAGAGAGCTATATGCACTTTCCTGAGGGGGGTCAAAGTCCCGACTGGGTTTTCAGTGAATCTGAAGAAGCTAGTGTCGATGAAGGACTTGTCAATAACACACTGCAAGGCTTATGATTATTATGTGATGCTAACAGTGTTTCTACCTATTGCAATGAGGGCTATAAAGCCAGAGTTCTTAAAAATGGCCATCACCCGCATGTGCTACTTCTTTTCAAAGATCTCATAGAAGATGATTGGCAAGAAAGAGCTGAGTGACCTACATGAATTTGTGGTGGAGACACAAAACCAACTAGAGATGTGTTTATCTCCTACTTTTTTTTGATATAATACCACATCTCATGATTCACATGGTTCATCAGATACAGGCGTTGAGCCCTTGCTACTTGTATGAAATGTGGTCCTACGAGCGGTTCATGTCGGTTCTAAGCCAATACGTGCATAATCGAGCAGACCCAGAGGGCTCCATGACAGAGGGTTATAATATTGAAAAAGTCATCGAGTGCTATCAAGAGTACCTAAAAGTACAGAAAGGGATTGGTAAACCTGATTCTCGTCACAAGAGTAGGCTGGCTGGTAAGGGCACCAGTGGTAGAAACGTGTTCATCGACCATGATTACAAAGAAGTGAGTCGGTCGCATTATAGTGTCTTGCAGAGTACACAACTAATACAACCGTACATTGATGAACACTTGGCTATCATTATGGCGGAGAGAAATGGTCGTTCAGATGATTGGGTCATGAGATAGCACAAGCAATGACTAACTACAGGGTTGAAGGACCAAAACATACCGCCTGGAGAAACCATAGACTCTATTACCATCAGTAGGTTGGTGGAGGGGCCATCGAGATAAGTGACATCTTGGAAAGCTTATGACATCAATGGGTACAAGTACTATACCCACGCAAACGATAGTAAATGTGTGAACAAAACAATGGCGTTCGAATAGAAACTCTCGATAGAGTGGGGCAAAAGATCCAATACTTTGGCATCATTGAAGAGATATGGGAAGTTGACTATGGAAGGGATATAACGATGGCCCTGTTTTGATGCCGCTAGATCAAACAACACCAACTAAACGAGATTGGTTTGAGAGTCCTAGACCTCAAGAATCTAGGCTACCAAGATGATCCTTGGGTGCTCGCTTCACGTGTCGCACAAGTTTTCTATATGCCTGACCCACAAAGTAACCTCTCCCCGAAGAAGAAGACAAAGCACGTGGTTGCCTCCGGAAAACAGCACATTATCGGAGTTGGTGGCGTGGACGATGTTGAAGCTTACAATAACTACGATGAGATGCCACTATTCATAGACTTTCCTAAGAAGATCAGTGTTGTAGAAAAGAACCTGCCCAAAGACATATTGCCATGGGAACGAAAAGGTGTCAAGGGAAAAGTCGTTACAGCGGGCTAGCTAGTTGTTGAACATGGAGTGTTTGTATAAGTGTGTGTGTGTTTGTAAGACTTTATTTATGCATGTGTGTGAGACTATATATTTATATATGTGCGTGAGACTATATATTTATGTATGTGTGTGAGACTATTTATGCATGTGTGTGAGACTACCCTTTGCAATATTCAGATGAATCTATTGCAACATCCACTCTATTACTACTAAAATAGCTGTAATACGCAAACACTTGAAACATGCACCTATTACTACTGCAACATGTTCGGACTACTATTGAAACACTTAAAACAAGCACTTAACACTTTATGAAACGAAGAAATGACCAAAATAAAAGTTGGAGATCTTGATGAGTTATACAACTTTAATATTCATCACTTTTACAGCTAAAATCATTTAGTGGTTGAAAATCAGGTTTAAAGTTGTCATTTTCTAAAATTCAAAATTTAAATTGTCCAAAATCAGTGACAAAGATAGATGACCAGACTAAAATGATAGAGCATGATTTTAGAAAATTTTAGAAAAAAAACCATTATATTTGGAGTTAGTATGAGGGAGAAAAATTAGTTACAAGTTTCAGCCACAGATTAAAAAGAGAAATCACACTTGTTCATCATTGATCATCATGAACAGTTGTGATTTTTCTTTTTAATCTCTAGGTAAAATTTATAACTAGTCTTTCTCTCTCATACTAACTCCAAATGTGATGATTTTTTCCTAAAAGTTTCTAAAATCATGCCCTACCAAGTTACTGTGTTGATTTGGTCATTATTTTTGTTTGACAAAGTTTGAGCAATTCAAATTTTCAAATTTAAAAAAATGATAAGTTCTAACAAGATTTTGATACGCCAAATGATTTTAGCTGCAAAAAGTGATGAATACCAAAGATGTATAACTCATCAAAATCTACAACTTTTATTTTGGTTATTTCTTCATCTGACAAAGTGATAGTAAACATTGTTCATAAATCAACATGTCTCTCATATAGTTCATAAAACTGTGAGTGATATGTGAATTTATGAACAATATTTACTAATACTTTGTCAAATGAAGAAGTTACCAAAATAAAAGTTGTAGATAGTGATAAGTTCAACAACTTTTATGTTCACGACTTTTGTAGTTGAAATCATTTAAGCTTTTAAAATCTTATTTGAAGTTGATATTTATTGAAATTCAAAATTTAAACTATTCAAATTTGATCAAATGAAAAGATGACCAAAATCAAAGTTGGAGATCTTGACGAGTTATACAACTTTAATATTTATCTCTTTTACAGCTGAAATCATTTAGTAGTTGAAAATCAGGTTTGAAGTTGTCATTTTCTGAAATTCAAAATTTAAAATTATCCAAAATTAGTGACAAAGATAGATAACCAGACTAAAATGATGGAGCATGATTTTAGAAAATTTTAGGAAAAACCATCACATTTGGAGTTATTATGAGGGAGAAAAACTAGTTACAAGTTTCAGCCACAGATTAAAAAGAGAAATCACACTTATTCATCGTTGATCATCATGAACAGTTGTGATTTTTCTTTTTAATCTCTAGGTAAAATTTGTAACTAGTCTTTCTCCCTCATAGTAACTCTAAATGTGATGATTTTTTTCCTAAAATTTTTTAAAATCATGCTCTATCAAGTTACTGTGTTGATTTGGTCATTCTTTTCGTTTGACAAAGTTTGAGCAATTCAATTTTTCAAATTAAAAAAAATGACAAGTTCTAACAATATTTTGAAACACCAAATAATTTTCAGCTGAAAAAGTGATGGATACCAAAGTTGTATAAATCATCAACATCTACAACTTTTATTTTGATCATTTCTTCATCTAACAAAGTAATAGTAAACATTATTCATAAATCAACATGTCTCTCGTATAGTTTATGAAACTATAAGTGATATGTGAATTTGTGAACAATATTTACTAACACTTTGTTAAATGAAAAATGATCAAAATGAAAGTTGTAGATAGTGATGAGTTCAACAACTTTTATGATCATGACTTTTCTAGTTGAAATCATTTAAGGTTTCAAAATCTTGTTTAAAGTTGCCATTAATTAAAATTCAAGATTTGAACTGTTTAAATTTAGTCAAATGAAAAGATGACCAAAATAAAAGTTGTATATAGTGATGTGTTCAACAACTTTTATCTTCGTGACTTTCTTATTTGAAATCATTTAAGGTTTCAAAATATTATTTGAAGTTGCCATTTATTGAAATTTAAAATTTTACCTTTTCAAATTTTGTCAAATGAAAAGATGACCAAAATATAAATTGTACATCTTGATGAGTTATACAACTTTCATGTTTACAATATTTTCATTTTAGGTCATTTTTTGTCTTAAAATTCAATTCGTAGTTCACAAATTGAAATTTTAATTTTTTTTAAATATATTTTTTATTTAACTAAATAAAATTGTCAGCACGGAATTTCATCTCGTGCCGAGGACACACGAGCAAGACAGAACGGTCCACTCGATGGAGCTAGAGATCCGCCTAGCTTCAGCGTAGGGGTGGTCGGTCCTGCACACTTCTCCCGAGACGGGCCAGTCAATTTGACCCTACAGTTGACAAGGAGAGAAAGTTTATCAGTAATTAATGGCGGAACATGCCGGTGTTGACAAACAGTCATGAATGTGCGGCTCTGAGAGCCGATATGAAAGGAGATCGACTAAATAGTCGATTCCAGCATATTCATAAGAATAAATCGATTAAAGTTCATGGGGTTGTGTAAGAAGAATAGATTATCATTCAGGATGAATATCATTCTTTAAACAAATATTGGTCAATGGCAATAAGATATTAACAGTAATTAGCTCATGCTAAGCCAATGACTGCAAGTAACCAAACTCCTTTGTAAAAGAAACAGTTCATCATTATTCAACCATTTAATAGAAATAAATGTAATGAACATAATAGATCTCATCTATCGCTATGACCAGTGTGGCATGAGGCAGAATCATGCAGGCCGTAGAAACAACAATAGACTCGATGACCCTAACTTATTACTAATATCAGTGGGGTATGAGGTAGAATCATGCAGACCGTAATACAATAATAAAATAATGGGGCTAACACATCCTTCAACCTATCGCTACTTCAACGATCTTGTGATGCGAACTGTTCGTGAAAGCGCTCGATATCGGCTAAAATGGCCGATTCAGGCATAGCGTACAGTTAAGGTCGTGCCCTCTTATGAACAGATCTACCAAATAACGATCCTCACTCCACAGTGCTAACAGTGGGGTGTGAGGCAGAATCACACCGGCCATGATAATGGGCCATGGAATAGTTTTCGCTAGCCAATAGATCTACTCAAGATCAAACATGCCTTAACCGCATGCTATGCATGATCAAGATTGATATAAAACAGCCGATAAAACATAACTCATCGTTTAAAGTACATATTAGATCAATTTTAGATTAACAAACGATGGGTTAAAAAGGATATAAGGCTGATCTAGATCAATCCCAATCGGGCGAAGTGATATTGCTATAATTAAATAAATGATGGAAGCAATAAGCAATATCGGTAACTTAATGAATCTATCCGAAGGAACGCCACCCTTAGATAGAGCCGATAACTTGACCTTAATCTAGTTTGAGCAGTGGAGGTCGACCGGATCGATGCAGCCATACTTGAACTAGACAAGAGTCGATAACTAACTCATACCAGAGTCGCAGTGGAGGTCGACTGGATCGATGCAGCCATATGAATAGAGGTATAAGCCATGATGGTACTTGTAGACAAGTACTAGAGGTCGACCGAATCGATACAACCGTACTTGCTGAAGAACTCGCCGAGATCTACTCTACTCCTACTCCTAAGGGGTGGTCAGAGCCGAAAAAAGTAAATAACTGGTATTTGATTGATTATGTGTCTTTCACAATAGCCGGGTTTTGATATTTATACCCGGGACCTATGCATGACTCCTATCTAAGCACGACTCATCATAATCTTTGGCCCTATGAGAAAACATTCCTAATTTAAGATAACTTGGACTCTAATCTTTCCCTTCTTATAGAGTCCAACATGCCTTGTCCTGGCGTCGATCGTAGCCTTTGTCGTCATCTGCCGACGCTATCTGAAGAAAGCCGATTCCGGCGTTGCATTCGAATCAGCTGATTTTGATCTTCACGCAATTGATTCCTTGATGACATGATCTTAGGTGCTTTTGAGTCCCTGTGACTCTTCTTCCAAATTTTGGTGTAAACACATACCCCCAATTTTGGGATAAAAGTAATTTTATTCCAAAATTATCGCATCTGTATCCCCGATAGGTCTGCAGTCACGAGTAGAGAATCTTGATCTAGGGTCTACTATTCATCATCATCTATGTCAGCTTATGAGCCCATGCTCCAAAACTTTTCACGAGGGTATCATTACTTCACGGGCATTTGGATTCATCTTTCTAGGCCGGCTATAAGATGTCCATCCAAACTTGGCGAGAGCAACTCAACAATCCAGCTATGTTTCTCTTCTATCTCCCCCCTCGAGTGCTTCTGACTCCGTCGGACCCTCCATGGTCTATCTTTTTGCTATGAAGATCTCGAGCGGTTAGAAGAATTCTTGTGCATAGGCTGATTGTGTCGTTCATTCTAGCACCTCGTTGAGCAAGAAGACTAGCTATTGCGGTTAGAAGAATTCTTGTGATATCACCTGAGTTTTCTCTCTATGCTCGCAAAGCTATTCTAGTGTTTGTGAGGGCTAAAATGTGTGGACACCTTCCCCTTGTTTGCTCCTTCAAACGCCCACTGGGAAAGCCACATGCTTCTTTCCCATAGTTTCTCAATTTACCGAGAAATCGGCTGAGCGTATGTTAGGCAGGCGACCTTTCCTCTTCCCTAGCACAATTTTATCAACAGGCTAATGTTGATTCAGTTCACGATGTCCTTCGGCCTTGTGGGGACCCAGACTCCCTTCAATCCAAAGAAGCCTTGATGGGTTGATCTCTGGTCAATGTCAATTCTTCGTATCCATCCCATAATATTTCATAATTTGGAGAAGCAATAAGTTCGAATCTGTTATCTCTTCATTATCCGTCCCCTGAATTCTCGGAGTGTCGATCCGCTTCCATTTCTGATTCCAATTTCACACCCCCGACGAAGTCTATCTTCTCACCTTCCTAGGCTATATACGGGCCACGACCATGGATTTAACAACAACCCGCTTTGTCTCAAACCTTCTGCATCCTTAATATAGTTCCTGCTTTTTCTGTAGGTTTGAGATCATGGAGAATAGCAAGAGGTCTGCCGAGGAGGCCCTCAATGGATCCGCATCATCATGCCAACGCCTTCATCGCCAAGAGGGTGCAACCTGGGCTGCTCCCATTGTTCCAGAGCAGAGGGCCGACTATGCCAAGCCTTTGGGGTCATCTTTGGCACCAATTCGCCGCCAGCTCCCTCGTTACTCGAGGAGGCAGATCGACAATGACGATCTACTGGCCTCCATCGATCGGACTGACCAGCATCTGGCCAACTGCCTCTCCCTTATAGAATCGGCTTTGGCCATGATTGAAGGCCGATCACCCCCTGAGATCAACCTAGTAGGAGAAAGGTTGGCCATGGCTGAAGCCAGAATCATATGTGAGATGTCTGCCATAATTTCTCGGTCTTATTTTAATTTTGCCTTCAAGTTTTCTGATCATCCTTTCCTTAAATCTTTTAGATCTAACTGCTCAGTTGGAGAGTCTTCGATCAGCTGCGGATCATGCAGCGGGGTTTGTCAATGCTAGGGGCGCCATCCCGGTGGTTCACTTGCATGACATCCCAAACCATGTTAGGGAGGTCGCCCTTCATGGCATTCGTCATGGTGCTGCCATGGCGCTTGTAGCTGCTCAAGCCCATTCTAGCCATAATCTTCGGCTTCTTCCCCATGGTTTTCCAGACGTAGGGTACCCTAGGGAGCATGAGCGCTTGGTTGAGGACTTCCTTAGCGCCGCCAACTCTGTAGCCTTCAACACCCTGGTCGATGACATAGTAGGCAAAGTGTTTTCTAGCCTATAGCTTGTAATAGGTGACATTTAGCAAACAACTTCGTCGTCTTGAGTGATTTTCCTTTGTTTTGTACTTCATACACATCACTTCGTCCATGTTTGCTTTGCTTCTTTAGGTGATACACATCGTACCGGCTTTTACCCCTTCGGGTTCATTTTTGAACTAGAGGCGATACCTTTCTAATATCGGCTATTAAAGCTATTGATCAAACAAATCGTTTATTAAGTATTGATCCAAACGCTAGGATAATATTTCTTTAAACATTTCCCGTTGATTGCTCGGCTGAATTCTTCCTCTCATTTTAGTGTTTCCAAAATATAAGCATTACTAGGTGCACAACATTTGATCCGATAAGGTCCTTCCCAGTTAGGTGACCATTTGTCAAATTTACTGTCCTTTGACCCAATCGGCAATTTCACTTTCCAGACCAAGTCCCCTTTAGAGAGTTGCTTAATCTTGACCTTTTTATTGTAATATTTCACAACCCTTAGTTTATTGGCTTCAATATTTTCAAGAGCATGCAGCCGAAGGCAACTCTAGTCCTCCAAATTGTCTATCATAAGATTCTTGTAGACTTCGGGTAACAAATCATTCTGCAATGTAACACACCTCGATCCAGTCCAAACTTCCCAAGGAAGATCTGCATTATGGCCATACACAAGTTCGTAAGGTGATGTTTTAATTGATCCATGACAGGCCATCCTATATGCCCACAGCGCCTCATTTAGTGTCAAATCCCACTTCCTTGGCTGTTCCTCGATATTTTTCTTAATCAGCTTAATCATAATCTGGTTGGATGCCTCTGCTTGGCCATTAGCCTAAGAATAGTAAGGAGAGGAATTCAGTAGTTTGATTCCCATACAGGTAGCAAAATCCCTGAACTCTTCTGATGTGAACATTGTTCCTTGATCTATAATTATAGTTTGAGGAATCCCAAAACGATGCACAATGTGTTCCCTGACAAAATCAATCATGTTCTTTGAGGTTACCATCTTCAAAGAAATTGCCTCAACCCATTTAGTGAAGTAATCTGTTGCTACCAATATGAACTTATGTCCTTTGCTTGAAGGCGAAAAAATCTGGCCAATTAAATCAATTCCCCAACCTCAAAACGGCCATGGCTTGATTATTGGATTCATGGCCGATGTAGGCGATCTCTGGACATTACCAAAACACTGACAGTCCTGGTACCCTTGTAATATTCAAAACAGTCTTCCAACATCGTTGGCCAGAAATATCCAGCTCTTTGGATAATCCATTTCATCTTATAAGCCGATTGATGAGCTCCACATATCCCTTCATGCACCTCACCCATCAACACCTTAGCTTCTTCTTGGTTTAAGCATTTGAGCAACACCTCATCGACCATTTTATAATATAACTGATCATCTAACAAAACATACTTAGCCAATTTATACCTTAGCTTTCAGGTAACTTTCTGAGATGGATCTTTAAGGTAATCGGCTATTTCGACTCTCCAATCATCACTTGAGGTTTCACTACTCAAAACTTCTTGAAACACTCGATATCCTGATGCACTTTGAGCTAGATGGTTAGCTTCTTGGTTTTGTGCTCTCGGAATATGTTGAAAAGAGATATGAAGAAACTCCTTGAGTAACTTTTGGCACTCATCATAGTATCCTTTCAAAGTCTCTTCTTTGCACTCATATAGGTCGATCAACTGATTAATAATTAGCTATGAATCTCCAAATACTTCAATTGCTTTAGCCTTTACTTCATGAAGAAGTTGGAGTCCCTTAAGAATAGCTTCGTACTTCGCTTGATTGTTAGTAATCATTGGCTCAGTTGGAAGAGCAAACTCAAAACTTGCCCCCTGAGGTGAAATAATAACAATACCAATGCCACCATCCTGCTTGCATGTTGATCCATCAAAGAATAATGTCCAAGGCATTGGCTCTACATAACCAATGCTTGGCTTATGATGCTGGGTGACAAAATTGGCCATTACTTGTCCTTTGACTGCTTTAGTCAATTCGTACTTCAAGTCAAATTCTAATAACGCAAGAATCCACTTTACCACTCTTCCATTCAGTATTGGCATTGATAACATGTGCTTAACCACATCAGCCTTGGAAACAATTGTACACTCAGTCGATAATAAGTAGTGTCATAACTTAGTGCAAGAGAAATATAAGCACAAGCATAACATTTCGGTGGGAGAATATCTTGTCTCTGGATCCAGTAGTCTTCTACTCAGATCAAAAACAACTCTCTTTTCCTTCAAATTCTTACATCAAGGCCGATCCAATTGTTTTGTCATCAGCCGATATGTACAACTTAAAAGGCTTACCTTGCTGAGGAGGGACCAGCACAGGTGGACACTTCATGTATTCTTTTATCTCTTCAAACGCCTTTTGTTGTATGTCACCCCACTTGAATTCTTGATCATTCTTCAACTTCAACAAGGGAGAAAAGGGCAGGATCCTTTCTGACAAATTTGAAATGAATCTTCTGATGCAATTGATTTTACCAAGTAGAGATTGCAACTCTGTTTTGGTAGTCGGAGGAACTACCTCATCAATTGCTTTCACGCTTTTCTAACCAACTTCGATTCCTCTCTCGTAGACCATGAATCCCAAGAAGTGTCCAGCTGATACTCCAAAAGCGCATTTATTAGGATTCATCTTTAAACCATGTTTTCTTGTGCATTCCAGAGTCTCTCGCAAGTCAGTCAGGTGCTCTTTGTACCCTTTGGATTTTATCATCACATCATCAATGTAGATTTCAACAATCCTGCCAATCAACTTATGGAAAATGCAATTCATCGCCCTTTGATAAGTTGCACCGGCATTATTCAGACTAAAGGTCATTACAACCCACTCGAACAGACTAATTGCGCCGGGGCACCTGAAAGCGGTCTTGGCTATGTCTTCCTCAGCCATGAAGATTTGGTTGTATCCTACATTGCCGTCCATGAAGCTAATAACCTTGTGCCCGGCCGCTGCATCCACTAACATATCAGCTATCAGCATCGGATAACCATCCATGTGTGTGGCTTTGTTCAGATCCCTGAAATCAATGCAAACTCTCAATTTTCCATTCTTCTTATATACAGAGACAACATTCGATATCCACTCCGCATATCGGCATGGTCAGATAATTTTGCTTCCAGTAACCTTTCAGTCTCCTTTTTGATATCATTGAACACGTTCGGGTTGAATCTCCTTGGAGCTTGTTTAAACGGCCGATATCCAGGTTTGATTAGCAACCGATGTTCAACAATTGACCGGTCTAGACCAGGCATCTCATAGTATTTCTAAGCAAAGCAGTCTTTAAATTCCTTTAATAAATCAATTAATTCCCGCTTATACTCCGGATCCAACTTATCACTTACGTACATCGGCCTAGGTCTATCTCTAGGACCAATATCTACTTCTTTCAATTCATCGGCCGACATGAAGTCATGTCCTAGTTTGCCATCTATACCATCTATTGGATTATCCATTAATACAAATTTTCAAAGCCAATGCTTGGATCGGCTGTTGGCTTTCACCATTGACTCTGAATTCTGATGGCAACAGAAAAGCCATTTGGATATTAGCCAATGGTTGCTTTTTATTGGCTATTTGCTTAGTACGCCATACTTGAGGTTTACCGGATGCCTGAGCCTGATCCATCTCTTTATTCCTTAGGGGTTGCACCCTTCTCTTCTGACTTCTTGTTAAGCCTCCTGGACACCATTGGCCTTCCTACCAAACATAATCTCCTTTGTTGCCTTCTTCTTCATAATCAGCCCAGTCTTGGTCAACAGCTCGTTTTCCAAGCCAATCATGTTATTATGATGATATGCATCTTCAGTATGGATAGACCAGCGGTTGGTTTGAGATTGCCTAAACTCTCAATATTGATTGCTGCATTCTGGATAGTCATGTCTGGTAGGCAACTTCAAACCTTCATTCCAACAATGTCTGAAGAAAGGACAATTCCAATGTAATTCGGCTTGTTTCCTTTTATACCTCTCTTCCTCTAGTTGATGTTGGCATGCTTGATCTTTTAACCAACATTGATAATCCTTTTCCTTCTACCATTGCCACTTATTCAACAGGATCCAAGATGTAACTCGTGGCTTTGTCGCCCCATCTTTTGATGTCTCCCCCTGCTCGTATTGGCTCTTTTGCTCAGCATGACGTCTTCTAATCTTTCTATACTCGCCAACCGATATTTGCATCTTGGGGTCGACTATTCTAGCTTCTCTTGATTTGGTCGATGTTAGGAGCTTAGCTTTTCCTTTGATCAGTCTAGCATCAACCATATTCTGATATCCTAGGAAAGGATTATCATCAACTTTCATTTTTCGAGGCATATCAAATTTGAGCCTCCCTTGCTGAATAGCCCTCTGTATATGCTGCCTGAAGATTCTGCATTCATTAGTGGAATGAGAGGTAGCATTATGGAACTTGTAGAACTTCTTATTCTTCAATTGATCAGGGAGCAACATAACATGACCATCAGGCAACTTGATCTACCCCTTCTCAAGTAAGAAATCGAAGAGCTTGTCTAATTTGGTTACATCAAAGTCATAGCTCTCCTCGACTCCTCTTCTCCAAGGATTTGGCACTATTACTGTCTTCTTGCCCCAATTCCATTCAGTCATAGCAACCTCTTCTTCATCTTCATAGTCGTCATCGACTAAGTATGGATCATAAGCTTCAGCTACTGTGGTACTCTTCTGAAATCGGGTATCTCTGCGCATACTCTGGAATTGACTATTGAGCGCTACCACTCATTGAGCCAATTGACCCAAGTTGTCAAATTCTTGTCCAAACAGCTTTTCTTTCCACATTGGCAGCATTCCTTGAACAGCTAAAGCAGCTAGTTGATCACCAGTCAAGTTTAATGAGAAGCACAAGTTGCTAGTTTCTCGGAACCTCTGAAGAAACTCAGTGCCTGATTCATTAGTCCTCTGCCTTATAGTTGTCAAATCGGTTATCTTCTTTTCCCCAGTCCTAGTGTAAAAATATGTATGAAACTTCTTCTCTAGGTCAGCCCATTTGGTAATGGAATTGACTGGCAATGATGAAAACCAAGTGAAGGCTGACCCAATTGTGTAAGATATCGACTGACATATTCTATCGTGCTTGTACTGTCTTGGCCAGTGAACTTAGCGAATTATGGGAGCTTGTAATTTGTGGGAAGAGCAACCAAATTATACCATTCCAGATATGGGCATTTGTACGAAAAGGTTAGCCCTTTTGGCTTCAGACCGAATTAATTTTTCATCATCTCGGTCACCTTCAGCAGTAACTCATCAGCATTTGAATTTGGATTTCCCTATATTTGCTGACCCATCTATGGATCGAAATTCCGTGCGCCTTGATACCCTAGATTTGGAATCATGTGAAGGGTATTATAGTTTGATCCATAGTGATATCCTTGTGGAATCTCTACCTGCTGGGTCCTTTGCTGGCTTGCTGCTTGAAGTCTCTGATTATAGACATAAGGATCTATATCTCTACGGATCCTTTGCATGGATGGTGCTATTTTTTGAGCCGATGATGGTATGTGGCCTGATGTGCCAAAATTGATCACCTGGTTCTGACCTTGCCCCGTCGGTCGTTGCACATGCTATACTGGTGGTCCAGGATTATACTGTATCTAATTTGCAGTAGTCCTTGAGCCTGTTCAGATGAACCCTGAACAGCCTAGACATCACCATTATCAGCTGGTGCTGCTTCTTGATGACTGTACCGACTTAATTAGTCCCTTGGGTTGACGGATCTAGAATGTTGTAATAAGCCGACCCACCTAGACCAACTGGAAACCCATGAATCGCCTCTCTCATGGCGTTGTGGAATATGTCCAAGAAAGCTTCGTTATGGCTTGATATGGTATGACGAACAGATTTGTCTACAACTTCCTGAAAGAAACGCCTGTCTTCATCTTCAGTTGTATCCGTCTGCCAGTGTAGTAGAACTCTTGGTAGTGGAAATTTTTGAACAATTGTGTTGTCATGTATTTTGGTGTAGGACAACAAACACTTGTTCTAAAACTCTTCTGTAGCTTTGCTGATGATACCCTTATCCCCATCAGGTAGATCTTCATAATGCAGCATAAGGATGTCATTATAGTTGTGAACCACCATGACGATTGTGGTGTCCCACCGGGCATGCCAGAAACGTGTGTCGGTATGGAATTTTATCCTGTGCTGAGGACACATGAGCAAACCGGAAGGGTCCGCTCGATGGAGCTGGAGATCCGCCTAGCTTAGCATAGGGGTGGTCAATCCTGCGCACTCCTCCTGAGACGTGCCAGTCAATTTGACCCTACAATTGATAGGGAGAGAAAGTTTATCAGTAATTAAGGGCGGAACATACCGGTGTTGCCAAACAGTCCCGAATATGCGGCTCTGAGAGCTGATATGAAAGGAGATCGACTAAATAGTCGATTCTAGCATATTCATAAGAATAAATCGGTTAAAGTTTTGGGGTTGTGTAAGAAGAATCGGTTACCGTTTAGGATGAATATAATTCTTTAAACAAATATTGGTCAATGGCAATAAGATATTAACAATAATTAGCTCATGCTAAGCCAGTGACTGCAAGTAACCGAACTCCTTTATAAAAGAAATAGTTCATCATCATTCAACCATTTAATAGAAATAAATCTAATGAATATATTAGATCTCATCTATCGCTATGACCAGTGGGGTGTGAGGCAGAAACATGCAGGCCGTAGAAACAATAATAGACTCGACGACCCTAACTTATTACTAATATCAGTGGGGCATGAGGCAGAATCATGCAGGCCGTAATACAATAATAAGATCATGGGGCTAACACATCCTTCAACCTATCGCTACTTCAACGATGTCGTGATGCGAACAGTTCATGAAAATGCTCGATATTGGCAAAAACGATCGATTCAGGCATAACGCACAGTTAAGGTCATGCCCTCTCAGGAACAGATCTACCAAATAACAATCCCCACTCCACGGTGCTAACAGTGGGGTGTGAGGTAGAATCACACAGGCCGTGATAACGGGCTATAGAACAGTTTTCGCTAGCCAATAGATCTACTCAAGATCAAACACGCCTTAACCGCACGCTATGCACGATCAAGATTGATGTAAAACAGCCGATAAAACATAACTCATCATTTAAAGTACAGATTAGATCAGTTTTAGATTAACAAATGATGGGTTAAAAAGAATATAAGGCCGATCTAGATCAATCCCAATCGGGCGAAGTGATATTGCTGTAATTAAATAAATAATGGAAGCAATAAGCAATATTGGTAACTTAATGAATCTATCCGAAGGAATGCCACCCTTAGATAGAGCCGATAAATTGACCTTAATCTAGTTCGAGCAGTGGTGGTCGACCGGATCGATGCAGCCGTACTTGAACTAGACAAGAGTCGATAACTAACTCATACCAGAGTCGCAGTGGAGGTCGACCGGATCGATGCACCCGTACGAACAAATGTATAAGACATGATGATACTTACAGACAAGTAGTGGAGGTCGACCGGATCGATGCAGCCGTACTTGCTGAAGAACTCACTGAGATCTACTCTACTCCTACTCCTAAGGGGTGGCCAGAGCCGAAAAAAGTAAATAACTAGTATTTGATTGATTGTGTGTCTTTCACAATAGTCGGGTTTTGATATTTATAACCGGGACCTATGCATGACTCCTATCTAAGCATGACTCATCACAATCTTTGACTCTACAGAAAAACATTCCTAATTTAAGATAACTTAGACTCTAATCTTTCCCTTCTTGTAGAGTCCAACATGCCTTGTCCTGACACCGATCGTAGCCTTATCGTCATCTATCGGCGCTATCTGAAGAAAGCCGATTCCGGTGTTGCATTCGAATCAGCTGATTCCGATCTGCACGTAATTGATTCTTTGATGACATGATCTTGGGAGCTTTCAAGTCCTTGCGACTCTCTTTCTAAATTTTGGTGTAAACAAAAATGTATCATTATATCTATATATATAAGCAAGTAATTTTTTATGTGTACGGGAAATTTTTTTAAATATAGCAAATTATTTTTATTACATTTATATATACATTTACACATTTATAAAAATATATGTAGAAGTAATATTTCAAAATATGCGAAAATATTTGTAGGGGCGGCTGAATCAGAAACTGCCCCTACAAATGCATTTGTAGGGGCGGCTAGTCTTTAGAGCCGCCCCTACAAATGACTCTGGGTATATATTCTAGAGCCCGCGCTTGGCCAAAATCTCTCCAAGTCTTGGGCGTCTTCTTCCTCACGGACGCTGTCAGGCTGCCACAAATTCTCCCCGCCACCCCTGCCGCCGCCACCATCTCCGTGGCCTACCGCCGCCTTCATCCCATAACCGCCTCCGTCCCCCAGGCCTCCTTCATGCCCCAAACACAGCCTTTCCCCCAGGCTGCCATGGCGGCTAGGGTTTGCGAGAGCTCACACGGCCGGCCGCCCTGTCGCCGCTCGGTCTCAGACATTGACCTCTGACCTCACCGGCCCGTGCACACGCTCTGACAACCTCACCGGTGGCTAGGGTTTGTGCTCCCATGGCCCGGCCATGCGCTCTGGCTGCCATCCCCGCCACCGCCACTGATCCCTCTCCGACCTAGAGCTCCGACCTCGCCGCCCTGTGCGCACATTCTGACAACCTTGTGGGAGCTACGGTTTGTGCTCCCCGGACTGGCTATGCGCTCTGGCTCCACCACCGGCGCTCCCTCACCGACGTCTATCTCTGACGATGTCGTCGGCCCACGTGCTCTGACCTCTCCCAGTGCTCCCTCGATGACCTCAACCTCCCCCGGTGCTCCCTCTCCGACCTCGAGCTTTGACTACCGCCATACCTCTTGGTATGCCCCAACCCTTCCTCCCCACCTCTCACTCATCTCTATCTTTCTTTCTTTCTCCTATCTGCTCATGAGATGAATAATGTTTGTGAATGAGAACTGGTGATTCAAAATTTACTACCTTGGGTATTTTGTCGCTGTTTTTTTGGACCCCGTATGTCATTACAGGTTGAATAGACCAGTTAGAAAAAATAAGCTCTATATTATTGTTCTTCTAATAAATCCTATTTCAAATGGTTGCAGTAACTATTATCTACTATGTATGGATTTTTAGTGATTTTGGGATAGGAGTGGCCATGCTTAGAAAGATTTAGTTTGATGAGCAAAAGGCATAGTTCGAAAGATTCTTGTAGCAAGAGAATTTGATCTGGACAAATGTATTGTAAGGAATTGCAGATTTTATAGAATATTCACAAAATTAGACACACAATTTCTTATGAACTAATTCTTTGTTTGCTGCATCATGAGAGCAAAAATTTATTTGGGCAAACAGTAAACAGTTCATGAACTTATTTGGCCTCTACTAATTAATTCATTTGTGGTTCTAAAACATATAACGGTAACTACTAGCATGGAAACAATCCCATCTGATGTATAGACCACTGGATTTGTTGTACTTGGTTCTAGGGTGAATAATTGAACCTTTGTACAAAATACCAGGCAGGTTATTGAATGATTAGCTTATTTGATATTTACAAAAGTGGATCCCTAATAACATTGGCTTAGAATATCCTTTTCAACCTGTAATGTTCATTCTTTCTGTTTGTGAATGAGAACTGGTGATTCAAAGTTTACTGCCTTGGGTATTTTGATATCTGCTCTACACGAGCACTATTCATCATGTTCATTACATTTGTGTCCTGCTCATTCTATTTGGACCATGTTATCTCATAATCTGTCGTGTAATGTTTCCGTGTGTAATAGCAATAATGTAGGACCCTTATCTGGTATGATTTTAGCGTGATGCTGCAAAATTTATGGCTGTTACCTGAGCATAGCTGTTGGTCACTCTGGGCCTAAGTAGAGAGCCTTCCAAGTTGGAGAGTTTCAGGCCTTGAGGACCATTCTATTCAAATGTGGTTCATCATTTTTTATGTGTAGTTCTATTAATCTGATGTGGGATACGATTATTTTAGGAGGAAACCTCCAAACTGATTCAGAGCCCTTTGTTGGTGACGTTTTTTATACTACTACTACTACTTGTACTGAGCACAAGCCCTTTGTCGGTGATGTTTTTTTACTAATTTGAGAGCACCTCCCAAAAATTGTTTCTACAACTACTTCTAGTTCGGCAAATGAGTTGTCTTTTAATTTGTTTTAGTTTGGGGGTAGGACCTAGTAGTCCTGGGCCAACTAAGAATTTTTTTCTGGAACCCTCCTCCCTCCCTCTCGCTCATCTCTATCTTTCTTTATTTCTCCTATCTGCTCATGAGATGAATAATGTGACTTCAAAACTGAGGCAAAGGGCTTTCGGGCAATGATGATTTGCTGAATCTGATGAATTTGCTGCTGCAATATTTTTGAGGCTTGACCTACTTATCTGTTGCTGACCATAGTAGTGTGCTCTCCTCTCTTATCTGTTGCTAACCATGGTTTGCCTCCGTTTCGGATTCAATTATGATTGTGAAGATTTGGTTTGAGAGTCTTTGGTCTCCGTTTTGGATTCGATTGGTTTTGTGAAGATTTGGTTCAGGTCTTTGGTTTGAGAGTTTTTGGAATTGTTTGCAGTGTGAAATTCAGTACTGTTTTCAGTGCTTACATGTGATTCTCAGTTCATTTGTGACTCATAATATTTGCAGAAAATAAAACTTGGTCCTTTACCATTTTGGTGGTCGTTTACTCGTGAGTCATCGTTGCAATCTGGGTACAGTGCAGTGCTGAGGATTGTGTATTGTGGTTGGGTTGGATTTCTTCGATGATGTGGTGATGTGTCCTGGGGAGTGTTCCCCGTTTCAAATTTGGTGCTATAGCATGTGTGTGTGGGTAGCACAATCAGTTGAGTGCTGAACCTAGATACTCCTCTGTAAGGATGTTTTTTTCAGAAAAGTGAACCATGCTAAACATTGTTTTTAGAATCATGCTAACTGAATGTACATTTATGGCTTGAAAACATAATCTATTCATTAGGCTTGAAATAGCTCACCGATTTATGGGTTGAAACAGTTGCCTCAGCACATGCTTTGCTTACTGAAACTGATTTTTTCTGTACCGTATTTAGCATTCAGATATGAGCACTTGAAAATGGATAATAGGTGTCTAACTCATATTAGTTTCACTTTAAAGGTGTCAGGAATTTGCCTTCATCTGAAAACCTCAACAACCACAAAACACTCTTTGCCATGTTTCATAATAATTCCTATCTGTAACTAACTCCTTTTTCAGTATCATCTTGTTCCTTGAACTGTCGGTTCTAACTATTTACTACATTGTCTGCTGCTTGTGTGATGAACCTCCTATTACAAAAGCAGTTATTTAGCTTTGTTTGCCAACATGCTAAATTGTCTATGCCTTGATAATTTGTACTGGTGCAGTATGCTCTTCTTTTTTTAAAACAATGTCATAGATCTAAGCAGTACGGATATATATGTAGCCTTTTTTAAGGAATTTTGCTGACATACTCCACTAAACATTGGGTGCAGGTTGCAATTGACTCAGTTTCAATTGTTTGCATGAAACCATGCAGTGTTTTAAGCATAGTCAAGATTGTGAATGAAGTCAATGCTAAAAATCCCTTTTTTGCCTTGCTTTTTGTCCTATTGCTATGCTGCATGTGAGTAGGATGTTAACATGATACATTTGCCCATAAACTAATTTTTAGACATATAGATGTCAGCTGTCTTTTGCTAAACACTGACCCCTCTTATACCATGTCTTTCGCAGCTGAAATAGATGTCAGCTGTCTTTTGCCATCAGCTGCTAAGCAGTTGTTTTTTTTTTGCCAAATCTCCCGTTTCATCTCTTTTGTTTTGCCGATGATGAAATTGTCCAAGTCCATACATTATATGGAATATGAGCTGATGATCAAGAACTTGTGAGGAACTTGGCATCATTACTAGCCGCCCCTACTGTCTTTTTCTATATGCTCACTGTGTATATGATGCCTTTATGCTCCAAGTTCTTTATCAAATGATGATTGACATGTTTTTAAGGCCTCTACCTCTACTACTACTATTACTACTCGTTTTGTGAGTTAGTTTGAACTTGATTGATGGCTATTTTCTTCACTTCTCCTCTCCTGTTTTGTAGACCCTCCTCTCCTAGTCCTACTACTTCTACTCTTCTCCTCTCCTGTCCTCTGCTCCTACTTCTCCTACTCCTCTCCTCTCCTATTTCTCTACTATAATTGTTTTCCTTGACATAAATTTAGGAAAAGATATGGCCAAACTCCCTTCGCCGGATCTACCAAATAATTATGTGTATTATCTGGGCTTCCAACCAGTATTGGGGAGGGCAAACCACCCATATCCAAGCATAGTAAGTAACATATTTTAAAGACACCACTATAGATATTTTATTCTGATATATACAATTCTTAAATGTAGATAATTCATCCTATACCATGGTTCAGAGAGGCACTCTTAAATTTCAGGGTTGATTTCCTCAATGTTTATACATTCTCTATAGATGGTCAAATCAAGCAATGTCGAATTGGCTTTTCTATTCTCGCTAGGGTGGGTAACCAACAAGGTATGGTTTTATACATCGATAGGACAAGCAGCGGTCAACCTCATGACATTACTGCGCAAAAATATGTTGTGCAAGCATGTTTAAGGGCGCTTCAAAATATTGGGTACAATATTCCTACATACTTCTCCATGAGGATTGCTACTTTGAATGTGGGCCTCCACCACGATATTGTACTGTTTTGTGCAAAGCTTGCTGAGGACAACATGAATGATGTGGTCAGTCTCGTAACTTATATCCAGATTAATTGTTATGTCTATATATATGCATGGTTCTGATAACCACATTTTTCCCAACACTTGAAGATTTAGGAGAACGACATAACATACACAAGTTGTGGCTTTGAAGCCATTTTAAACCAGGCAATGTATCACTTGGGTCGTTGTAAATGGGAATATGGTGGTCCTGTTCTCACTTCAGAGGGAATCCAGGTAAAAATTCTTGTGACTAGGAGTGAAGGTTCTCGACCGATGCTAATCATCGTCAGTAGACCTTGTGAACGATCTTGTGAAGCAATGAAGAGTGCACTAGTAAATACATTGCGCTACATCAGTGATATTTTGGCATATGAAATGAATGATCTGCACTTCTCCGAGTACGTGGTACGACGTTAGAAAATTCTAGAAAGTTAAATTACTGTTAGTTGTAATAATGAACTGATCTAAATTATTATGGTTTGTAATGAATAAATTTAAATTTATATGTGTTTGTAATGAATGGGTTTGTAATGAAGTAATTTAAATTATTATGGGTTTCAATTAGTTGTTGATATAATGTCCCTGTGAATTATATATATTATATATGTTCTGGTCATATTTAAAATTTAAAATTTCAATTTTTTTTGGTGTGAAAATATACTGTAGGAGCGGTTATAGAGTGGACCACCTCTATAAATAGAAATTATAGGGGCGGCTGGTGTTAGAACCGTCCCTATAAATTAGTTTTGTAGAGACGACTGGTGCCAACCGCCCCTACCAATACAGTTGTAGAGGCGACTGGTGACACAAGCCGCCTCTACAAATCGATTTGTAGGGGCGACTTGGGAACCGCCCTACAAACCTTTGATTTGTAGAGACGGTGTGGTAGAGACGGCTGACAAAACCTTCTCTATAAACCATTGCCAGCCGCCCCTATAAATACTTACTGTAGTAGTCAACGATTAGTTGATTAATTTTTAGTTCTTAAAGACGTATAAACATGTAATAAATTAATTGTTAATCCAGTAGTCATATACTACTAGTTGTTAGTTCATTAATCTTTATATAAGAGTTAACAGGTTCATCAAACAGGTAAGTTAACTACCGGCTTTTGTTTCGTTTCAACATTCTCCGCGATCCGTTCTAGAGCTCTTAGCCGTTGACTTGCCTGCTTACAGCCGTTGCAAATTGAACCTAACCAAAGACGCCATCAGGGGACATGACACGGATGGGTGCTGCAAATTTGCACGTGCAACGATTTTCCACGTTTGACCTTCCTGTCAGGCTCTTTGTTTCGTTGCAACATTCTCCGCGATCCGTTCTAGAGCTCTTAGCCAGCGTCAGAAGATCACTTCTTAAATAAAGAAATATCGAAAGATGAAGGCAAACATATCCAACCTTATTGCATAATAAAAAAATATATATTTTACACATTTGGTTTAATTATTATCTGACATAATGTTGTTCAAAAAATAGCAGGAGCACTACTATACTTCCTCAATTCCAAACACATCGCAAAGGGAGCCGCGTCATTAAGAAGCTACAGTAAGTCCGCAAGTAAATCTCATCAGATGGACCTCATCCTTTATGATCCCTAGAAATCTGACAAAATTTAACAGGAAAAATGAAGATGCAGTCTCAAACATCGTCATTAGTCCATATAACTCTAGCGATAGTTCCTCTAAATGTTTTCTTCAGAAGGGCTTTAGTCGAATTAAGCCAGTTCTGAATAACTTAGTAACAAGAGTCCTGAATATTAACTTACATGTTTGATGATATATTAACTTACATGTTGGATATATATGTTTGTTGGATGATAAATGTTCTTTTGGCTTCTTAAAACAATGGCGAGTTCACCGTAAATTTTCATGTATTAAATAAAATCTCATAGGATATCTGAAATTAAAACCACAACTAGTACAAAATCAATTTTTTTTCCTGACGTTTACGGTTTTTTCACCGATGGTTCATAATGTATAGGAGCCGGTACAAATGAAACTGTGGTTCGATGGCTATGAACCGCTATAGTAAATCTATCTTTATTGGCGGTTTTCTTAAGTCTACCATCAGTAGAAAATTACACATTTACACTGACGGTTCACTTACACTACTACACAAAAACTTAACCGAGGCGTTTGGAAAAAGGCCTCCGAGGCGGTTGGGCCGGTTGCCCGCTTCGGTTATTCATGGCAGGGCAGCCGGCCCACCAACCGCCTCGGTTAATGACTAACCGAGGCGGGCAACGTAACAAAACCGCCTCTGTTAATGCCTATTAACCGAGGCAGTTGCCCTAATGCAATTGCCTTGTTAATACATTAACCGAGGTGGTCGCCTATAAACAACCGCCTCGGTTAATCAATATTAACCGCGACGGTCATCTTAAGGCAACCGCCTACATAAATGCATTTTCGGAGGTGGACAACTATATAAGGCCCGCCTCGGTTAATCGTTTCCAGCCCACCAGACCCATCTAGGCTCGATAACAGCTTCATAGGCCCCATTCGTTTCGCTGGAAAAAGAAGGCAAAACACTGTTTCGGCTGGAAAAAGAAGCCAAAGAAGTCAGATTATAAGAGAAGCGAATAGGGCCATAGTATATATACGCTGAGCATAACTGAAACCCTAGCTCTCCATCTCCCTCAGGCGCCGCTCCACCCCTCTCCCTCATCCCGAGCACAATTGAGCTCCTCTCCTGGCGACGCGTAGGGCGGCCATGGCGGCGCAAGCGGCGCGCATGGAGGCCACGATGGCGAAGGGTAGGCTCACGCATGTCATGGGCACGCAGATCCATGTAGCAGCAGCTCCTGCTCCTTCCCCGGCAACGGATCCAGCGCCACCACCTCCACGCCGGTGGCCACGCGCATCGTCATCAACTCCGACGGCTCTACTCTCCCTCCCTCATCGGCGGTGCGAGGACGAGGCGAGGCCGCATCTGGATCTGCCATCGCCGATGACGACCGAGCAGATCCGCCGCCGGACCACCTCCAGCATCGCTAACGACGATGACCGAGCGGATCCATTGCGTGGAGGCCGGATCTGTGCCCATGGTAGCTGGATCTAGCTAGCTGTGGGTGGATCCGGTGAGTGGGCAGCCTCCTCTAGCGAGCGAACGCGACGGTGGTGTTGTCGAAGAAATACATCCGGCAGTCTACCGAGGGGTATGCCCACGGTAGTAGATGAATCGGTAGAGATGCGCGTGAGGGAACCGAATGATGGCACATAACGTAAGAGATAGCGATTAGACAGGTTCAGGTCGTCAGCTTGACGTAATAACCTACATCCTGTGTTTTTGTGGATTGTATTATGAGAGATGAGATGCCTTAGGCTAAGCCTAGGATCCGTATGAGGATGTCGACTAGGGGACCCCTGCCTCTCCTTATATGACCCGGAGGGGTAGGGTTATAAGAAAAATATCCTATTTGATATTATACAATATCTAATAAATCACATCTTCTTGTAGCCTTGTGGTGCACGTCGACCAGTGCCATGTGCCGCACGCCTTGATCTTATGGGCTGGGCCACCTCTGATGGTGCGGCCCATGTCTTGTCCTGTGGGTACCGGGGGTCATACCCCCACAGGTGCGGATCCAGCGAGCGGTGGTGCGGCCCATGGATGGGCTCGGCAGGCCCACGGATGGGCTCGATAGGCTTGTCCATGGGGGTTTTTTGTTTTTTTATTCAATTAACCGGGGCAGGCGACCAACGGCCTCCGTTAAGGCTGGATTAACTGTGACCTCTTCGCGGAGGCGGATGGATGCCCGCCTCGGTTAATTATTTTTGCCCACCTCGGTTAAGTTTTCTATAGTAGTGTTAACTTACCGCCAATAAAGATGCATTTAGACTGGCGATTTTCTAAACCTAGCACCACTTCAAACAAATTAAAATTATTTTTTTGAATTTTTCAAATGATCTTAGACGAAGAAATGATCTAAATGAAAGTTGTAATACCTGAAAAGATCTACAAATTCGTAGTTGTCTATGTTTTCATTTCAAATCACTTAGCACCCATAAATTATATTTTAAGATTAATGATTTTGAAATTCATAAATTTTGAATTTTTGAAATGACTTTGGATGGAAAATGATCAAACGGAAAGTTATAGATTTTGATAAGATCTAAAACTTTCTGGTTGAAACATTTTTCATTTGAGTTTATTTAGGACCTGAAATCTGCATTTCAAAATCTGATAGAGTGAACATAAGGAGAATGTTTCTACTATTGAGTCACAAGTGACTTTGGGGCACGCACTTGAAGGCAGGTCACGACATTAGGGTTCTGGGATTCGGGGATTTTCATGCTCTTCGGGCTTAGAAGGAGCTTTCTGAGAGGCGGGGCTGCTCGTTCCAAATCTAGAGGAGAAGTTCATGTTAGGGGTGATCGTGGTCGAGGCAGCGGCGGAGGTGGCAGTTAGAGTAAGGGTGGGGTAGGGCAGCCGCGGGGAGCATGAGGGTGAAGAAGAATAGAGGATAATGTGGAGAGAGAGAGAGAGGTGGGGGCGAGGAGGCGAGGAAGAACTGACGAAGAGAGAAAGTGTACGGGCTGCCGGGTGTACTCCGCATGCGTGTGCGCGTTGTAGTAGAGTTCAAGATTTTTTTTAATCTTTTTTGTAGGCTCTTCATGTATAATTTGCTATCCTCAGAGGTTGTAAATCTAAATCTGCACTCTGTCCTAATACAAGCACACTGGTACACGTGTACAACCCTAGGCTGCCTACATCACAGTATGTCCGGCTATGTCTCCGTCTCTACTAGGGTGGGAAGAACGCTCAAGTAATGTACGTACTCCCTCCGTATAGGTTTTAGAAGTCGTTCTAGCGCATAATCAGAGTTGAGGAAAGGAAGTCGTTCTACCGCTCATGCAAAGTTTTGGACGCCGCTGCCCCTGCGTGCACGCGCTCCGGCTCCCTATAGCGCATTAATAGCGCTGCACTCGGGCTCCCGAACATTCATGCAATACTTAGACACGGCATGTTGTAGCTATAGGAAAAAACAAACAAACTCATTTATAAACCTTCTTGGGCAGGTTTTGTAGACAATCGAAATCAACCGCACTAAACCCGTCTAGTGGCAAGTTCAAATCAAACCCTGTCCAAAAAAGAAGAAAGAAAATGAGAAACATTAGCCCACGTTGTTGCTTTGAATATAAAAAAAAGAACAAACGAACTGAGTACATTACCATATGTGGTGTGATCCTCCAATATTGCCTCATTGAGATCGAATGGAAGATTGTCGTCGTCATCTTCTTCTACACGAACGTTCAAATCGAATGGATTAGCCATTGCAGTGGAGAAGAGGTAAGCCATGTCGTTTAAGCGAGCAAGCAAGGAAGGAAAGGGAGGATGAAGCACTTGAAGCGTCGGACCTGCTGAGCATTTAAATAGATCAACCAAGGAACGAGGCGTCGGACCTGCTAAGCCAACATGCTGAGCGCGCGGGCAGTGGAAAAACGAGCGCCAGTGCACTTAAACGCAAAAAAACGAACCAAATTAACGAGGCTAAACGCGCCTCATCGTGGCTGAACTCGCGCCAACGGCGAAAATCGAACGCTGGAGCGCCTCCCTACCGCGAGTGCGAACGGCAAAATTGTGCACAAACCGCCCAAACGCAAGCACCACACCCAGCCACAAACGCGAAAAAAACTGAGCCATGCAGCCAAAGCGCAAGCGCCACGCAACAAATAGTGCCATGCAAAATCAAGCCACAGCAAAAAAAAAAAAAAAAGGCGTCCGTCGAGTTTTGAACTCGAGTCGCTGGACTTATACCTCGATGCACTAACCGTCCGAGCTAAGGAACTTTCTCGTATCGAATGCACCCGTAACCCTATTTAATAGGGGCAGATAGGGAAAAATATCCCCTAATTAATCACTCCTTGGTAAGCACAATCATGTCCTAAACGACTTCTAAATCCTATACGGAGAGAGTTTAGTGCGGTTGATTTGACTGTGAATTATGTTATTACCACTTTATCGGATGAGAAATGATCAAAATAAAAATTATAGATCTATAAGACTTCAAAATCCTATACGGAGTACAATATCCCCTAATTAACTTCAAACGCCATTTTGAAATATTAAATGATTTCAACTGAAAAAGTCATGAACATAAAAGTTGAAGTACTCATCAAGATCTATAACTTTTATTTTGATCATTTCTCATCCGATAAAGTGGTAATAACACAATTCACAAAATTTATATATCTATCTTATAGATTCGTAAACTATAAAAGGGATATGTAAACAACTTCAAAATATCCCCTAATTAATCACTCTTTGATAAACACAATCATGTCCTAAACGACTTCTAAATCCTATACGAAGTACAATACTACTATTGTCGGTTTACAGGGAACCGCTGGCCATCACATGCACGTGCGTTTATCAAGGATTCGACGTCACAAGATCTTCAACTCTGATTTTACGTCCTTAATCTACACTGCAATTGAGCTAGCAATACTACAAAAAATGATTTGTAGCAACGCCCTTTTTTTATAGGGGCGGATGGTGCATAAACAAGCCACCCTTATAAATGACCCAATTTGTAGGGATGACTCAACAAATAGACGTCGAAATAGTAAAAATTAGACATTAAAATTTGATTTTTTTTCAAACGACCTCGGATGAAAAAATGACCAAAATAAAAGTTTTAGATCTCAAAAAGTCATGGAACTTTGTTGTTTATAATTTTTTCATTCGAAATCATTTATGACTTCAAAATGTTGTTGAAATTTAATTTTGAAATTGTTGAATAACTTTGGCTAAAACTTGTAACTAGTCTTCCTCCCTCGTACTGACTTCAAATTTGATGATTTTTTTTCTAAAATTTTCTAAAATCATGTTCTACCAATTTATTGTGTTCTTACAACTATTATTTTGTCCATCTTTTCATGTGACTATGTTTTATCTATTTGAATTTTGAATTTTAAAAAATTGCAACTTCAAACGCCATTTTGAAATATTAAATGATTTCAACTGAAAAAGTCATGAACATAAAAGTTGAAGTACTCATCAAGATCTATAACTTTTATTTTGATCATTTCTCATCCGATAAAGTGGTAATAACATAATTCACAAAATTTATATATCTATCTTATAGATTCGTAAACTATAAAAGGGATATATAAAATGTGTGAACAATGTTACTACCACTATGTCAGATAAACAAATAACCAAAATAAAAATTGTCAAGGTCGGAAAGTTATAGAACTTTGTAGTTGACAATTTTTTTTCATTTTGTCAAGGAAAACTACGTTTGAATTTCTCAAATTTAAAATTTAGATTTTCTAAACGACCACCGATGGAGAAACAACCAAAATGAAAGTTATAGATCCCAAAGGGTTATACAACTTTTTCGTTGACAATTTTTTGATTTGAAATCATCTTGTCAACAAAAACTATGTTTGAATTTCCAAAAAATTGAAATTTGAATTTTTTAGCGACCTCGAATGGACAAACAACAAAAACAAAAGTTGTAAATCTCAAAAAGTTATGAAACTTTATAGTTGACATTTTTTTTATTTGAAATCATGTTGTCAAGAAAAATTACGTTTGAATTTCTCAAATTTGAAATTCAAATTTTGTAAATAACCTTAAATGGAGAAACTACCAAAACAAAGCGGTAGATTTTGAAAAGTTATGAAAATATTTGACAACTTTTTCATTTGAATTCCTTTAGGGCCTCAAACAATCAATTTAAACTCGGTTTAGGATAATACGTGGAAAAAATGCAATATAGACACAAGTGAGTGTGGGGTGTAGTGGTAGAGAAGGGTACACGCAAGAAGGACGTCGTGGTTTAGAACCCCTGCAACCACGAAGCCCGCGTTTTGGCGCAAAAAAATGTGCGACTTAGATTTCACGGCTGCGTTTTCGCGCGAAAAAATGGCTGACCGATGGGGGCCTCCCCAGGTGAATGAAATTTCTTTTACTATTTTTGGCCCGATTTCATGATTTTTGGAAAATGGCCGCCCCGACAAATCAGCAGCCGCGGAAATCCGCCATTTGTAGCAACGTTTTGATAGGGGCGGTTAGCCAAACCGTTGCTACAAATAGTTTTGAGCTGCCCTTACCACTACGTCATATAGTATTTGTAGGGGCGGCTCTAGAGGCTTTATAGGGGCGGTTTGCCCAGCCGTTCCTACCCAAGCGCCTCTACAAATCATGTATTTGTAAGGGCGGTTCCCAAACCACCCCTACAAATCGATTTATAGAGACGGCTGGTGTTATCAGCCACCCCTACAAATCAATTTGTAGGAGCGGCTGTATATTGAGCCGCCCCTACAAATCAATTTCCAGAAATCACAAAAAAGGAGCAAAAAAATAGCAAATTTTTTTAACCCGAAGAGGTCCCCAACGGCAGCCACACACCCACTCTATGGTTGCAGTATTTTTTTTACGATTTTTGCACACTTTGCGTCGGCCAGGATTCACACCCGCAACTTCTCCCACGCGCGCAAACTCCTCTACCACTGCCCCTCACGATCACTTGTGTCCACAATCCATTTTGGTTCCCCACATATTATACAAAACTGAGCATAAATTGATTGTTTGAGGCCCTAAACTAATTTAAATGAAAAAGTTATCAAATATAAAGTTTTAACTTTTCGCGATCTATAACTTTTATTTTAGTATTTTCTCCATCCGAGGTCACTTATAAAATTTGAATTTCAAATTTAAGAAATTCGAACGTAGTTTTACATGACATGATGATTTCAAATGAGAAAGTTATCAACTACAAAGTTTCATAACTTTTCAAGATCTACAACTTTCATTTTTACTGTTTGTCCATCCGAGGTCGTTTAAAAAAATAAAATTTTAAATTTTTAGAAATTCAAACGTAGTTTTCCTTTACAAGATGATTTCAAATCAAAAAGTTGTCAACTACAAAGTTTCATAACTTTTTGAGATCTATAACTTTTATTTTGGTTGTTTCTCCATCGGAGGTCGGTTACAAAATTTAAATTTTAGTGCTTAATTTTTAATACTCGACGTCTATTTGTAGGGGCGGCTCAATATTGAGCCGCCCCTATAAATCTGATTTGTAGGGTCGGCTGGATATAGAGCCGCCCCTATAAATCGAGCCATTTGTAGGGGCGGCTGGATATAGAGGCGTCCCTATAAATCGGGCCATTTATAGGGACGGCTGATAACACCGGCCGTCCCTACAAATTCATTTGTAAGGGCGGCTCATTTGGCAACCATTTGTAGGAACGGCTCAATATAGAGCCGCCTCTATAAAGAAAGGGAGACGTTGCCGCAAATCATTTTTGTAGTAGTGTACAAATCTTGTGTGTAGTAGTGTAGCTATCTAGGTCAAGCCTCGAGATGGAAACGTGCGTGCATTGATTTGAATCCTTCCAGCACGCTCATCGGACCAAGAATTAAATCTCTGATGATGCACAAATTAATAGTCTAGTTAGAAAGGGCCGCCCCGGCCAGACCATTTCGCGCCACAAACTCGTGCTTTTCATCAACAACACAACCTGACTACCTGAGTTTATGGTGACCAGCAGCGACGTGGTGCTGCTATAGCTACCCTATTCACACGCAACGGGTCATTGCGAAAGTGATCACGTTCACACGGCCGGCCTGATGACGGCGAACGAACTTGCCGTTCGAGCCGTGCGGTCGAGCTGAGCTCGGGGTGCAAGGAGACCGACAGCTAGCGGAGGACAAATTTGATGTAGGATATGCAAGGCAATTGCTATGGATCCTTTGATTCGATTATAAAACTTGACTAGCAAATAAGGGCGTGATTGGTTGTCCGAACTGAACCGTCATTTGGCCCATCCCGCATCCTTTGGTGCATTCGTCTGTGTTTTGTTGCCGTACTCGCATCTTTCTCCTGCTTCCTCCCGTGCAAATTCGCTCCTCCATCCCGGACGGCGCCGTCTTCTCGATCCCCATTTCCCTCTCGGTGCAGGCTCGCTCGGTGCTTGGCGGGAACCTTCGCGCCGAGCGCGGGAGATGAGGGCGCCCGGGTCATAAAAGCGCGCGCGGGGTCTCGGCTAGGGTTACCATCCTCACTATTCGCCTCTCCTTTCGCCATAGCTCCGGTGCGAACTCCCGTCTTGCTCCCCCTCGACCTCGGTAGCCCTACCAAGGCGACCCTCGCCGATGGATTTCTCTCGGTCCTCCAACACTTGGACGGTATACATGCCACCTGCGCTCTTCCCCTCCTCTTTCTTCAGTGTCGATTTTGTTGATTTGTTGGTGGATTTTGCTTGAAATGCCAAGAAATCAGGGTTCTTGGTTTGACATTCTCAGATCTGTACGATGCTATACCTGATTTACCTGTTCCTAGTCCAGATCTGTAAATGATGCTTCGTATTTGGTTTATACCTCATGTTTTGTGTAGATCTTGTACATGTTGATGCCTATTTTGTTGTATACACTGAGCAAAGTGCCTAGAGGTCAATGATGTTGATTGTGTAACAGTATACGCTGGAGGAGCACCCTTTGGTGTAGCAGCCGCGTCTTTCATAGTTCATTTTGTCTGATTTTTTGCTTGCAAAGTTATCTCTGTTTCCTTCTATTCTTCTTCATTCTGCAATAGCTGGTGGTAACCACACCAAACTCATACATGGGTACTCAGACCTGGGACAATGCGGCCAACCAAACAAGACCTGGAATCACTAGTTCATACAACGAAACGGTGCAAACGGGGAACCAAACACGATGCAGGTCATCCGGTATCATGTACTCGGATGCAACCAAACACACCCACTTGCATGCTTCTATCATGGTTGGGAAGAGCCTGCACAGGGCCCCAATCCCGGATCACCAAAGCTGGAGCAACCAATCACGCCCTAAATGTACATGTGCGTTGCAACCGAACCCAGTACAGTAATAAATTTGAGTATCCAACGTGCACATTTCTTCGATCTACAACCTGTGTTAGTGTTGTGCTATAGGTTGTCCGTTTCGCGTGATTTCCCCCACCACCTGACAATTCGATCTGCATGCTTCGCCAAACCCTTTGTTGATATGCGTTCTAGCGCTTTCATGTACGTGTGATCGTCTTTTGCGCCAAAATAATTTTGGCGACTGCGTTGGAGAAAAACAAAGAGAACTATTATAAATGGCCGATGACTTACTGATACAACAGACTAAACTGAAAAGTATTGTTCGCTGATTTATTGTGAGAAAAAAATATTATTTTTTTGCTGAAAAAGTATGGCTGATAAGTGAAGCGAACAGGGAAACGGAAAAAGGCCCAAGCTGCTGCTGATAAATGCCATGTTCGCTTGACTGATAAGCCATGACTGAAAGTACTGTTGGCTGATTTGTCGTGAGAGAAAAATATTATTCGTTGGCTAGAAAAAAAATATGGCTTATAAGCCAAGCGAACCTGATTAAATAGTACTCTGTAGTGGGATTGGTCATAGGTAGGGATGAAAACTGATCGAATACGGACGGATATCACCGATATTACATTTGTTTTTATATTTCTGTCCGGATTCGGATTCGAATACGGATAGTGTCAACTATGTCGGATAGGATACGATTGGATATCGATATCATAAATATGCGATTTGAGTATTCGGATACAGATACGGTATCGGATGTTGGATATCCGGACTCAGATATGGATAGATCTCAACCTCTCTAAACGGATTCGGTTTCGAATACGGTCGGAAAATATCTGTACCGTTTTCATCCCTAGTCATAGGTCGTTATAAGTCACGGAACGGAAGACCAACCCAGCCACACGCATGCAGCGTCGTCACGTCACACGTAATGATATCATCTAGATGGAGAATACCAGTATTTTCCATTACCAATATGCGAAACCACGTCTTTCCATTGCACATGCATGCTAACTTATCTGGGACGTCTGAGATGATGTGAAAATAACATGCACCCACGCACGTACTTAAAGCCATATAGAATCGTAAGAGAGAAAAAACTAGCAGTGGCGGCGTTCATGACAGTAATGGAGTTGAGAAATTTTATTCGCAAGGAAACATCACTTACTTAATCTTTATTTCTTTAATGGTGGCCATCAACATCGGTCCAATTCTTAGCTCAAAGCGTATATTGTTAAATTCAATATGCATGAATAAAAGTTCATCGTTAATCAAAGTGAACTTAATGAAAATACACTTCTAATAATATCCATTTTGCACTCGGTCCATATTTTTAGAATTACAAAATTATTAACAAGTAAACTAAATTATAGTGGGTAATATTTAATAAAATAATAGGTCAAGTGGACAAATTCAAAAATAAAAATGGTGGAAAACAAATTTCCATTTTGCTTTATCAATATTTTTGGAATTACAAAATTATTAACAAGTAGAGATTACAGTATTTGTGTATATAACATATACTAGGATAGCTCATAAAAAATAATATAGTTATTAATACTATTATAATAACTAAAATTATCAATTAATCAACCCTGTTATTTATATAAATATTTATCAAGAAATTATAAATTATATAAAATAATATACATCAATAAATAAATTAACTAAAATATTAAAATAGTTTACAACAACAAATGTATTGGGTTTAAACTAAATCAGAAACATGCTACAATTAATTTAATGTTTATGTATCATTAATAATTTTAATTTAATTAATACTAAAAGTTATTTATAGATATACTATTAAATGGTTTCAATGCATAATTAGTAATAATAAAGTTAAATAATTGGTCACTCGTTATGGAGAGAAAACTTTTAAATTGGTTAATGATACCTTGTTTTCTTTGCGGATACAGATACTATTGGACATTGTAGAATATGGACTGGAATCGGATAGAGAAAAACACTGAAAACGAATTCATATGTATCCATTTAGTATTCATATTAGAAACGGATACGAATACGGGTATCCATACTACAAGTTTTTGCGGATACAAATATCGGATAATTCATAAATTCATTTCTATTTTCCATCCCTGCTTAGTAGAGATGGGATTGGTCATAGGTCGTTAGTCAAGTCACGCGCGGGTCGTCACGTCACACGTAATGATATCATCGTCTAGATGGAGAATACCAGTAGTGTTTCCATTAACAATATGCGAAACCACGTTTTTCCATTGCACATGGTAGAACTTATCTAGGACCTCTTTGGGCTATATACTTATGGGTCTCATGATGTGAAAATAACATGCACGCACCCACGCACGTACTTAAAACCATTAGAATCGTAGGAGGAAAAAAACTAGCAGTACGTGTCAGTCACGACAATAACAATGGAGTTGAGAAATCTTAGGAATTCGTAAGAAAAGCAATCATCATACATATTTCTTTATTAATGGTGGCCATCAACATCCGTCCAATTCTCAGCGCGTGAAAATAAGATTCGTCGGCGCCACACACAACACAAACCGTAATATTTTTTTTTTCCATAGTAAAGTAGCAATAATTTTAGCATAGCAAAACCATCGAAAAATCGGTGTAAATTGAAACTTGAAAGCTAAGAAAAGCCAGCCAGCTAGAAGAATCCGCCGGAAAGGGAACTCTGTCCGCCCCAACAGGAAACCGGTGCCCCGTTTTTCAAAAGCCCGTTCCGTTCTAGAGCGAGCGTGGCGAGACCGTGCATGTGGCGCCGCCGAGCCTCAACCACCTGCATGAAAATCTTCATCTAGAAGCCCAGGACTTTTGTTGTCCTTGTCCTCTTGCTCATCCTCCCCTCTCCATCAAACACACACATACATACATCTGTGTGGGATGATAGCGATGCAAAAAGTGACAGTTGCAGTAAAAAATTCACAGTTTGTTCAAGGAAGATTTCGATTTCAAGTAGATGTCGTCTCGGGACATTAGAATTGGGTTGTTCTAGTAGATAGAAACTCCAGAGAACCAGACACACAAGGCACTCTACACGTACACGTTTGCAAGATTTATGCCCTGTTCGTTTGGCTTATAAGCCGTACTTTTTCAACCAACGAATAATATTTTTCTCTCACAACAAATCAGCTAACAGTACTTTCAGTCATGGCTTATATGCCAAACGAACAGGTGGCTCAATCATTGGCATATACGTACTGTATGCATTTATCTCTCTTGTCCAGTTGTCCTTTTGGACAAGGATATACAGTGTGTTTTCGCCATTTGCTAATAAATATATAAAATATTAAAATGCATGGTTAAATTAAGATAACGCATTGAGATGTTTTTCTACTACGAACCTTCTACGTTGAGCTACGAGATTTTTTCACGAAAGATAGGTGGACTAAGCATCTTTCTACTACCTCTGTCCTAGATATAGAATTTTAGGTTTACCAAAAAATCAAACTATTTTAAATTTAATTGAATTTGTAGAAAATACTATTAATATATATGACCCAAATAAATATACTCTGGAAATATATATATGATCAAAAGATAATACGATAAATACCAGTATTTAAACCTTAGACATTTGACTTGACACTATGCTAGAATTTCGATCATACTTCGTAGAAAAAGAGAGTATTCGACTGTTTATTACGCAACATGTGGCCTCTAAAGACGCACACAAAACAATGAGATAACTCATGCTAACAGTTATATTCACGTTACATAACTCATGCCGTACAGCCGATAATCGTTCATCGATTGAATTGGGAAAAGAGGGCTGGGAGACCCTGTTCGGCTGATGGTTTATGCGGCAGATAAGCCGTCTGATTCTGTTTTATTGGGAGAGAAAAACATTATGCCATGATTGATAAACAGTTTAAGCGAACAGGGCCAAATCCTCCTCTCCAAGCCGCCCCTCTCCCTACATTCCTACGGTCCACCTCAACCTTTTAAAACAAAGACACTAGGTACGGCATATAGAATGAAGAATGATACAACACTTGTCCCACTGAATGGCATGCCATACCTACCCGAGCTTCCTAATTTTTGGCATTTTGTCATTAAAAGGTGTGGCATTTTGATAACTATCATCCACCAACATAAGTCATTACAGTAAAACATTCAAAGGTACACTATCTCCGGTTTCACAAGATTTGTTCAAGCTACACGTGCTGCATCAACGTCATACAATCAGTGGAATTTACCTAGTCCTTTTGGATAAATATACTATGCTTTGTTGAACACTTTTCTTTAAAAAAACACGTCTATGTTACTCTTTGATCGTTGACTATACAAATCTATCAACCATAAAACCAAGTATATTGTAGCTCTTAAAGTGTGTAACACAGCAAAACAATCTTTGGATCATTTGAACTGGATGTAGCACTGCAAAACAACTTTGGAGTTATTTGAACATCATTAGATATTTAAAGGACTACAACACCTAATTTCATATAGTTAACCATTGAGATATATAGTCGCGACCATCATTATGTCATGGGTTATATAGAAATTTTTATTTATTTTCTAGATAAAATGCTGGAATTTTTATTTATTTTGATCAGAGAGATGGGCGAGGGGGAGTTTTTGAGAGAGGCTGGCGAGGCGGAGTGGGAAGCCGCGTCCGGGCAGGGCGGACACCCGCGTCTAAGCGTTTCCGTTTTTGTTGGCTCTTCAGTCTTTATGTACAATTTGTCGATCCAGAGGTTTTAAATGTAAAAGCTACATTATGTCCTAATACAAGCATATATACCGGTACACGTGTACAACTCTAGGCTGCCTACATCACGGTATGTCCAAGTCTCTGTCTCTAGTTGGGTTGGAAGAACGATCAAGTAGTGTATGTACAATACTATTGTCCGTATACAGGAAACGGCCGGCCATCACACGCACGTGCGTTTATCAAAAGCATTCGTCATACAAGACACACGATATCTTCGACTGGTTTTACGCCCTTAATAATCTACACTAAAATTGAGCTAGCTAGGTCAAGCCTCGAGATGAAAACGTGTGCATTGATTTGATCCTTCCGGACAAGAATATGGTGTGTTTGGTTTGTGGAGTCACCACATGCTTCATGAGGTGATATATTATGAGTTCATCTCATGAATTTTGGTGGAATTAACCCATTCTTCGTACATATACTAATTATTAGCTTATGAGTAATGAGGTGGTGATGGATCACCTCATTCTAAAATCAAACACACATCTCATGATGAAGGAATTGATCGCCTAGCTAGAAAGGCCCGGCCAGACCATTTGGCGCCACAGATACCCTATTCACACGCAACGGTCATTGCGAAAGTGATCACGTTCACACGGCCTGACTTGACACTGGATCGAGTTGTTTAGTTTGTAGCTAATTAACTCGGTCATTCCGTTCGGTGCGGCGATGGCCGATGGCGACCTATATATGTCGTGTGGAAGAGACATATATAAAGTCGTAAGTCTATATTTAGCGGTCTGCATTACTCAAATCACACTAGAGAACAGACGTTTGATTCAAAGGCCAAACCAGGCTCTAGTCCCGGGAAATATTGCGCTCGGGGCTAGAGAGACCTTTAGTCCCGGTTGGTGGCTCCAACCGGGACTATAGGTCCCTGCCCAACGGCTCATGCGCCAGGCCGTTGTGGCAGGGGCCCTTTAGTCCCGGTTGGAGCCACCAACCGGGACTAAAGGTCGACCTTTACTCCCGATTGGTGGCTCCAACCGGGAGTAAAGCTCTTGTCCCGACTAGTGGCGTGGCCCGGGACTGGAAAGTGACCTTTAGTCCCGGTTGGATCCATCAACCGGGACTAAAGGCCCCCCTATAAATCCTGCTGGCCGTCTTCTCCCTCCCCGAGCCCTCTCGAGAGCTTCCGTTCAAATTTAAGCAGTGTTCTTGCTCTTTCTCCATCCATTCTTCGATTCCTCCATCGATTTCTTCGACTCCTCCGTCGATTCTTCGGTTCTAAAGGTTACCAACTTCATACTCTCATGTTTCACCATTGTCTTATCTCATTTTGTTCACTATATATATGGTTCTTTATTGTGGTTTTTTTCATTTGTAAGCAATTTGAGCTCAAAATCACTTCAAGCTTGCATATTTACATAAAAGAAGGTTAAAGTAACTATTAAAAACTAGTATTCACCGTTCATTTGTAGCATGCATAGCACACTTCATTGTTTAGAGATATAGAGAATTTTAGAGTTTTTTTAATTTTATTTGTTTATAAAATGAGAAATTTATAATGTATTAAAAAATAAGTATAGAGAGTAGATGGCAACTACTTTCGGGTCCTCGGCCTCTCATGGGTTTACAAAGCGACTTAGGTCGGGCCTCCCACTTATTGCATGCGGCAAGTGTCATTGTTTTGCGGTTGCGCTGCTGTCTCTGTGCACTTCGCTCGTCTTCCTCATTTCTTTCTTCCACCGTCAACCTGCTGTATCTCGGTATACCAGTAGAGGTTTGAAGCACACCGGGGACTAGTGCCTCCGACTGGTATGACAGATGCAATGCAAGGCCGTGCAATAGGAAGCAAATCCGTTCTCTTTTGTCGATACGCTCGAACAGCCGGGCCTGACAGATTTGGTGGTTGAACGGGTCCATCGGCCGTCGTCGTGCGACTGTACGACAAAGAACGGCATCGATCGATCATAGTATTTTATTGTCCGGAGTCCGGTCCGGGGTGCAATGCAACGCAATGACAATTGACAATGCGTCGCTAGGTCAAAATATGGTCATTTCTATGGACTCCGCGACTAAACATTTTATTTTAACTTTTTATGAAATGAAAAACTTAGAAAATAGTTAGAAAATTATAGAAAATCCGTACTAGTTGAACTTGCGGACTGTGTTCAGCTCAGCGAGCATGTTCTCTGCCGAGCGGTAACGGACATCAAGGAGGAGCTTTGATTACACGAGGGAGAGCGGCAACGGTCGTGGAAGACCGTGTTCCCTTCCTCGTAGAATCGGAGCTCTTCCTTGACCAAGTACGGTGTCGTCCGGTGGAGAAATGCTCGCCGAGATGATCACGTAAGCAAGGTCAACTAGTACGGATGGTTATTTATTGAAACATATTTTTGAGCTATAAATCCTGCTGGCCGTCTTCTTCCTCCCCGAGCTCGCCCGAGAGCTTAAGTTCAAATTTAAGCAGTGTTTTTGCTCTTTCTCCATCCATTATTCGATTCCTCCATCGATTTCTTCGATTCCTCCGTCGATTCTTCGGTTCTAAAGGTTACCAACTTCATACTCTCATGTTTCACCATTGTCTTATCTCATTTTGTTCACTATATATATATATATATATGGTTCTTTATTGTGGGTTTTTTCATTTGTAAGCAATTTGAGCTCAAAATCACTTCAAGCTTGCATATTTATACGAAGGAAGGTTAAAGTAGCTATTAAAAACTATTATTCACCGTTCATTTGTAGCATGCATAGCACACTTCATTGTTTAGAGATATAGAGAATTTTAAAGTTTTTTAATTTTATTTGTTTATAAAATGAGAAATTTATAGTGTATTAAAAAATGAGTTTAGAGGGTAGATGGCAACTGCTTCTGGGTCCTCGGCCTCTCATGGGTTTCCAAAGCGACTTAGGCCAGGCCTTCCACTCATTGCATGCGGCAAGTGTTGTGATGAGACGAAAATTGTGATGGAGTACCGAGTGAAGAAGGAGGGTCCCAACAAGGGTCGCATTTTCTACAAGTGTCCGGATCACAATGTGAGTTATTTTATCGTATTTAATGACTATGGTTAGTTTATACCTATTTTCATGATGGTTGTGATTAAAGTTCTAATTTTCTATTTTAATTTCAGTGGGATGGCACTGGATGTTCAGGCTTCTACTGGGAGGAAGAGTATGTTGAACTCGTGCAAAAATATCTTGCACAACAGGCAGATATGGCGGCTAATGAGGTAGTGATCCAGCCGAAGAAGTCCAAAGATGTTGAACAAATAGGGGATCTGTCTGTTTTAGTTGGGATTGGTCGCGAAATCCTTGTGCTGCTGAAGTGCATTTTAGCTTTAGTGTTTTTAGTGGTAGTTGGGATTGTCTACATTGTAGCGAGGCTTTCTTAAATTTATAGCTTTTATGGTGGTATGCATGTTGTATAATTAACTAATTATGTTCTAGGTTTTAATACGGTATTTATGTCATGTAATGCAGATGAGTCGGCATTGGATGTATAATGCTGATCGTCGCTCCCAAGAGTTCATGGACGGCGTGTATTCTTTGTTACATGCGGCCGAGACAAACAAACGTGATGGTTTCATGTGTTGCCCATGTGTCGTATGTAAGAATACGATGGAATATGCTAACTCAAAGACTCTTCATTCACACTTGTTCAAGTTGGGTTTCATGCCAAACTATATTTGTTGGATGAAGCATAGAGAAACCAAAGTTGTAATGGAAGAAGGTGAAGAAGAACAATGGGGCGATGATGACATTTTTTGCTGAATATGGTGCCTTCAATGATACTGTAATGGGGGAAGCTGAAGAAGAGGTGGGGGCAAAGGAGAAGCCCGCTGAAGAAGAGGTGGGGGCAGAGGAGAAGCCCGCTGAAGAAGAGGTAAGATAACGAATTGCCCAGCACTACGTACGAAGCAAAACAGATAGTCTGTCCTTTAGGATTAGAAATCCAGAAGATACATGCATGTCCTAATGACTGCATCCTCTACCGTGGCATGAAGTACGAGAAGTTGGATGCATGCCCTGTATGTCACGCGTCGTGGTATAACATCAGGCGAGATGACCCTGGTGATGTTGAGGGCGAACGTCCCAAGAAGAAAATCCCTACCAAGGTTATGTGGTATGCTCCTATAATACCACACTTGAAACGTCTTTTTAGAAACAGAGACCATGCAAAGTTATTGCGATGGCACAAAGAAGATCGTAAGGTAGACAATATGTTGAGACACCCTGCTGATGGGTCCCAGTGGAGAGCAATCGATAGAGAATTCTCCAAGTTTGCAAGTGACGCAAGAAACTTAAGGTTTGCTTTAGGTACGAATGGTATGAATCCTTTTGGGGAGCAGAGCAGTAGTCACAGCACTTGGCCTGTTACTCTATGTATCTACAACCTTCCTCCTTGGTTATGCATGAAGCGTAAGTTTATTATGATACCGGTGCTCAACCAAGGCCCAAAGCAACCTGTCAACGACATCGATGTGTACCTGAGGCCACTAGTTGAAGAACTTCTACTTTTGTGGAACAAGCCAGGTGTACGCGTGTGGGATGAGCACAAGCAGGAGCACTTTGACCTGCGAGCATTGTTGTTCGTAATAATCAATGATTGGCCAGCTCTAAGTAATCTTTTAGGACAATCAAACAAGGGATATAATGCATGCACGCACTGTTTCGGTGACATGAAAGGTATATTGTTGAAAAAGTGTCACAAGGTCGTGTACCTTGGGCATCGATGATTTCTTCCTTAAATCACCCCATAAGAAAGAAAGGCAAGCATTTTAAAGGTAAGGCAGACCACCAAACCAAGCCTCGCAACCGAACTGGTGAGGGACATAATATTTGGAAAGGGACCTAGCAGCCAACCTATTTCGAAGGACGCCAACGATCACGCACCCATGTGGAAGAAGTCCATATTTTGGGAGCTACCCTATTGGCAAGTCCTAGAGGTCCGCAGCGCGATCGACGTGATGCACCTGATGAAGAATCTTTGTGTGAACCTGCTAGGCTTCATGGGCGTGTATGGGAAGCCTAAGGACATAATTGAAGCCCGACAGGACCTGCGGTGTTTGAAAGAACGAGACAACCTGCATCCAGAGAAGACAAATGATGGATGCCGGTACTTAAGTCCTACCAGCTACACTCTTAGCAAAGAAGAGAAGGACAGCTTGTTTGAATGCCTAGATAGCATTAAGGTACCATCTAGATTCTCCTCGAATATAAAGGGTATAATAAATGTGCCAGAGAAGAAATTTGGACACTTAAAGTCCCATGACTGCCATATGCTCATGACTCAATTGCTTCCAGTTGCATTAAGAGGAATTCTACCACCAAATGTATGTCTAGCCACCGTGAAGCTATGTGCATTCCTTAATGCAATTTCTCAGAAGGCAATCGATCCAACGGATCTAGCGAAGCTATAGAATGATGTGGTTCAATGTCTTGTCAGCTTTGAGTTGGTGTTCCCTCCTTCCTTCTTTGATATCATGACACACCTCCTAGTTTATTTGGTCAAGGAGATTACTATTCTCGGTCCTGTGTTCCTACACAACATGTTCTCCTTTGAGAGGTTTATGGAAATCCTAAAGAAATATGTTCACAACCGTGCTCGGCCAGAAGGAAGCATCGCCAAGGGCTACGAAACAGAGGAGGTCATTGAGTTCTGTGTTGACTTCATTCCCGATATTAACCCGATTGGTGTTCCTGTATCGCGACACGAGGGGAGACTAAGTGGAAAGGAGACACTAGGGAAGAAAACATATATTGGTAAGGGTGATGATTATTTTAATAAAGCACACTACATAGTTCTATAGAACTCCTCCTTGGTAGATTCGTATATCGAGACACACAAGAACCTCCTCCGACCTGAGTTCTCAGGGAAGTCTAAAGAATGGATTACGCGTCAGCACATGGAAACTTTCAGCGACTGGTTGTGAAAAGAATGTCAAGGTGATGAGAGTATTGATGAGGAGCTGTATTTGTTGGCTAGGCAGCCATCGTGGCATATCCTCACATACAAAGGGTACGAGATAAATGGGAATACATTTTACATAGTAGCACAAGATAAAAGGAGCACCAACCAGAATAGTGGTGTCTGCATAGATGCCACCGACCCTAGTGGGAACAAGCAAACATACTATGGCCGCATAGAGGAGATATGGGAACTAGACTATGCATCTCATTTTAAGGTACCTTTGTTCAAGTGCCAGTGGGTAAAGACGACTGGAGGCGGCGTAGCAGTCGACAACCAGTATAGAATGACAATAGTGGACCTCAACAATATTGGGTACAAAGGCGAACCGTTTTTCCTTGCGAAGGATGTGACTTAGGTGTTCTATGTTAAGGACATGTCTACAAAACCGAAGAGAGGGAAAATGACAACCACCCAATCAATGATGAGCCAAAGTGCCACATAGTTCTTTTAGGAAAAAGAAACATTATCAGAATCGAAGACAAGTCAGATATGTCAGAAGATTATGAAAAGGATGACCAAATTTCACCCTTCATAGTAAACAAAGACCCTAGCATCCAGCTAAACGATGAGGACACTCCATGGTTACGGCACGATCATAACCAAGGGGCATACGTCAAGAAGAAGTTCATTATTATGCCCGCCTAATATATATATATATTGATGTTCAATAGTGTGCATTAGAGATATTATGTAATAATTGTGAATTTATGTTTGATGTTGAATCATGTCACGTTGAAATGATGTAAAAACAAATTTATGTTTGATGTTGGGATTGTGTCACGTTGAAATGATGTGAAAATAAATTTATGTTTGATGGTGGGATTATGTCACGTTCAAATGATGTGAAAACAAATTTCCAGTCGAAACACAAGAGTTTTTCTGAATTTAATTAAACACTATATTTTTGCATTATCGAAATAGTAATTTAAACACTATATTGTGTTTTAAAACTTGTTAAAAAAATTAAAACTTTAGGTCACATAATTTTCCTATGTGCAATAAAGCAAAATAGAATCTATATTTTTTAAAAATATGTTTATGTCTTTTATTTAATTTTCTATGCAATTAACTATCCATTTATCATTTGTGTAAAAAGAAATATATTAAAATCCTAATGAATTGGCGGGCAGCGAAACTGTAGTTTGGCCGCCCGCCAAAAACCTTTAGTCCCGGGCGCCACCACCAGCCGGGGCTAAAGGTTACCTTTAGTCCTGGGCGCTACCGCCAGCCGGGACTAAAGGTGTGACCTTTAGTCCCGGGCGTTAATAGGGACCGGGACTAAAGGGCCTTTAGTCCCGGCTGGTGGTGGCGCTTGGGACTAAAGGTCCTCTCCCTTATATAGGTTCTGTGCCCACCCCGGCCCCTCTTCTTCCTCCTCCCCGACGTCGCATGCCCCGGCCCCTCTTCTTCCTCCTCCCCGATGACACGCTGCCCCTCGACCACCCCAATCCGTCCCCGCTCCGCCGCGGCCGTCCTCGCCCCGGCCCTGCTCCACCGTGGCCGGCTGAAGGGTCGAGATGACGACTAGAGGGGGGGTGAATAGTCTTTTCTAAAACTTAATCGCGTCGGCTAACCGATACAAATGCGGAATTAAAACTATCAGTCTAGCCAAGACTATACCCCGCTATATTAGCCACTCAACTTGCCACGCCACTCGATCCTAGCGACAATGCAAAGTTAGATCACTCGAGTGGCATTAGATGACCGATATGCAAACAAGTTTGCCCCTCTTGATAGTACGGCCATCTATCCTAAACCCGGTCATAAACTTCTCTACACACCTATGACCGGTGAAATGAAATGCCCTAGGTTATACCTTTGCCTTGCGCATTCCATTCCATCTCCTTCAATGTCGATGCAACACATGCACCAACACGATCAATAATGATATGATCCACTTCATATCATCACATAATCATATTGGTTCATTGATCTTGACTCTACTTGCTCTTCACCGTTGCCATCGTCCATCGACGCCAAGTCTTGCTCAAGCTTCACCGCCACGCGGTCCATCACTCCAAAGCCTTCGACTTGCCCTTCACGCTTGCAACCGGTCCATCAAGCCAAGTCTTGTCTTGATCTTCTCCACCTTGATCACATGACTCAATGTCATGTCTCATGTGCATTTAAGCTCCTTCATCATCACATGTGTGAGCTTTGCAACATCTCCAAGCCATTTTCACCTTCATGGCATATGTTGCTCACACACATGTACCTGTGGACTAATCACCTGTGTATCTCACATAAACACAATTAGTCCACCTAAGTTGTCACTCAATTACCAAAACCAAAGAAGGACCTTTCATTGGCCCCGCTCCGCCGCGGCCGTTCCCGCCGCGGCCCGCTCCGCCACGGCCATCCCCACCCCGGCCTCGCTCTGCCACGGCCGTCCCCATCGCCGGACTGGTGCCCTGCCCCCTGAACCACCGGATTGGAGGAGAGGAGGAGCAGGGCAGTAGAGGAGAGAGGGAGGTGGAGGAGAGAAGGGAGAAGGAAGAAGGAGAAGGGAGGAGAAGGAGAAGGGAGAAGGAAGAAGGAGAAGGGAGGAGGAAGGAGAAGGGAGGACGAGGAGCCTCGGCCGCTGGCCATGCCCCTCACCGCCTCGTCATCACCGCCTCCGGACGCCCATCACCGCCGACCCCTACATATGTCGATCGTCACCGCCGACCCCTACGTACGTCGATATGTGTTTGTATGTGATATATGCAGAGGAACGCCTCGTTGTGTTGTATGCGGAGCAACGCCGTCGTTGTGTTGTATGCAGAGCAACACCGCTTTGTTGTGTTGTTTGCGGAGCAACGCCGCCTCGTTGTGTTGTATGCGGAGCAACGCCGCCTCGTTGTTTTGTATACGGAGCAACGCCGCCTCATTGTATTGTATGCGGAGCAACGTCGCCCCGTTGTTGTATATGCGGAGCAACGCCGTCCTGTTGTTGTATATGCGGAGCAACGCCGCCCCATTGTTGTCTACCCTAGCGAGAACGATGATTCGCCCTAGCGAGAACGACGATTCGCCCTAGCGAGAACGACGATTCACCCTAGCGAGAACGATGAATTCGCCCTAGCGAGAACGACGAATTCGCCCTATCGTTCTCGCTAGGGCGAATTCGTCGTTCTCGCTAGGGCGAATTCATCGTTTATATGACTTGTTTACATATATGACTTGTTTATATATATGACTTGTTTATATGACTTGTTTACATATATGACTTGTTTACATATATGACTTGTTTACATATATGATTGTTTACATATATGAATTGTTTATATATATGACTTGTTTATATGACTTGTTTATATATGTGACTTAGATTTATTTTGTTTATGACTTATTGTACATATATGACTTGTTTACATATATGACTTGTTTATATATATCTGACTTAGATAAATTTGTATATGACTTATTGTATATATATGACTTGTTTATATATGTGACTTAAATTTTATTAAATTTGTTAGATATGGCTGCCCCGGGAGACAACATGGAGGAAGAAATGATGAATATTATTGCCAATGCTGGTGAGCATGATGTTGATAACGGAAGTCAATACCTAGCTCTTGAAAATGAGCAAGAAAATGTTTTACAAGAAAATACAAGCGGGGTATATACTAAATATATATTATATGTGAATATTGTATATATTTCTGTGTACAAAAGATATTTATTTATTATTTTTTTTATATGTAGCCCTCTGGATCGGCGACCACAACGGCGAAGAGCAAAAATGTTCGAGGACCGAAGAAACCACTGGAGGGCCAGTACATAATATTGGAATTCAACATCGAGACAGGCGAACCACTTGGTCCACATAAAAGGAAATTCGTGGAACACTGTGGGTACCTTGTAAGGGACAGAATTCCGATCAGTATCCATGAATGGAAGAAAAAGATCAACGAGCCTGATGTTAATTTTGTCTCTGATATTGACAAGAATTTGCTCTGGAATGATATCCTTGCCCATTTCATGTTGCAAGCGGATGATTATGATGATATCAACGATGATGAATTAAAGGAGCTAGTTCGATCGTGGGCTATGAAGAAGATGGCCACACAATTCCAGACTTGGAAGAAACACCTATACAATACATACATCAAGAAGAACGAAACACTGAATTTCAATACATGTGAAACGAAGATCACATGGGGAGATGTCTGGGTTTTTGGCATCCGACATCACTACTTGCTCGAAATCTTCTCAATTTTTTACCACAGCCTCCACATGCGATAACACGACGCCTCCATAAGTTTTGTGATTTTTGGACTTCGTTTGGATTTTATATAATTTAAATTCACTTTTCCCGCAACTAACTCGACATGTTACGTCAACGAGATGCTCGAGATTTTATGTGACTCCCTGGATACGGCCTCAACATATGCTAAATATCATGAATATCAATTTTTGGATGACAAATTCCATTATTCCATGGACCTGCAGTTCAAATTTGAAATACGCTGAAAAAATCAACGAAAAAAAATAAATTAATGAAATATACCTAAAAAAGTCAAAATTTCACTAAATTTTAGAGTAGAGCTTTAAATACTGTCACAATGCTACAGAAAAAAATTTGGGTCCAAAATAAAAAAAATGTATACTCGGCAAAAATGTCTTTGCCGAGTGCCGAGCCCAGGAGGCACTCGGCAAAATTTATTTTCAGAAAATAAAAAAAAATTGCCGAGTGCCCAAGGATGACACTCGGCAAAGTTTTTTTTTAAAAAAAATAAAAACAAATTTTGCCGAGTGCCTGGCCCAGTGGGCACTCGGCAAAGAAAATCCAAAAAAACGCCCGCGGCCTAAATGGCCCAACCGGCCCACCCTCACCCCTCCCTCCAAACCTATCTTCAGCCGCCCGTGCCCCCGACCCCCGTACGCGCCGCGCCGCCGCCACATCGCCGCCCGCCGCCCACCGCGCCGCCCATCGCCGCAGCGCGCCTCCGCGCAGCCCGCCCCCACAGCGCCGCCCGCCCACCCACGCAGCCCGCCCCCACAGCGCCGCCCGCCCGCCGCCGCAGCACCTCCGCGGGCGCCACCTCCCACCCACGCGCGCCTCCACCTACGCCGCCGCGCTCGCGCCGCACGCAGCAGCAGCGCCGCGCCCCCAGCCCATCCCCTTGGCCGGCGCAGGCCACCCCTCCCCTGCCCATCACCGTGGCCCCCGACCATCCCCGCGGCCGCCCCTCCCCAGCCTTGCCCACGTCCGTCTTGGAAGGAGAAGGAGGAGGAGGTACTAGGAAGAAGAAGAATGAAGTAGAAGAAGGAAGAAGAAGAAGGAAGAAAAAGGAGGAAGAAGGAGAAGAAAAAGGAAGAAGAAGGAGAAGGAAGAAGGAGACGGAGGAGGAGGAGAGCATTTCCCTATTGTTGGTTTATGCTACAAATCACGTTATCTTTACAGTTATATGTCAATGGAGATTTGCAAGATCTTGATTCACAATGGAACCTCATGCTGGTTATGGTCTCCACTTTTCTTCTTTCAGTAATGAGAATGTGAGATTAATAGTGTTTTTAGAATTTAAGGTACTCATCCTGTCATTTTTGTTTGCATTAAATTTTTGTTATGGTTAGATGCCAACAGTTCATAGATTCAACAGTAATTTTGTACCAGTACATTGAGAGGTCGCACTTGATTCCTTAATGCAGAGAGCATTTGGTTTCTTACAGGTTGCCTACTTCTGGATTTGGAGCTGCAGACCTCATTTTATTTTACTTTGTTTCATATGAACCAACCTATTCATTGTGCAGCCTATTCCCTCCAAATTTGAAGGTCAGTTTTCCCTTTATAAATCTTTATTCTCATTTTGGGCCTTTATCTACATGATGCAGTTTGATTACTCGGTATTTGCTCATAATTAATGAATGCTCCTGTTAGTTAGGACAACCTATTTAGCAATAGACAATACATAGGTCGCATCATGACCAATCTGTATCTGTAAGTCCTGAACATCTCATGCATTTTCCTTCGTTATTAGGTTGTATACATATACTTTTTTTTATCAAACAACCAAACATTGCTGACTTTGTTCTTTTCTTATGTTTGGTGTGGGCCATACAGTACCATGGAGTGTTTTAGTGTGACCTCCGCGTCTAATCGCCTGTATCAGTTTATGTTTTCCTTATGACTGCCGGTCTATTCCTTTGTTCGAAAAATAGATATCCCTACTAGCTACGCGTACACCTCAAGACACAAATTCATCCTAAAGTTTCCTCATCTTTGTTATAGCATGCTCTTATCCTTTTGGAATTGATGGCAATGCTGTTCTTTTCACGGTTTGCAAAAAAGGTTGCATCCAAACTGGAGACAGTGACGAAGTTGGTAGGCAAGTGTAATTCCTATTTAGTTTTGTTATGGTCGATTCACTCAACATATATTTTGTTCCTTCAAATCCAATAAGTATAACAACAGGCATCATATTTTGTGCCCTCCAGTGCACCAATGAGAACTCACTGATTCTTACAGAATGGTTCATTTACATTATATGCCTCCAAATGACAAAACTCAACTCAAGAGATCTTACAACAATCCTATTTTCTGTTTATGTACAGTGGGTCCAGCCCCTGTCAGCCACGTGGTTCCGGCTCCAGGTAGACCGGTTGGGACTGACGGACGAGCGTGGCTCACGCCCCTGTTTTTATGCTCGACAACTACAGTGTGTCAGGCCCTCTGTTTCCTGTTCTCTCCGGTGTCTGCATTTGTGATGTTGAACTTTGATGTTGAACAATCCTATTTTCTGTTTATGTACGGTGTTTTTTAAAAAAATTACTTTGCGAAGTGCCCCATCCTAGGCACTCGGCAAAGTATTTTTTTTAAAAAAAATTCAGAAATTCTTTGCCGTGTGCCTAAACAGGGGCACTCGGCAAAGAAATTATTTAAAAAAAATAAAAAAAAAAAACTTTACCGAGTGCCTGGGCAGGGGCACTCGGCAAAGTAAATTTTTAAAAAAAATAAAAAAAACTTTGCCGAGTGCCTGGGCAGGGGCACTCGGCAAAGTACTTTTTAAAAAAAAATTAAAAAAAAACCTTGCCGAGTGCCTGGGCAGGAGCACTCGGCAAAGTACTTTTAAAAAAAATAAAAAAAAACTTTGCCAAGTGCCTGGGCTGGGGCACTCGGCAAAGTAATTTTAAAAAAAATTAAAAAAAAATTGCCGAGTGCTGGGTCGGGCACTCGGCAAAATAACCGGCCGGCGCCACAACAGCCGAAATATTTTGCCGAGTGCCGCCCCAAACACTCGGCAAATTTTTTTTATTTTGCCGAGTGCTCCAATAAAAAGCACTCGGCAAAGACCCTTTGCCGAGAAAAATTTTGCCGAGCGGACTTTGCCGAGTGCTACACTCGGCAAAGCCTTTGCCGAGTGCAAAGGGCTCTTTGCCGAGTGTAAAAACACTTGGCAAAGCCGCGGCCTCCAGCAGTGACAAGTCAAGCCCCTCTTCGACATCCGTTCTTCTTCGCTTTTTTTTTTTTGCGTCCTTCACAGCCGCCGGAGGACTGGGAAAAAATAATTTGGGGTTGGTCTAATGGGTATCTACCATATATATACCCACCATTTACGGCTCCCTCATGCAGCCACGTCACCAACACTTATCAGCCACAAGATCCACCATCTACCGCCTACGAACGTCTGTATCCTGACTCCTCCAGATATTTAACACTGTTTCTTAACGTTTTGGGTACCGGGTCAGTGGGTCACCTCATGAAACTCTGTATCGCTACATAGTGTAGTGGTCCTAGTACGACCCTATAATGCACGTTAATTTTTTTTTGGCCCAAAGTACGTGAAAATTTGACGCACCCATGCCTCTTTGTCCTCTCAGAAATGATTCTAAAATCTAGACACCGAGCATGCAGTATACATGGTCAAACATGCCGCCCAAGCACGGCACGGCACGACGGGGCATGGCGGCGCTGCCGTGCTGTGCCGCCGTGCCGTTATCCCGGTCCAGGCACGGCCCTATGACGACTCAGCAGTGCCGTGCCATGCTGATATGCACGACGCTCTGCCGGGGCCATGCCGGCCAGTCGCCATATGGCCGCCGTCGAGCTGCCCTCGCGTCGGACGCGCCACCGACGTAGACTTGTCTCCACCGCGTGAGCTCGCCCCTGCCGCGCGACCGCCGCCGTGCTAATGCGCCCCAGCCGAGTGCCAGCGCCACGAGGACACGCCCCTGGCCACGCGAGCGCACCTCGAGGCCGCTCCAGCTCATCCACACCGGTGCACCGAGGTCGCCGCGCCACCGCATAGAGGTTGCCGCGCTGTCGAGCAGACAGGAAGGACGGGAGCACGGATGGAGGAGCTGCCGTGGGGAGTTCGGGAGGACCGGAGGAGGAGCTGGGCAGGACTGTCGCGACGGGAGGAGTCAGACATGGGGAGGAGGGCGCGACCGCGCGTGGAGGACGAGAGAGATCGAGAGATGACGGCTACTAGGAGGAATCCTTAGGGAGAGTTAGGGTTTAGTGCTATATACTCTTATCCAACGGCTAGAATTGATCGGGCCGTGTTGTGCCGGCTCATTATTTGTGCCATGCCTGGACCAGCACTACGGCCCGAGATGACGGCCCAGGCACGGCACTGCGACCGGACCGTGCCAGGCACAGGCACGATGGGAGCTGCAGCGTCAGGCCGTGCTTCTTAGTACCGTGCCTGGGCCAGACCATGCATGGTGCCTGGGCCAGATACCGAGCACATGTATGTATATATATAATATAATATAATAACGCAGCGATGGTCCCAATTTCATGTGTCTGCCCCAAAAGCGAACTGAGCAAACGGCAGAGGAGGGGCTGACATCGTACTCCTACGCCATTTCTATTGAACCAACACCATCCATCAGGTTGCGCTACTAAGACACGCGTCCAACATCCAGCAGCGACGGCAGCTACCACCCCCAGTGGGCAGTTACCATCCGTTTCATCCGTTTCAGAAAATCCACTCTAATATATATATATATATACACACGTACACATACATAATACATATGGATCGACATTGATCGAGTAGAGTTCCTTGTTCAACTATGAAGATCAATGATGCTTGCACACGTGCATGTACGGATGAAATTAACGTACTCGCTCAATATGTTTCGTGGTCGATCCACCTCCACCGCCTCGATTTGAACGTACGGCGGTGGCACTAGATCAGGACGGGCGGCAGCCGTGCGATCAAGCTCGGTTGCAAGGAGAGATTTACGTCACATCGAATGTTTAGATACTAATAAGGGGCATTAAATATAGATTAATTATAAAACCAATTACATAGATGGAGGCTAATTTGCGAGACGATTTTTTTAAACCTAATTAATCCGTCATTAGCACATGTTTACTATAGCATCACGTTGTCAAATCATGGACTAGTTAGGCTTAAAAGATTCGTCTCGCAAATTAGTCGCAAGTTGTGCAATTAGTTTCGTAATTAATCTATATTTAATACCCCATGTATGTGTTCAAATATTCGATGTGACAGAAATTTTAGAAAACAAAACAGGCCCTGAGTGACCACTTGTCTCGTGGCTCTCCGATCGAGGTCCTTTTCTATGACTGTTCAGCGGAGGACAAATTTGATGCATAGGAGGATTCAAACCAATTGTGCGGATCATTTTAAGTCAATTATAAAATTTGATTCCTCATATGACTTGGCTTATAAATTTGGTTAAACTTGAGACGAGTTGACTCTCCGAGAAAGTTAAAAGACATCATTTCGAACGGATGGAGTAGTCCTGTTATCGCTCAATGTGAAATTATTTTTTTAAATTGTTTGGTAGAGACGACTCTGAACCGGAGCAAATTTGTCATACAAGTAGAGAGGGCATTGGTCATATAGGTCGTTAGTCAAGTCACGGAAGACCAATGCAACCCAGCCACACCACACGCATGCAGCGTCGTCACACATGACGATGTCATCATCTAGACGGAGAATACCAGTATTTTCCATTAACAATATGCGAAACCACGTCTGTCCATTGCACATGCTAACTTATCTGGGACGTCGTCTGATGACGTGAAAATAAAAACCATATGTAATCATAACAGAGAAAAAACTAGCAGCGTCAGTCATCATGACAATAATGGAGTTGAGAAATCTTATGAATTCGTAAGAAAACATCATTTACTTCCTCCGTCCCAAAATATATGACGTTTTTTACTTTTAGATATCTTGTTTAACTGTTCGTCTTATTCAAAATTTTATATAAATATTATTTATTTTTGTTATGACTTATTTTATCATTAGAGATACTTTAATAATGACTTATTCATTTTATTATTTGCAAAAAAAATGAATAGGACAAATAGTCCAACATGATATCTAAAAGTCAAAAACATCATCTATTTCGAAACCGATGGAGTAATTCATCGGTCCAATTCTCAGCGCATGCAAATAAGATTCGTCGGCGCCATACACAAACTGTATTATTTTTTAGTAATAAAGTAGGAATAATTTTGGCATAGAAAAAAATCGCAAAATCGCCGTAAATTGGAACTTGAAAGCTAAGAAAAGTCAGCTAGAATCCGCCGGAAAGGGAAGTCTGTGCACCCCAACAGGAAATCGGTGCCCCGTTTTTCAAAAGCCCGTTTCCGTTATGATTGTGGCGACCATGCATGTGGCGCCGCACCTCAACCACCTGCATAAAACCACGCTCGTCTTCATCTAGAAGCCCAGGACTTTTGCTCCTGCCCTCTATCTCATCTCCTCTCCATCAAACACACATATATACATCTATGTGGATCGCGATGCAAAAAATGACAGTTGCAGTAAAAAAAATCAGCTAGAAACTACAGAGAGCCAGACACACACAAGGCATTTTACGTACACGTTTACAAGATTTATTTGTCCAAACTTAGATCGCACACGTGGCTCAATTATTGGCATGTACAGTATATGCATTTATCTCTCTTTGTCCAGTTGTCCTTTTGGACAAGGATACAGTCTTTTGACCATTTGCTAAATATAAAAAAAAAAATTCATGGTTAAATTACGATAACGTATTGAAATGTTTTTCTACGGATCAGAGTCATCTACGATGAGTTATGAGGTTTTTTTCCTCGAATAAATAGGTGGACTGAGCATCTTTCTACTACCTCTATCCAAAATAGACAATTCTAGGTTTGGTTAAACTCAAACTATTTTAAGTTTAACTAAATTTATGAAAAAAATATAATACTATCAACATTTATGATCACAAATAAATGTACTATAACTTTAATCGATTTTTGGATTATTTGATTTAGCAATTTGCTAGAATTCTATATATCCTTTCTGGAACGAAGGTAAGTCTCCAATCTGAGAGGATTGGACGGGGATTGAGAAAAGACCTGTGTGGCCTTAAGAGACACACACAAAACAATGAGAAACTCATGCTAAAAGACATGTTGCCGTTACATCTATGACAACAGAGTCTCAAATATCGGTAACTTAACTCATGCCGTACAGTCGATCATCGTCCATCACTTGAGATGGGAAAAGAGGGAGAAATAGAGTAATTGGGCAAGAATCCTCTTCACGAAGCCGCCACTCTCCCTACATTCCTACGGTCCACCTCAACCTTTTAAGACACTACTATAAGTACGACATATACAATGAAGAATGATACAACACTTGTCTTACTGAATGGGATGCCATACCTTCCTGAGTTTCCGAATTTTTGGCATTTTGTCATTAAAAGGTGTGGCATTTTGATCACTATCATCCGTTCGCGTGCCCTTAAACCTGGCTTGATCCGCTTCTTTTTTTTCATCCGAAACAGTGTTTTTCTCTCACAAATTCCTTCAGAATTCCTCCAAATCATCCAAATTCCTCAGAACAAGGGCAGCCGAACAACCCCCAATGCCCTGTTCGCTTGGCTTATAAGCCGTACTTTTTCAGTCAATAAACAGTATTTTTCTCTCACAACAAATCAGCCAAGAGTACTTTTAGCCATAGCTTATCAGCCAAGCAAATAGAGCCTAATTTATTACAGTAAAACACGCAAAGGCATCACACTATCTCCAGTTTCACAAGATTTGTCCAAGCTACACGTGGTGCAACGACGTCATACAATCACTGGAATTTACTAGTCCTTTAAGACAAATATACTATGCTTTGTTGAACATATATATATTTTTTTAAAAAGTCTATGTAACTATGTGAACATTATATAAATCTATTAACCACAAAACCTATTATATTGTAGCCCTTATAAAGTAGAGTATCTAACACAGCAAAACAATCTTTGGATCATTTGAATTGGATGTAGCACTGCAAAATAATTTTGGAGTAATTTGAACATTATTAGATACTTAGAGGACTATGGCACCTGATCGATTTCATAGTCAGCTAAGGAGTTACATAGTCGACCATCAATATATGTTGGGGGTATTATGTACAGATTTTTTTGTTTAGTTTCTCGATAAAATGCTGGAACTTTCATTGAACTAAAAGGAACGGTGTATACCTTAGAAAGTGGTCAAGCTATTTATAACATAGTATGTATACTCAGTTATGTGATCAAAGTTTTGTTGAGTTACATCAGGGATATAAGTAGAAGAGCTTCAACTTTTTTGGTAGCACTTATCAATGTTCAATGCCCTATTCGCTTGGCTGATAAGCCATGACTGGAAGTATTGTTGGCTGATTTATTGTGAGAATAAAATACTATTCGTTAGCTGAAAAAATACGGCTTATAAGCCAAGCGAACAGCACGCAAGTTCTTTGACCTTGTATGGTGCTTGTATATTTTTTTAATTTTTTTTAGGAATTTTTTCATTTAGGGATAGATGACACACGTGTTAACAATGTGACGGTTATATTGACTTTGTCGATGTCAAGATCTAGTGGCGCTTTATTTTGATGAAAATCTCAAATAATATGGTATGCATGTGAGCGTTCATAAGAAAGTGAATCTGTTTGATTTGTGACCTGACAGACTGCTTGTCTGCCACGCAACACGCCGTATATGCATGCGATCGGGCTAAAATCTACCGTGATTGCTACCCCTAGCCCTTTATTAAACACTTGATAATCCCGTGTATAAGAAGATCATATTTTCTTTATAGGTACACGCTGCAGTCACTTGTGTCTTCTTTTCACCAAACGTGTAAAAGTAATAAAACAAGCCGGAGTTTCAGAATTCCTGGCAATTCGCGCCTTGTTTATTTGGGTTGGTTTGGCTTATAAGACATGGTTGAAAATACTATTAACTGTTTGGGGTGAGAAAAAAGTATTGTTCATTGGCTTATAACTCTGTCTCCAACACGTGGCACCTGATCACTATCTCCCACCAACACACGACCCCCCTCCCCCACTCTCACCACCCTCCGTCTCCCTGGTTGCGGTGCGCGCGGGTGCAGCTCCACGAGACGACGCCGTTATTACCCAACCGTCTCCCCCGCCTCCACCTTCCCTCCCCCACGCGCGGGAGACGCAAACACACACATCTCTCTCTGCACAGCACCTGCTCTGTAGTCTGTACAGGGACCGACCGACCGATCGACTTCGTTCTTGGCTGGCCAGGCCATGCATCGTCGTCGGCCGGAGTTCAGCTTCCCGGCGGGCTCGTCTCCGGCGCGCGGGGGGCTGCCGCCGCTGCCGCCGGCGAACCCGACGGCGGCGCCGCGGTACGGGGACGAGGAGGAGGCGCGGTGGCTGCAGGCCTCGCCGGAGACGAACTACAGCTCCGGCGGGTCGGGGTCGGGGTCGGGGACGGGCACGCCGTCGCCGCAGCTGTGGGCGCAGTCGCAGTCGCACCAGCTCCACCGGCAGTACCCGGCGTCGGCGGGCAGCTCGCCGTCGCGGGCGCAGGCCATCGCGGGGTACCGCCGCGAGATGCTCGACCTCGTGCGGGGCCTCCCGGAGTCCGCATACGAGCTCTCGCTCCGCGACATCGTCGAGCACCACCACCCGTCCCCGCCCCGCGATCCTCCCTCTCCTCCTCATCCTCCGCCGGCTAGCACCGCCGGGTGGCGGCGCCCCACGAGCCTCGCTGTCCCCGTCGTCTCCGCGGCTTCGCAGGAGAAGAAGGACGAGCCCGCCATCACGGCCACAGCGGACGCCGAGGACGGCGGCGGGTCCAGGGGCAAGAAGAAGCAGGGGAGGAAGCAGAGGACGACGATGCGGAAGCAGCGGAGCCGGAACATGGAGCGGAGCGTCAGCCTCGACACCGGCCTGCTCATCAAGCTCTTCCTCCCGCTCTCCATCGGCCGCAAGAAGAAGAAGGTCTCACCCAAGCCCGACGACGGCAAAAAGAAGAAGAGTGAGAAGAAGAAGCAGGGGACGAAGAAGAAGGAGGCGGAGGTGGTGGCGGTGGCGACCGCGGCGGCCCCGGCGGCGCAGCCGCAGGAGGAGGAGTGGTGGACCAAGAGCGAGTTCAGCGAGGCCGGGAGCAGCAGCCGGACCAGCAGCAGCAACAGCAACAGCAGCGCCGCCAGCGTCAGGAATGTCAATGGCGGTGCCAATCCCAGAGCGCCGGCCAGGAGTTGGAGCAGGTAACTAACTTCTTTCCCCTTTCCCTTCTTAATTGCTTCAAGTTTTAGTTTAGCAGTATATCAGGTGGTTTGGCAGATTTTTGTTGTTCATTTCTTTAGAAATTCATCATTTATATTTTTATTCAAATGAAAATTATACAAATTTGTTTCGGTGGTTCATAGATTCTTTGGTTGGGGAATTGCTGTGCAAATTAAGGTTGATGGATATTTTTGTCTTCTAGTTCGGATTATCTCTTCATAAACCTGTTAAAGGGTACTAGAAATTAGCGAGAGTATAAAAATGCCATTTAAAAAATTGTAGTTCAGGAAGGAACCAGCATATTTCAATCTCCGTATTGTTCAACTTTCCTTGAAAAACAGAAAACGGAGGAAATTTTGGTTTTGGCATTAAAGATAGAGATAAAGATAAAGGAACAACTTTTTTCAACAGATGCAAGAGAAGAAAAAAATCTGCTCTAGAAGAAGCAAAAAACATTTTCCAACAGATGGAGGAGACAAGCAGCTGTTCTAGACTTCTAGTAGTCTTCTAGAACGTGTATTTGTAGGTTAGTTTTTTTTAAAAAAACAAATAACACAATTTTGGAAAATGCCAGCTACTGAAGTCAGAGGTACACACTGAACCACCTATAAGGTTCCAAGGATGGAGATGGTAGTAATAGACTGGATCAAAGCACAGCCATCTATTTTGTCACTGAATACGTCTGGTGTGAAAAAAACCTGCACGGTTTAGGCTGCTAAGCATGCCACGATTCCCTGTGAAGTCAGCAAGCATGGAACGGAGAAAAAAACCGATCAACACGGCAGATCCAGTCGTCGCTTGAAGTCAGTTCTTGTTGCATCACAATCCAGCTTTGCTGTCAATTCCTGCTGCTCAAGTTTCTTCTTTCTTGGTATGAACTCCAAAAGGGGGCACGAGCACGACTTCACGAAGCTTTCTGTGGTCGTCTTCTCCTCTAGTCCCAGAAATTCTTGGTTTTACTAGAAGATTCCAGAACTGGGCGTTAATTTTTGAAGTCGTGGCATTGCCTGATAAAAGTTTTTTTCTGAACACACTCAAACACGGCAGCTAAGCGTAGCGCTGTAGCAACAGATCTGAGCCATCATCATATCATGAAAAATCGCGATTACTTAGCTAGTCAGATGATCTTATTCCTGAAATAAGATGATCAGATAATCACCTGCAACGGTAGTGAAGTTGTTTAATATGAAACAGCATCTTTGTAGCATCATTTGAGCAAGTGTCCGTTAGATCAATTCATCTCTTTTGGGACCTATCTGTTCATGTAGCCTACTTTGGCCCCTTTCTGTCACGCCAAAGCACAAGGCTGACTGATTGCCACCTGATGAAGCCCAATCATTGCAGCAATGCTTTATGTCTCATTCTGCTATTGCTAATACCATCATTACATTGCCACTAAGAACTACTAGAGCATACCTAATTCAGTTCAGGTCTTGCTAGTCTAACCATCACTAATCTAATTAGCATTTCTTTGTTTGGCGCAGAAAGCGGACTGGGTGCTATGCTTTCTTCAGGGCAAACAAGGGCAAAAATGGAGTAAACCAAGACTAGAATGATGACAAGGCCACCATCACCATGAAAAGGGGAAATGCTTCTCCGGTGAAATGTTCATGGAAACCATCAGCACTGTCACACAGCACAAGAAGCTCAACAAATCTCCATACCTAAATTGATGCTATGCAGTGCCTGATTTTTGTACACAAATATATAGTGGCATCTCTGCATTGTCGTCCTTTTCTTTCTATTTGGCATGTGATCTTCATGGTATAAACAAAAGGACATGTAATGTGTAGCTTACAATAGTTTGACTGGTTCACACTTCATAGAGAATATTAAGGACAGGACACTGGAGGCAGTGACGCCAATGAATACTTGCAAAATCTTCTGTATTTTCTTGACTCGGTCACATTCTCTCCCGTACTATCTTCTATTTGTACATATCCTACATCTTTCCGTTACTGAGAACCTTCAGGGCTAATGTACAATCTTTGTCAGTTGTTGTTAATAGAAAACAGAGGTTGTGGACGATGATGACACATCAGCGCATCAATTTGTTTTTAGTGTTGTTCAATCTTGACGATGATGATGTACAATCTTGACGAACCATTCACTTTCTTTGAACTAGTGTCCTCCAAATGATCAACGAGAAGATCCATGAGATCTACAAATATCTTTGTTTTTCAGGTCCTTTTTGGATCCTATGAGCCAAATCATATAGTATGTATAGTGCTTGCTTCGGATGATACCTACCCTAACAATATAGGACAAAATAAAGGCGACATTCTAGACCTGATCATTTCTTGAAATGGAATGGAGCGGGAAGAACAGATCAGCAAAGCGGCTGATGATGCTTTGCAGGCGAGACTGCCTGGTGGAGCCCAGGAATCCGGCATTTTTGTTACTAACTATTCTCCAGATGATTAAGCAAAAGAAGTTACCATGTCTGCTTGCCCAACATCTCGGAGTGAATGGATGTTGAACAGAGGATCTGGTATAAATTCCATGATCCAGCAATTGCTTTTCAGAAAGCTAAACAACACTGAGAAATTTTCCAGAAATCGACGAATGCAACGTACTAGGTTTCTCCTACTCTTGACGAAGAACTCCATTCCTCATCTTCCGGCAAGAAGATTAAGTTGAATATAGGCTTAGAGTTTAAAATGGCTAGAGGCAGTACCTCACCATAAATTTGAAGATGGAACAGGCTTAAATAGCCAAAGTTTTTACAATGGCTATAGGCAGTACCACCATTCAAATTTATGGTGAGATCCATCCCTGTTGCTGAAAAGGTTCTCACTGCAAAATTCTTGCGATACATGGACAAAAGTGCTCCTTCATCTTGTTGCCATGCCAATTTGTATTGACGAAGTGGTTTAGCCAGAACCACCCAAACCGATGATAGAAACTATACAGCCATGCATAGATTGGTGAATAAACTATTCAGCCAATGCAGAAACTTAACAGTAAATGTAAACTACATTAGTTCCCAGGGGATGCAGGCGGGTTTAGGTAAGCGTATCATCAGAAATAGAAAAAGGATCTACTTGTATGAGAAATATGTAACAATAATCATCAGCAGCTAGTTCTCAGTGGAAGAATAATTTTAACCACTTAAATCTAAACATATCATCTGTAATCTGTTCAAATGGAAATTATGGAACTGAAAACACTTTAAAATGGCGAAAAAAACATAAATGATTTTGGAACCCAAAACAATAAATTCATCACCTGTAATATGTCCAAATGGAAATTTTGGAACCCAAAACACTTTAAAATGGCAAAAAAAAGAAGAAGAAGAAGTATGATAGACATCTATGATTTGTAGCACCTTGATACGGGCCACCAAACTCTGCTGTCACAGTATGTGGATCTACATACAAAAACATAGTTGAATGGTTTCCAGTAGCAGAGGTGAATGGTACTCACAAACAGAGTTTTTTTTCTGAGTAACCGAAACAGCAAACAACCATTCCAGCTCTTGCTAGCACTGGATAGCCTCCATTCCTTATTGATCGGATGCTAGGATCATCTTGTCTTCAAAATGTCTGATTAGCTCGAGGGTGGGATGGTTGGGATGGACCTCTGCAGCGTGCCTCAGCGCAGCCTCTGCTTCCTCCACCTCCACCACAGAGGCACCCTGACAGCCAATTCTGACAGTGACTTTCTTAAGTGCGGTGAGGTATTCCAGACCAATACTGCTGCAGTAACCGTTGCAATATTTCATGGTCTGGACGAAGAAAAAGAATTCAAGAAATTCAAGGCATGGCATAATGGACGGTGCTACGCTGCCTTCGCCATCCTTTTTAGTACCAAAGGGCATAGCATCTTCACCATTCCACATATGAAACGAAATGCTGGAGTCCTCATTTCGCAGGAACTGGACCATTGAAGAAAGCATCGAACAGGACCTCAGCTTCTTGAAATACCCACCTTCGGCAATGTTACTGATTGTCACCGTGGAGCTTGTTGGAAGTAGGAGATCATGGAGCTCTGGCATTGTACCAATGACTTTGAGGTCCTGCTCATTCATGTCAACCACATGCACACACAATTTTGATAGGTTGGGAAGACAGGAGGGATTAATCCACGACAGCAGACTTGAGAAGACAATGCATCCTAGCAGCAGACATCTGAGATGCCGAGGGAGGACAAAGCCTTCTGCCTCCCAGCTCACTTTACTCATCCAGGGCGAAGCATCCACAGTGTCATCAATACCTGGAAGTATAATTTCTAGTTGTAGATACTGGATCTTCCTCAGATTGCATAGTGACTTCACCAAATCTCTCTCCATGTCCTCATCCAACACAGCAATGCCAGCACGGAGGACCTGCAGTCCTGTTAGGCTGCCCAGTTCCTTCACAAACCGTCTTGCAGACCTGTCGTTGGCACCACGGTATATCCGTAAGTCCTCCAGGGACGTAAGCATCCCTATCCAATTTGGTGTTCTCGTCTTCCAGTCAGCATGTAGGCACATTAATTGTGGAAGCAACCGGAGGCTTGATGGCAGTTCTTCTATCCCCGTTCCATTCAACAGCAGTGTCTGCAAAAACCTCAAATGTCCTATTTCTTTCGGGAGCACACGGATGTTTGTCTCTATTAGTCCAAGGTACCTTAAGTGAACTAAATTCCCAAGATGCTCAAGTTGGTAACCTTCCTTAAACTCGCAATACTCAATAGCTAGCACACGTAATACTCGAAAGCTCAAAAGTGGGATCATCTTGCCAATAGCACAATAACAGGTAACAAATGACCTCAGTTGTGGCATGCCCGTATTTCTAGCTTGAGGGTTATGTTCCACAGTTCTATTTTGGTGGGACAGCCTGCGTACGCTGCTTTGCGGTAATGTTTCTTCTCTATCTAATCCATCTAATATACAGAGGAAGTTCTCTTCATGTGACAATGAACGAATGAGATCAAGCACCATATCATGAACTCGACAACCTTGTACGATGCCTTCTTGTTCTTCTAATTCCACAGCCTGGATCATGCTTCTATTTATGAGCTCATTGAAATATTGCTCTCCAAGCTCAAATAACCCAATTCCTTTTTCCTTACGAACAAAACCTTCTGCTATCCATTTCCATATCAAAGGATCTTTACTGATAACCGAATCATCTGGAAACATACTTAGATATAGTAAGCATGTCTTCAGATGAGAAGGCAAATCATAGTAGCTAAAAGACAATATTCTCATTGTACTCTCAATGTGATGGTTATCTTTATGGCTACTAAAGGCAATAGAGTTGTGCACTTCAGGCCATTCCTCAATTGGTTTACCCACCAACAAATTAGCCATTGTGATGATAGCTAATGGTACACCACCACATCTTTTTAATACCTTATCAGACACTTTATCTGGTAAGTTACCAAGACAATCAGCTTCAATTCCAAATATTCTTGAATAGAGCAACTTTCTAGATTCATCATCTGAAAGCGGGTTTATATTATAAACTTCACCGGCTTCCGTGGCAACTCTGAATTTACGAGTAGTTATAACTATTCTACTTCCACAATTGTTCTCAATCAGAGCCAGCTTGATTGTTTCCCAAGATTGTGTCTCCCATATGTCATCAATAACAATGAAGTACCTATGCATGACAATGCAAAGAGCCCTGATTTAGTAAAACTATGTTGAACACTGAAGCAATTAGCGGATCGTTAAGTCATAAAATTGTTATTATCAATTATAAACATATAGAGATAGTATATTTTCTGATGGAGTTTTCCAAACTGAGCAGAAGAGGAGTGATTTATACTTCATAATGCCATCAGGAAAACAACATTTGCTCATGTCTGCCTTTAGTTTAAAATTTAATTGTTTTTGTAGTGTACTACAACTTAATTGTGTTATCGACTAATCTACACTCAGAATGTTTATGGTCTTTTTCCATTGTACTGCAATGGTGGTTTTATGTTGCTGGTGAACTTCATCTACATATCATGTGATCTGTGACCCACATTTTTTTTATTTTTCCTTTCCCTCCACTTCCTGACATCAGCAATAAAGGAATATCTACATGAGTGCAATGTACATAGCAGCATGTGGACCTTTAATTATATTTGAAATAATGGATCATTTCGTTACAAAGTATAGTTACTTGAATTAATCAATCCACTCTTTTATGCTTATCTTAATTAGCCAAATATTAATTCTGATATATATGTGGGTAGTGTTATGACTGTTTGAGCTTTGGACAGATGGGCCTATATGATGTACATATGTGAGCATTAGGTACTGTTTACTAGAAATTATATGAAGAGCCTATCCAAATGCTGATTCGATTCAACAAAACATCATAATGTTTTAATATGCTAGAGAAAATGCATCACTTGAGTTTAATTGACTCAAAATTTCTAGAATTTTCAGAAAGAAACAAATCAACCTACATTTTTTTCTCAAAAGAAGAATATCAAAGATGCACGATTGTAGAGGATATCACACAAAGTAACATAATGAAGATAATTGCATTGAGACCTACAACATAACAAGATTTATGCAGTAATTGTACAATTATTGGAATAGAAAAAAAGCACTAAAAACATAAAACCATTGGGTGGGGTGATTTGCACCTTTTGTTCTTGAGAAATCCTCGAAGCTCATCAATGAGTTGCCTTTCATCTAGTATCATCATATTGAAACATGTTGTGTAGTGTTGTTTGTCAAGATCAATGAGAATGTCCTTGAAAACTTTCTTAATGTCAGGATTCCGGCCAACAGGAACAAAGGCCCCGCAGCCAAAACCTATTTTAAGTTTCTCATACACTGCTTTGGCCAGAGTGGTCTTGCCCAATCCACCAGGTCCAAGAATAGAGACTTTCTTCACCTTGTCCATCATGTATGCCCCATCATCACATTGGGGTGACAGCATAGATATGAGGTCATCACTTGCCTTGTTGATGCCAACAAGCTTTGTCACGTCATTATACAGAGCTGACAGGCGAGGATCAACAATCGTTACAGTAGACTTAGCAATAATATCACCAACCATGTACCTGCCACGCCGGTCAGCAACCTCCTGAAGCTGCTTCTTGATATCTTTGATGGCGGTGGCGATTTTATGGCGTGCCTTGGTTTTGTTGAACAGTTTGGCCATCTTCTCCAGGAGGCATTTGAACCTGTCCATGGTAGCAGGCTCATGGCGCTCCACGCAAACCAGGAAGGTGTCAATGATGTCTTCCATGTCATATGACACCTTCCTTACTTCACGGGCCCATGCCTTGACCTGCTCATCGAGCTGGTCCGGCATTAGCTGGGCCACCTTGTGGAGGACAATACTCATGCTCTCGAGCTCTATCTGTAGACACACCACTCGCTTCCTCACACCCTTCTGCAGCTTGTATTCCTCTTTAAGCAGCTCCCCCAGCTTGGGAACGAGGTTATTAATTGCACCAGTCACAAGATCCATGTTTAAATGTTTGCCCGTGCTAGCACTCAGGATAAACTATTATATTTGTTCACAATCTGCTATGATGTGGATACAAGCAATTGTGCTGACTTGGTGCTCATGATGCAGAGCTACAGAAGGGTAGGTGAAGCTTAGCCAGATGGTCTGTTTTTCTGATACACTTTGATATAGCTGGAAAACCATGTGGCTTTTGGTAGCTTAAAGTGCAGTACTTCCTGTCATCTATACTTGCTTAACAATAAGTGGTTTGACATATTTTCTCTAGGATATCAGCGAGTGACGAACAGAGAAGCCGAACAACTCCTGGATGATCCAGTCAAAGCACAAATGGAAAATGAATGACTGATGATACTTGCCTGCCACATAAAAAATATAATATGCTGCAATTAGCTTTTCAGTGGATGGTGGAAAAGTGTGCTTTCTGATAAATTGTGCAAAGAATAGCTAAAGCTAACTAGTTCGTTGATATACTACATACATAGATGTAGTTTTGTGAAATTTGCTCGAAATACTTCCATATATGAATCAGAAAATTATTCAGTAGAAATTCCACATGCCAGATTAGTTTTAGTCAGGAACAAGTTTGAATTTTAGATCTCAGAACACACACAAAGAAAGACCGTTGCCAACCAATTCCTACTGAGAATTCTACTCGTAAATAAGAAATCTGTAAAATGTCAGTTGAAAAGAGCATTGCTTATATAGTTATATGTTTTATGCCACCCTACCATAGTAATACTCCTCCAATGTCCCACTTTCTTTCTCCCATACTGATTCCTGCATGTTCCTGCATCTGCACCTAGAGAAATAGCACCTCCTTATATTATTGTGTGACACATTATTTCGCTGCAGTGATGGCAATTGAAAATAGCAGGACAGCAGGTTCTGTGACTTCCACTGCCTGCATGTTGATGTGTTGCCATTAAACACTAATGATCCACACCAATTTGCACTCTGAAGAAGCTAAGAGTGTCACAAGAAGACTTACAAGCAACCTCAACCAAAAGCTTGAGAAGTCTAAATTTAGGTCGGTCTCCAGCAAGAACATCAGGAACAGTGTGGTGAAGGCTTCTGCCTGTCGTGCACCACACAGGAAAACTTCTCGATCCTGAAAATCGTGTTTGCCATAGAATAGGACTGCCACATTAAAAATTAACTAAACTATTTGAGAAAAAAGTAAGTAAATTGAATGCAATCAGAATTTCACTAGCCCTGTAAACAGTGAACAACATAGCAATCTTGTGACAAGTGATGGAGCAGATGAGCCCAGATGGCCACTTTCAGAAGGTGTTAACCTTTAAAAAATGCTTCATAAGACATTAAAAGTCTTGAAATGGCTGTAGAAGGTTTCTTAAGGATGCTAAATATGTTTCCAAAAGGCTAGAGCAGCAGCAGCTGCAGTATGACACTTATGCTGATTAACAGTTCAAACTTTGAGCTGTATGTGTGGCCCTCACTAGAAGAGTCAGAACAAAGCAGCGTGTGGTTACTGAAGAAGCAAGCAGGAACAGATGAAGTCATCTGCTTTCATAGTTTCATCTATTACTTACAAACTTACAAAGTCTGCTGGTAGGAGTTCAGAGCAAGTACCTTGAATCCCAGCTTGGATCAGCTTCTCTGCTACTACTACTCCATGTTCCCAAAGTCAGCTTCTTGGATTCAGGATGCAAAGCTGCAGAAGGCAGGCGCTAGCTGCAGCTTAGATAGATTGCAGAGAGACTGCTGGTGCTTTTGCTAGTAGCTCCAGTGCAGTTCTTCCCTGTCATGTATACTTGCTGAACACCACCAAATGTAATGACCGATGCGGATACTTCTATTCTATAGATTATTATAATAATAAAAAGAAAGACATATATGATGAAGGAGACTTGGAGGGTGCAGTCAAGACAGTGGACATGGACAAAGAAGGCGCAACGAAACTTCGTTCAAGGAAAAATCAAAATGTTGACATGAGAAGGAGCTAAAACGTGGTCCCACACTCCCACTCCCACATGTTAAAAGGCAGACCAGATCCACTTGGCACTGTGAAAACGCGTGGGACAGGTATGCACCTTAGCTCTTCGTATTGCTGGCGGGAATAGATTGACGACTGCAATGATTAGGTCAATATATGAAGAAAAAAAAAGAAACAAAAACAGAGGAAACAACTTGCCTCCGTGCCCTTGTTACCCTTAGGATGATAGGCATCCGTTCCAGAGGCCACGGCAGCGGCAGGAGAGCAAGCGTCCAGGTCAAAGCCACCTCGTCCGGTGTCAGGATGGACAGTGCGTGCTGGAGCAGCGCGCCATGGGGTGATGATGCCGACGCCATCTTCAACCTCCGAAGCAATTTGTGCGCGCTTGTCGGGGTTGGCATTCCATCGAGCAGGAGGCGGCCGCATGCGCAGTGCGCTGATTGCGTATGAGAAGAATGACAAGCCAACATACACCGGAGAGGAAAAAGAAGGGAGACAGAAAGCTTTCGACGCTCAGCCTCAGATTACGGCATTTGTCGGTACCCTCAGCACTTGCGCTCACCAGTGGCCAGTGGCCACCGCCCACCGACGAGCACCACCGGAGTACCGGACTGCCTGAGAAAGTGAGGCCAAGGCCGCCAGGGCAGTCCGCCTCGTTTGCGAAAAAAAAAGAGCTAGCGAGACTTGTCTCAGTTAAATGGGCCTTAGAATATGACAATGTTTGAAATAGTTTAGGCCCACATTCTAATTTTGGCCGGACAACATGATCTTTTTTGCTTATCATTCCTTCTCTATTTGTATTTGTTTTCGGACTCTTTTGTATTTTGTATTAAGAGTTAAATGCACCATAGGCCCCTGAACTTGTAAGCGTGTGTCACATAGGTCCCTGAACTTGAAAAATGCATTTCTGGCCCCCTAAACTTGTTAAGTGGTACACATAGGCCCCTGAACTTTGAAAATGCATTTATGGCCCCCTAAACTTGTCAAGTGGTACACCACAGGCCCCCTGAACAGTAACTTTTGCTATTTTTCTAAAACTTTTTTAGAAATCCATTTGCAATGCTCCGTATACACAGTCATATATATATATGGTACAGAGTAGCAGGGCATCCATCAGGCGATATGATGCAGCAGGGTGAGACAGGAATGCAGTAGCCAGTAGGTTTGGCATTGAACGTGTAACTGCACGCTCGGCGTGCATGCCTTGGTATAGCGGCGCCTGACTCGCTCGCTCTCTTGTGCCTGACTGCCCCTGCCTGCTGCTGCCTCCCTCCATGGATGGAGAGACACAGGGAGAGAGAGAGAGACAGACAGACAGACCTGCGCGGGCTGTGCCGCTGCTGCTGCCGGTGTCTGGCCGGTGCTGCTGGTGTTGTTGGCGTGAGGAAGAAGAGAACCGGTGCTGCTGCAGTGCGCGCATGGCATGGCGCATGCGACCCAGGCTGAGGCCGGCCGGCCGGGTGACCGGGTCAGGTCAGCCACGCACATGCATGCATGTCCATATAAGTCGCCATGCGCACACCTACATATATGTTGTCATAGCACGTAGTACACCGCACACACATCAGCACATGCATGCATGCATTGTACGTACCAGTGACCGACTACTCATGCCAACGCAGCAGCAGCAGCAGCTCCGCCGACCCGGCCGACCTCACCCTGCTGCATCATATCGCCTGATGGATGCCCTGCTGCTCTGCACCGTATATATATATGACTGTGTATACGGAGCGTTGCAAATGGATTTCTAAAAAAGTTTTAGAAAAATAGCAAAAGTTATTGTTCAAGGGCCTATGGTGTACAACTTGACAAGTTTAGGGGGCCAGAAATGCATTTTCAAAGTTCAGGGGCCTATGTGTACCATTTAACAAGTTTAGGGGGCCAGAAATGCATTTTCCAAGTTCAGGGACCTATGTGACACACGCTTACAAGTTCAGGGGCCTGTGGTGCATTTAACTCTTGTATTAATAACGAGTTGTTCTGTTGCAAATCCTCAAGGCCTAAAGATCGTTCCTTTCAATCTAACGGTTGAAAAAATTGACAGATACAGGCCACCTAAATATGTTGTTATAACAATTTTTTATCTATATACTTAATCTTAAATAGTCAAATTTTTTCCCTTGGTCCATCTTTCTTCACTCTCAAGTCCCAACCTCTTTTCTCTCGTCACCCACTCCACTCTTTTCACTTTCATGATCGCGCCCTCACTTTGGGTCCATCTTCCCTCATTTCTATTGTCGGTTACTCCACTCTTTTTTACTTTTATGGTCGTGTCGATAAAAGATGCTCGGCAGTCCATCGAGGGGTATCCCACGATGATAGATTTATCGTAAAGGTGAGCGAGATCAGGAGCAAGATGGTAATACAAGCACCAAGACACAAGATTTAGACAGGTTCGGCCATCAGTATGACGTAATACCTACATCCTGTGTTCTGATGTATTGCATTGAGATGTCGAGTAGGGGACCCCTACCTCTCCTTATATACTCTGGAGGGATAGGGTTACAAGAAAAATATCATATTTGATACTATACAATAGCTTGCGGTGCACGCCGAGCAGTGTCGTGCACGCCTTGATCTTGTGGGCTGGGCCACGTCTGATGGTGCGGCTCATGTCTTGTCTTGTGGATACCGGGGGCCATACCCCCACAGCTAGTCCCCGAGCCTGATAGTAGGTGACGTAGTCACGTGGTGCTAGAGTCAGAAAGTAGAAGACCAGCCGAGCAGGCAGTCAGTCCCTGGGCATAGCCTCAAGATGAGAACAGCGCACATTCACCGCAAGGTGAAGTGTGCCCACTTAGTCCCCGAGCCTACTGAAAGATTAAAAATGAATCTTGTAGCAAGGTCAAAGAAAAAGAAGTCTAAAAGCTTTGCCGACGTCGTCTGACATGCGCATATCAAGACCCTAGACGTGCTGCCCAAGATTAGCACCCTAATCCGAACAGCATGGAGCAACTTGATAGCATACCGATGAAATGTAGCAAGATCCGAGCAGCAAGGGAGTCCCCGACGTAGCTGGCTATTTTCGAGTACCGAAGAGCGAGGAGTCCCTGGCATAGCTGGCGATTTTCAAGCACCGAAGAGCGAGGAGTCCCCGGCGTCGCTGGCAATGTCCGAGCACCGAAGAGCGAGAAGTCCTCGGCGTCGCTGGCGATGTCCGAGCACCGAGGAGCGAGGAGTCCCCGGCATCACTGGCGATGTCCAAGCACCGAGGAGCGAGGAGTCCCTGGTGTCGCTGGCGATGTCCGAGTACCGAGGAGTCCTCGACGTCGCTGGCAATGTCTGAGCACCGAAGAGCGAAGAGTCCCCGGCGATGTCCGAGCATCGAAGAGCGAGGAGTCCCCAGCGATGTCCGAGCACCGAAGCGCGAGGAGTCCCCGGCATCGCTGGTGATGTCCAAGCACCGAGGAGCGAGGAGTCCCCGGCATCGCTGGCGATGTCCGAGCACCAAGGAGCGAGGAGTCCCCGACATCGCTGGCAATGTCCAAGTATCGAGGAGTCCCCGGCGTCGCTGGCGATGTCCGAGCACCGAGGAGCAAGGAGTCCTCGGCGTCGCTGGCGATGTCCGAGCACCGAGGAGTCCCCAGCGTCGCTGGCGATGTCCGAGCACCGAGGAGTCCCCGGCGTCACTAGCGATGTCCACAAGGTGAAGTGTGCCCACTTAGTCTTCAAGCACGAAGAATCTGAGCACTGAGGAGTACCTGGCATAGCTGATGACGAAGCACGAGCGACGAACAGTCCAGTCAACTGGTTGGCGGTGAAGTGAGCATTGAGTAGAAGCGACAGGCGAACAATCCGATCAACTGGTCGGCGACGAAGTCGATGAACCTAGCGGTCCAACCAGTTGATTGGTGGAGAAGTCTGAGCACCAGGTGATCCGATCACCTGGACGATGATCCTGCAATACAAATATGTAGAACGGGTAGTACATGATGTAAAAATATATGAACTCTAGAGAAAAATCAGCAATGGCGATGAAATAACATATGTAGCTCGGCGATCAGTTTGGTGTAAAGATGTATTTATATTTAATATAAACTGCTCGACCAGTTAGTGTGTAGCTGAGTCTCCAGCCCTAGCTAGCCCATTAACCATAACGCGGAGGAATAGGCGTGACCAAGAAACCACTGCCGACCACCCATAACGTAGAGCGTGGAGCCCATAGCACGTGTAGGAAGGACCCCGTAACGTGCACGTGCAGGAGGAACAGGCGTGAAGCGACCCAATTTCCGCGAAGGGAAATCCACAATGTCGAAGTGTAATAAGACCATTGTAGATCATATTACCCAAATTCCAGTCAAATACCACATCCATACAACGATAAAATCAGAGTACAAATAGTATGGATTTACATAAATTATTACATCACCGCATTGGTGGAATCAAAAGTAGCATTCATTCAGAACAGCTTGAAGATAAGATCGCCAACTCGAGCGTAGGAACGAACCCCTCAACCGTCAAACTCCTCGGAGCTATACTCCTCAGCAGAACCTGTGTGCCAAAATGTATCAGTACAATTTGTACTGGACACTCCCACCCTATGAGCATTGCTTTGTGGAAGTTGGATGCAAGTTGGGTATAATCAAAAGGAACCTATAAGGCTAGGGTTTCCTATGTTTTAGCATGTCAAGTATATAATAGTAGTTGGTCCAATTTTAACACTATTCCCACACACATTCCTCCCTATTCCCTTTCTAGAGCCAGGTTTCGATCCTGGGATCGATATACCACCATCCACACCATCACCATCCCATCTCTCAGTCGACAGGCCAACTCCCTCTCGGCACTGTCTCAAGGCCCGTAGCCCCTGGCTACGACTGACACTCTCTCACGGGGAAGAAGAGAAGGACTCATCTCATTATCTAGTTTAAGCGAAACTCAGGAAAGGTCCATAGCCGACAAGTCGGCACATGTATCGATCGATCAACCATACACTCTACAGAGGTTTTACATAACCACAAGATCCGCCTTCCTTGCTGACCGTCGTCAACTGGGCTGATTCCGGCCGCTTGCTAGCCTAGGATGATGCCACTCTACCATTCAGCCCTGGTTCACCCCAAGTCTAGCCTGGGGTGGCTGAAACTGTGAGTCATGAGCCGGGTCCACAAGGTCTCCATAAAGTCTCGAAAGGGTGTGGGGGAAATCTTCCATGCCCCGTACCTCCTTATACTGCCCGCTATCAACCTAGCAGTAGTGGCAAAATCCTACCAAGTAGTCCGGCTGTCCCGCACCATATAGGGCGAGTGGTACGTAAGGCTTCCCGGTGAATCTGAGTACTAGTAAGTCCTTAGGGATGACCAAGCTAGAATGTCTCCATCAAAGTTTCCATTTATCGTGCCACCACAACACCTCCATCCTGGGCTCCTCCCATCACAGGTTCACACCCGGGACCACCTCATATACCATTTACCCGCCACAGGTATCCATTTCCAGGGGTGCCCAGGTAGCACCCCATGGCAAGACTTGCCCTAGGCTTGTCGTATACTCTAACTTGGTCGACACAACCCTCACCCTCCACACACCCAAGTCACACACGCAGCACTCTCCCAATAGTCTAGATAACACCAGTTTCCACCACGCATTAATGTAGTATAAGCGTAGTAGAAGTATAAGCATAGTAGAAGTATAAGCAATGAAATATAGTAGCAAGCATGTGTCTAGCCTAATAGCAGGGTATGCAAGGGTAAGGTTGCGTCACGGTAAAGGCCATCAAGTAAGCATACTACCATGCAAGTCCTATCATAGTATGATTATAACAGTAAAGTAATAGCGGTTCTATATTAGCCATGCGTAATGGGTGCTACGAGATTGGGTGGGATGTGGCACCTTCAGTGTAGTCGTCTCCGTTCTCCTCATAGTACTCACAATCCTCGTCTATCTGGTTCTCCTCCGAGTCTGCATACGTTCAAATTATAGTCGCGTTAGCGACGTCTATAGAATAGCACAAGAAGCAATGAAAATTCAAAAGAGCCAAATGCACTCAAACATGGGTTCATTGTGTAGGGCTCGATTTTAGATGAATTTTGGTCCTAGTTTTGTATTTTTCTAAGGTCGTATGAATTAGTTATGAATTTTTAAAGTTTAAATCATCTTTGAAAATGGAAAAAGGCTGAATTAATCCTGGGCTGACACGTGTCACGCTGTGACTGGTCCACATGGCATGCTGACGTCAGTGTGACATCACCAGCTCGGCTCTGAGCTGACAAGTGGCTCATGGTGGACCCATGTTCACGGTCCATGGACCGTTGGCTAGTCTTCGGTAGACCGAGTCCACCCTCCTTCCCTCTGGCCTGGTCCATGTGCACCGAGTGCAGGCGCGTGCGGCCAGCGGGGGAGCCCTCTGCTTCCATCCCTGGTGTGCTCCCGCCGGTGGTGTGCTCACCGGTGTGACCCTATGGCGGCGCTGGCATTCAATTAAGGTGGGGAAAAGCTTCCCCAGGCCATGGCGAACACGATGGTGGGGTCTAGGTGGTGGCCGGGGCTTTCTAGGGCATTGGCCACGGTGGTCGGTGGCTTGGTCATGGCGGTGCTCGCCGGCGGGGCAGCTAGGGGCTGTTCCAGGGGTCCTGGTGCCTCGTTCCCATTCAGGCTGCTAGCGGCGCGACCGGAACAAGTGACGACGGTGACCTTTGGGCGCGGCAGAGTCCGCACACGGTGATAGTGCACGGCGGAACTCCGGCCGAGGTCTGGTGCTTGTGGCCGGGGTGCTGTGGTCGGCTAATAGGGTCTCGGTCTATGCGGCTGCCCTCCGAGCGTCCTGGTGGTGCTATGGCTGCGTCCTAGTCTGGTGAGGCGGCCAGGTGCGCTAGCGGTGGCCACGCCATGATGGCGGCGTCGGGAGCGTGGCGTGCGCGTGCACTGCTACGGCGTCCAGGGGCTAGGAGGAGTCTTAGCAGTGAGGGCTCACCGTTTGTGTCGAAGGCGATAGGATGGCTGTGTAGTGGAGGGTCGTGGCCGTGTAGACGGAAGCAGTGCAGTGCCGACCCGCGACCGTGATGAAGACGACGACGTCGTCTTCGGCTCCGACGACTTCGGCAGCACGCGGGTGGCTCCGATCCTCCTCTCCCGAACTCCTTCTCGGCCCTTTACTCTCGGTGCGGTGCGGCTGCTGGGCCACCAAGCGGCGGCGGTGGCTAAGGAATTCCCTAGGGCTCTGGGCATGGCTTTATAGCCGAGCTCCATGCCTCCAATGGCGATCGGCATCGTGCGGTGGAAAGGCGTGCGATGGATCCGACGGTGGTGTGAGGTTGCATGAGTGTGGCGCAAGGGGGAGCAAGGCCATGCCCTGGGCGTGACCCCCTGGCCCGCTCCTGCCAACGCTGTCGGCCTCTGGTCGCGTGGGCAGTTGAGGCATGGGCGTGAAGAAGATGAATAAGAAAGCCGACAGGTGGGGCCCGATGGGCAGTGAGAGCAAGCGAAACGGGGAGGCGCGTGGGCATGGGCGCGCGCTGGGCTGCTTGCTGGGCTGGCCGCGCGAGTTGGGCCGGCCTGCTGCTGCGCGCGCAAGCTGGGCTGGCTGGCTGCTGCTGCGCGCTAGCGGGGTGAGCAGGCCGAGCCAGCTGCGGGCCTTCTCCTTTTCTTTTCCTTTTTCTGTTTTATTTTTCTTCTCCTTTGTTTAAATTCAAATTGATTTGGAATTTGAATTCAAAATTGGTGTACCTTATTCATTGGAGTTTTTAGATATGAGGCCCACAACATTCTCTTTTATATATATATTAGGAATTTATTTAGCTATTTTGTATAACAAAAATAAGTGTAGTTTTGTTATACAAAAATGGAGATAGTTTTCTCTTTATACATTTATTCTTTGGTTTGAGTAATAACTACTTTATGGTTTATTTCTTTAAAGGAGTTGTTAGGCATTACATAAAACAAATGAAAATCCAAATCACCATTTGAGTTAACAATGTATGCTATGTTTCATTTGTCAGTATTTAAATAAACATGATAACAAATGACATGTCATGCTCATGAATTTGTCTAGTTGGGTTACTTCTAATGCAACACCTAGGGTTGGCTTCTATAGATGTCACTCAACATTGCATGGGGTAACAACAAAAATTTTGTAGTTGTGATTTTTGGTGTGTGGATTTTTGGGTTGTTATAGTCCTACCCCCTTAACAGAATCTCGTCCCCGAGATTAAAGCGTAACGTACTCTTCGAAGAGGTAAGGGTATCGTAGCTAGAGGTCAGACTCTTTCTCCCATGTTGCTTCTCTCTCAGTGTGATTGCTCCATTGGATCTTGCACATAGGAATAGTTTTGCTTCGGGTCTCCTTGGTGTCTCTCCCCAGAATTCTGATAGGATGTTCTTTATACTCAAGTGTATCTTGAATGTCAAGTGTATCAGTTGGAACTACTTCATCGGGCACTCTCAAACACTTGCATAGCTGTGAGACATGGAATACGGGATGTACACCCGCCAATTCCTCTAGTAGCTCAAGTTTGTAGGTGAGCTTTCCAATCCTCTTGCGGATCTTGTATGGCCCAACAAATCTAGGGGCTAGCTTTTCTTTCACATGGAATCTAACAGTTCCACGTAGAGGGGATACCTTGAGATAGACGCAGTCTCCCACATTGAACTCAAGTTCTCTTCTTCTTTTGTCAACATAGCTCTTGTATCGACTTTGGGCAATTCTCAAGTTCTCCTTCACTTGAGCAACTCCTTCTTCGGCATCTTGAATCTTGGCAGAGTCAAAGAATGATCTTTCTCCTGGTTGGGACCACATCAAAGATGTCACACAAGGTTTGCCATACAGAGCTTCAAACGGCGACATCTTGATGCTGGCTTGGTAGTTGTTGTTGTAAGAGAACTCTACATAGGGTAGGCATTTCTCCCAATCAGAGCCATAACTCAGTACACTAGCGTGAAGCATGTCTTCTAAGATCTGATTTACTCGTTCTGTCTGTCCATCTGTCTATGGGTGATAAGCGGTACTGAAATCAAGTTTGGTCCCAATGGACTTGTGCAGGGCTTCCCAGAATCAGGACACAAACTGAGAACCACGATCAGATACAACACTAGAGGGAGCTCCATGCAACTTGAGAATATGCTCAACATATAGATCTGCTAATTTTTCGGCATTGGTCTTGGGCTTAACTGGTACAAAGTGAGCAATCTTGGTCAAACGATCAATAATCACCCAGATGGAATCATTGCCTTTCTGCGATCAGGGCAATCCAACTATGAAATCCATGGATATGCTCTCCCATTTCCATTCGGGAATGTCAAGAGGCTTAAGCAATCCTGTGGGCCTTTGATGTTCAGCCTTGACTCTATTGCAGGTGTCACATCGTGCCACATGTCCTGCAATGTCTGTCTTCATGCCCTTCCACTAGAAGTGTTTCTTCAAGTCTTGATACATCTTTGAACCTCTAGGGTGAATACAGTACTTGGAATCGTGAGCTTCTGACAGAATTTCCCCTCGTAGTACTAGGTCAGATGGAACACAAATTCTGTTCTTGAACCAGATGGTTCCTTGCTCATCTTCCTGGTGGTTGGTCTTGTAGCCTAGTTTCATCAAACCACGGAGATATTCGATCGCTTCACAACTTTTCTGAGCTTGACGGATGCGATCTATGAGGTCATACTGTATGCAGAGCTCATTCAACAAGTCATGCGGTAGTCTCTCAAGTTGGAAATCATCAATCTCTTCTTTAAGCTTAGGTGGTTCGGATTCAGTGATCAAAGTGTGACAGTAACTCTTGCAACTGAGAGCATCTACGACTACATTAGCTTTTCCCGGATGATAGTGAATTTCTAGGTCATAGTCCTTGATCAATTCTAGCCATCGGTGTTGCCTCATATTTAGATCTTCCTGAGTGAAAAAGTACTTCAAGCTCTTGTGATCCATATAGATATCACACTTGTTGCCTATCAAGTAGTGTCTCCAGATCTTCAAGGCATGCACCACTGCTGCTAACTCAAGATCATGTGTTGGGTAACGGTTCTCGTGTTCTTTCAACTATTGGGAAGCATATGCTATCACTCTTCCACCTTGCATCAACACACAACCAAGTCCTTGACGGGATGCATCACAATAGACCACGAAATCTTTGCTGATATCAGGCAATGCTAGCACAGGAGTTGTGGTAAGCTTCTGTTTCAATTTCTAGAAGCTTTGTTCACACTCGGGCGTCCATTCAAACTCCTTAGTCTTCTTCAGAAGGTTGGTCATTGGACGGGCTATCTTGGAGAAGTTCTCAATGAATCGGCGATAATATCCAGCCAATCCTAAGAAACTTCTAACTTTTGTCACATTACGGGGTTGATCCCACTCTTTCACGGCTTCAATCTTGGCTGGGTCAACTGTGACACCTTCAGCTGATAGTACATGGCCTAAGAAGGCAACTTCCTGTAGCCAAAATTCGCATTTACTGAACTTTGCGTAGAGCTGATGTTCGGCTAGTTTCTCAAGCACGGTTCTCAGATGATGTTCATGTTCTTCGGCTGTGGGTGAATAAACAAGAATGTCATCAATGAATACTACCACGAACTTATCCAGACCATCCATGAAAACCTTATTCATCATGTTCATGAAGTATGCAGGAGCATTCATGAGTCCAAAGGACACCACGGTGAACTCAAACTACCCATACCTAGTCATGAAAGCTGTCTTCGGGATGTCACTCTCTTGAATCTTCATCTGATGATAGCCAGATCTGAGATCAATCTTGGAGAAATACTTGGCACCTCAAAGCTGATCAAGCAAATCATCGATTCTTGGTAGGGGGTACTTGTTCTTGATGGTGACTGCGTTCAGGTTCTAGTAATCAATGCACATTCTCATTGAGCCATCCTTCTTCTTAACAAATAGAACAGGGGATCCCTAGGGTGAAGCACTGGGTCTGATATATCCCTTTGAGATGAGCTCATCAAGCTATTTCTTGAGCTCGACCAGTTCATCAACTGACATGCGATAGGGTCTCTTGGCAATGGGTCCTGTTCCCAGCAAAAGATCAATGATGAACTCTACATCACGGTCTGGTGGCATACCCGGTAATTCTTCAGGGAATACATCAGGATAGTCTCTGACCACAGGCACATCATGAACTGTCTTCTCCTCTTTCTGTGATTCTGAACTGGCTTTAAGGGCACACAGGATAGAGGTGGACTTTCCAGACTGAGGTTCACACCTAATAACTTGACCTGATGGGTGGGTCCCTTGGACGTATCTAGGTGAACATGATATCATACCTCGGTGAATGGTTAACCAATCCATACCTAAGATGACATCTAGGATTGTGGAAGGTAATAGGGTTAGGTCGGCTTTAAAGATAAGATCCTCAATGGTAAGACTCACTCCCTTACAGATGTGGGTGCACTTTAGGTCTCCTAAAGGCGAACTGGTGATGATAGGCTTTTCACGTGGGGTTACAAGCAGGTCATGTTCTCGTGCAAATTTGGATGATATGTAAGAACAAGTTGCTCCAGAGTCAAATAGAACTGATGCAGTATTGCCATTAACTAAAAACATACCGTACACAATGTCAGGGGCAGCCTGTGCTTCCTTGGCGTCCAGATGGTTGAGACGTCCACGGGTAGCAGATCCCTTGGACTAAGACTTCTGAGTAGCTGAGTTCTATGGGCACTCAGCAGCTTTGTGACCCAGTTGGCCACAAGCAAAGCTGGTGAAAGGCATACCACCTGTAGGGGTTGGCATGGGTGCCTTCCAGTTTCCAGTGCTTGGTGCATGGCAGTTTTGTGCTGGGCGTTCATTCACTGAGCGGGGACGATTGAATTGGTCCTAAGTGTTGTGGTCTTGAGCATAACGGTCCCGGGTGTAACGATCCTGAGCAGGGCGGGAGTATTTGGCGGTGTAGCCTCCACTACCCCTACTCGATCTAGGGTTGTCATCCCTATTGTGGTGAGAGCGTTCCCTGGATGGTGCATCTCTATGGAACCTCTTGCGATCATGACCACAGAGAGACTCCTCAGGCTTACGCTTCCTCTCCCTGTACTCTTCTCCAGCTTCAGCACAGTCCTTCTCAATCTAGATGCAGCGATCCACCAGAGCACGAAACGTGTTACTCTCAATACCGCCAAACTTTAGCTTGATGTACGGGTTAAGTCCCTTGCGGTAATAGTACAACTTCTCCTTCTTAGAGTTCACAACATAGGAAGGTGCATAGTGAAGAAGATTGGTGAAACGAGTAGTGTACTCAGTCACCCTGTCCTTTCCTATCTTGATGTTGTGGAACTCCTTAGCTTTGGCCTCCATGATACCCTTGGGAATGTGATACTCAGTGAATGTTTCGGCGAACTCATCCCACGAGATGTTGGCAGGGTCCTCATGGGAATCACTAAAACTGTCCCACCAGGTGCATGCTACACCTGTGAACTGGTGTGTGGCAGCTCCAACACACTCATCGTCGGTGAAAGTAGTGAGGTCAAGTTTCTTCTCCATCTCCTTGAGCCAGTCATCGGCTATAAGCGGGTCAGGGTCGGTGCCATCATAGGTAGGTGGCCTTAGCTTCAGAAACCCTTCCAGCTTCCTTTGGAAGTCATTCTACTGACCTCCCTGGCGATGGTTTGCTCCGTTAACCAGAGCTGCAAGAAGTTGGGTCTATTGTGCCATCATTTCTGCCAGGTTCGGTGGTGGTGGTGGTGGAATGTTCTCCTCAAGCGGTGGGGTATTCTCCAGGTTGAAGGGTATCCCTCCACGTCCATGGCCACGGCCATGGCCATGGTTGTTGCCACCATGCCCCCCATTTGGTTCGGCTGGTTCGGGGGTGGGAGCACATCCATGGTTCATTAGGCGATCAGATCAGCGGCTCAGCATCTGCAACACGGATCATGGGAATTTTAGTGCTTGTGCCATAAGTGCTTATAATTTAGTATGATTACATGATTTTGATGATTTAAAGAAAAACATTTATACTATCCGACACTCATTACAAAGAAGCAATAAGATCCATAAAATGCAATAAGATCCAAAACATTCATTACATGGGTTTTATTACATAGCATCATCTCCAGTAGCTACACTTGAAGACTCATGAGAATCGTACTATGCATAATGTCTCATATTACATCTCATAAGGGGTACATCATGGGGTACAACTTATGGAAGCTACTGACATGACTCATGACCACGTAGGGTCATCTACTCTAACTCGTACACCGCAGCTGGGATACGACTGTTCTCGATCTCGATCTCCTCGTCAGACTTGTAAAGTCGGGACACATACTTCAAGGCCTCAGTGAGCTCCTCAGTAGGATTGGCTCTAGGTAGGGTAGGGTAGACGTCTAGGTTGAGGCGAGTCGGGGCTAACCCAAACTCCTCTATCCTAGGCTTCGTCTTGCTACGAATCTCCTTGGGTAGCTGATCCCACATACCCTTCATCTCCCTGAGGCGCTTCCTGTTAGACTTCTGCCAAGCCTACCATGTCCTCTCACACTTGTCCTATAGGTACTCATTCTACCAGAGTGCCTCAATCAGGTGACCCTAGTTGCGAACGGCCTTCTTCCTAAACTCCTCTAGATCCTGAGTCATGGTCTTGTTCCGAGATTGGATTTTCAGCATATCAATCCCCTTGGACCTCTCTCTGTCTCCTCTGCGGTTGAACTCGGCCTTCTTGTTGTCCAACTCTCTTTGCAACTCCAAGACCTTGCTGTCGAGGTAGCAGTTCCTGTTGCCTAGGTCGGCGGCTTTGTCCTGTAAGTCTACAACCTCGGTTCTGTGGACTTCTTCACGATGGTTGAGCTCGTCCTGTAGCTTGGCAACTGTCACAAGTAGACTAGCTCGCTCCTGTGCTCCCTACGAGTCTTGCTCCTGGTACTCCCATAGAAGGGCTCGGTCCTGACATCTCTTCTGCTCAAGCTAGGTCACGTACTTGTCCTGCTCTAGTAGGTGGATAGCCAAGACGCGAAGGCATCTGTCCTCCTTGGCAAGGATAACTCTGCCGGCTACGAAACTCTGCTCACTAGGGGTAAGGCTGAGGTCGAGGGCCTAGGGAAGTAGACAGAACTCTGTTGTCTTCAGGTGCTCGTAGTGGTCCCTCATCACTCTACGAAGTGCCTTGTGTGAGACAGCTCGCAGTCCCTCCTCAACTGTGTCCTCTATAGTCAACTTGGTGAAAGTTGGGACAGAAGGTAAGGTAGTGCTAGCTGGGAACTCGACTGAGGTGACAACCAATCCTTCGATTCCTCCTTCCTGAGCTGACTTCTCGGTGCAGGTGACCTTGACAAGCTCGTCAGGGACTCCTACCATGATGAGAATTTGGCAGAGGGTCTGTGCAAAACCCCCGAGCTCATGTAGGTCGAAGGTAAGCTTGGCGTGGTCCAGAGGTAGCGGTCCTAGAGGCGGCCATTCAACGTTCGTTGCCATCTGCATGTTTTAAGGGATAGGCATTAGCAGGTTAATAATAGATAAGCCTTGCATAACAGTAAATGCAGGGTCGGTATATAACTGAAAGAAGGGTTGTTCACGTCCTATTCTATCGTCCATTTCTGAGGGTTTCGTCCTATGGTCAAGTATGGCTCTGATACCAACTGAAGCGACCCAATTTCTGTGAAGGGAAATCCATAATGTGGAAGTGTAATAAGACCATTGTAGATCATATTACCCAAATTCTAGTCAAATACCACATCCATACAACGATAAAATTAGAGTACAAATAGTGTGGATTTACATAAATTATTATATCGCCGTATTGGCGGAATCAAAAGTAGCATTCATTCAGAACAGCTTGAAGATAAGATCACCAACTCAAGCGTAGGAATGAACCCCTCAACTGTCAAACACCTCGGAGCTATACTCCTTAGCAGAACCTGTGTGCCAAAATGTATCGGTACGATTTGTATTGGCCACTCCCACCCTATGAGCATTGCTTTGTGGAAGTTGGATGCAAGTTGGGTATAATCAAAAGGAACCTATAAGGCTGGGGTTTCCTATGTTTTAGCATGTCAAGTATATAATAGTAGTTGGTCTAGTTTTAACACCATTCCCACACACATTCCTCCCTATTCCCTTTCCAGAGCCAGGTTTCGATCCTGGGATCAATATACCACCATCCACACCATCACCATCCCATCTCTCAGTCGACAGGCCAACTCCTTCTTGGCACTGTCTCAAGGCCCGTAGCCCCTGGCTATGACTGACACTCTCTCACGAGGGAAGAAGAGAAGGACTCATCTCATTATATAGTTTAAGCGAAACCCAGGAAAGGTCCATAGCCGACAAGTCGGCACATGTATCGATCGATCAACCATACACTCTGTATATGTTTTACATAACCACAAGATCTGCCTTCCTTGCTAACCGTCATCAACTGGGCTGATTCCGGCCGCTTGCTAGCCCAGGATGATGCCACTCTACCATTCAGCCCTGGTTCACCCCAAGTCTAGTCTGGGGTGGCTGAAACTGTGAGTCATGAGCCGGGTCCACAAGGTCTCCATGAAGTCTCAGAAGGGTGTGGGGGAAATCCTCTGCGCCCTGTATCTCCTTACACTGCCCGCTATCAACCTAGCAGTAGTGGCAAAATCCTACCAAGTAGTCCGGCCGTCCCGCACCATATAGGGCGAGTGGTACGTAAGTCTTCCCGATGAATCTGAGTACTAGTAAGTCCTTAGGGATGACCAAGCTAGAATGTCTCCATCAGGGTTTCCATTTATCGTGCCACAACAGCACCTCCATCCTGGGCTCCTCCCATCACAGGTTCACACCCGGGACCACCTCATATACCATTTACCCGCCACATGTATCCATTTCTAGGGGGGTTGACACAACCCTCACCCTCCACACACCCAAGTCACACACGTAGCACTCTCCTCAAAGTCCAGATAACACCAGTTTCTACCACGCATTAATGTAGTATAAGCGTAGTAGAAGTATAAGCAATGAAATATAGCAGCAAGTGTGTGTCTAGCCTAATAGCAGGGTATGCAGGGGTAAGGTTGTGTCTAGGTAAAGGCCATCAAGTAAGCATATTACCATGCAAGTCCTATCATAGTATGATTATAACAGTAAAGTAATAGCGGTTCTATATTAGCCATGCGTAATGGGTGCTACGAGATTGGGTGGGATGTGGCACCTTCAGTGTAGTCATCTCCGTTCTCCTCATGGTACTCACGATCCTCGTCCGTCTGGTTCTCCTCCGAGTCTGCATACGTTCGAATTATAGTCACGTTAGCGACGTCTATAGAATAGCACAAGAAGCAATGAAAATTCAAAAGAGCCAAATGCACTCAAACATAGGTTCATTGTGTAGGGCTCGATTTTAGATGAATTTTGGTCCTAGTTTCGTATTTTTCTAAGGTCGTATGAATTAGTTATGAATTTCTGAAGTTTAAATCATCTTTGAAAATGGAAAAAGGCTGAATTAATCTTGGACTGACACGTGTCACGCTGTGACTGGTCCACGTGGCATGCTGACATCAGCATGACGTCAGCATGACGTCACCAACTCGGCTCTAAGCTGACAAGTGGGGTTCTTGCTGATGTCATCTTGACGTCAGCATGACATCATCAACGTCATCATTCCTGACAAGTGGGGCCAGAGGCTCTTGGGTCACTGACCTATGGGTCCGATCAAAGTCAACACTAAGTCAATGGGCAAGTCAACGGTCAACGGTTTGTAGTCACTGACGTGTGGGGCCAGGACTGCTGATGTCAGCAGCTGACGTCAGCATGACGTTACCTCGGCTGTGTTGTTACTAATAGGTGGGACCCACGTGACGTCATCATGACGTCAGTATGACGTCACTTACTGACATGTGGGTCTCGAGTCTCTATGACACTAACATGTGGGGCCAGGTCAACCGTCAATGTTGACCAGTCAACAGTCAACATGGACCGGGTCTGAACAGGGCCGGTTGGGCCTAGATATGGGCTGGATTTGGGCCAGGCTGGCCCAGACACGTGGCAAGCTATGGCGCTGCCACGTCGTAGCCATGGGCCCCCACTAGGCTTCGTCTACCATTCGGCCCGCACTGCGTGGCTCATGGTGGACCCATGTTCACGGTCCATGGACCGTTGGCTGGTCTTTGGTAGACCGAGTCCACCCTCCTTCCCTCTGGCCTGGTCCATGTGCATCGGGTGCAGGCGCGTGCGGCCGATGGGGGTGCCCTCTGCTTCCATCCCCAGCGTGCTCCCGCCGGTGGTGTGCTTACCAGCATGATCCTACGGCGGCGCTGGCATTCAATTAAGGTGGGGAAAAGCATCCCCAGGCCATGGCGAACACGATGGTGGGGTCTAGGTCGTTGGCCATGGCGGTCGGTGGCTTGGTCGTGGCGGTGCTCGCCGACGGGGCAGCTAGGGGCTGTTCTAGGGGTCTTGGTGCCCCGTTCCTATTCAGACTGCTAGCGGGCGACCGGAACAAGTGACGACGGCGACCTTTGGGCGCGGCGAAGTCCGCACACGGTGATGGTGCACGGCGGAACTCCGACCGAGGTCCGGTGCTCGTGGCCGGGGTGCTGTGGTCGGCTAATAGGGTCTCAGTCTACGTGGCTACCCTCCGGGCATCCTGGTGGTGCTACGGCTGCGTCCTAGTTTGGTGAGGCGGCCGGGTGCGCTAGCGGTGGCCACGCCATGACGGCGGTGTAAGGAGCGCGGCGTGCGCGTGCTCTGCTATGGTGTCTAGGGGCTAGGAGGAGTCTTAGCAGCGAGGGCTCACCATTGGTGTCGAAGGCGATAGTATGGCGGTGCAGTGGAGGGTCGTGGCTATGTAGACGGAAGCAGTGCAGTGCCGACCCACGACCATGATGAAGACGACGGCGTCGTCTTCGGCTCCGATGACTTCGGCAGCACGCGGGTGGTTCTGATCCTCCTCTCCCGAACTCCTTCTCGGACCTCTACTCTCGGTGCGGTGCGACTGCTGGGCCACCAAGCGGCGGCGGTGGCTGAGGAATTCCCTAGGGCTCTGGGCGTGGCTTTATAGCCAAGCTCCATGCCTCCAATGGCGATCGGCATCGTGCGGTGGAAAGGCGTGCGATGCATCCGACGGTGGCATGAGGTTGCGTGAGCGCGGCGCAAGGGGGAGCAAGGCCATGCCCTAGGCGTGACCCCCTAGCCCGCTCCTACCAATGCTGTTGGCCTCCGATCGCGTGGGCGGTTGAGGCGTGGGCGTGAAGAAGATGAATAGGAAAGAAGACAGGTGGGGCCCGATGGGTAGTGAGAGCAAGCAAAACGGGGAGGCGCGCGGGCGTGGGCGCGCGCTGGGCTGGCCACGTGAGTTGGGCTGGCCTGCTACTGCACGTGCAAGCTGGGCTAGCTGGCTGCTGCTGCGCGCTAGCGGGCCGAGCAGGCCGAGCCAGCTGCGGGCCTTCTCCTTTTCTTTTCCTTTTTCTGTTTTATTTTTCTTCTTCTTTGTTTAAATTCAAATTGATTTGGAATTTGAATTCAAAATTGGTGTACCTTATTCATTGGAGTTTTTAGATATGAGGCCCACAACATTCTCTTTTATATATATATTAGGAATTTATTTAGCTATTTTGTATAACAAAAATAAGTGTAGTTTTGTTATACAAAAATGGAGATAGTTTTCTCTTTATACATTTATTCTTTGGTTTGAGTAATAACTACTTTATGGTTTATTTCTTTAAAGGAGTTGTTAGGCATTACATAAAACAAATGAAAATCCAAATCACCATTTGAGTTAACAATGTATGCTATGTTTCATTTGTCAGTATTTAAATAAACATGATAACAAATGACATGTCATGCTCATGAATTTGTCTAGTTGGGTTACTTCTAATGCAACACCTAGGGTTGGCTCCTACAGATGTCACTCAACATTGCATGGGGTAACAACAAAAATTTTGTAGTTGTGATTTTTGGTGTGTGGATTTTTGGGTTGTTAGAAGGCGTGACCAAGGAACCGCTACCGACCACCCATAACGTAGAGCGCGGAGCCCGTAGCACGTGTAGGAAGGAGCCAGAGATAGGGCCATCTCTGGAGGTGTCCGAGCGTCAACATGACTATTCGGGGGTTCGGAAAATCATTTGGAGAGCAAACATGGAGAAAACAACTCGGAGAGACATTATGGTGATATACGAAGATTGGAGAATATTTAGAAAAATATTAAAGCATGACTTAGGTTTAGACAGAATGTCTAGTCGGCGGCGTATGGTGTTATCTTGTCGGCATTGATAGCGAGCACCTGGTGGACGGTGAGTTGTTGGTGAAGACGAACTCGGAGGTGGTTCCGAGGTCGGATCTACTGTCGCGGGGGCTGGTGTAGCTAGCGATAAATCATCATCATGGACCGGCATGGACCTCCACAAGATTGATGACGAGAACACGCTGTTGATTTGAGGTCCATCTGGCTCGCCATGGATCAAGCGCACATGCCTACCTGGCACATCAACCGTCGACAAAAGATGCTCGGCAGTCCACCGAGGGGTATCCCACGATGGTAGATTTGTCGTAGAGGTTAGCGAGATCAGGAGCGAGATGGTAATACAAGCACCAAGACACAAGATTTAGATAGGTTCGGTCGTCAGTATGATGTAATACCTACATCATGTGTTCTGATGTATTGCATTGAGATGTCGAGTAGAGGACCCCTACCTCTCCTTATATACTCTAGAGGGGTAGGGTTACAAGAAAAGTATCCTATTTGGTACTATACAATAGCTTGTGGTGCATGCCGAGCAGTGCCGTGCATGCCTTGATCTTGTGGGCTGGGCCACCTCTGATGGTGTGGCCCATGTCTTGTCTTGTGGATACCAAGGGCCATACCCCCATAGGTCATCACTTACTCGCGTCCATTTTTTCTGTCCCTTACTCTGTTGTTTGGAGTTGCAAAACCTTCACTAGCACCGCACTACTCATGTCATACTATGGCCGACTAAACCTCAGGCTATACGCATTGCGGGCTTGGGCCATTTGAACATGCAACGTGGCTCGTCTTCCATCTTTCTGAACATTACATTAAATATGCACAATAGATACCTATTCAACCAGAGTTAATCTCTGACTAATTTTTCATATGGGACTAATATTTTATTGCACAAAACATTTAAGGATTGATTATGTGGTTCCCTATGAGCCTAGACTAATGAAGGGACCATGATGCCTAAAAGGAGGGGTGAATTAATTTACTTAAAAAAACTAAGGGACAAAAACAACTTATAAAATCCTACACAAGATCTATCTAGATGTGCACTAGGTTTTTCAAGCGTTTCTCTCTAACGCAAAAACAGTTTTGTACCCTAGATTCCAACTCTATCAACTAACCTAGCAAGCTAGACTAGGAAGGCAAAGCACACACTAAGGAATGCAAAGTAAGTAAATACAAAAATGTAGATTGAGTTAGAGAATATAGAAACTTCCTCGCGATAGTTTTTCCCAAGGCATCAAAATGCTCATGCTTTCCACTAGTCCTCATTGGATCCACTCGTAAGGATGCCATCGCAAGGGCCAATCTTCTGGTCAGGTAACTAAGGTCTCCATGTGGCCTCTCCTAGAACGTTCCCTGTTGTCTTCACTATCACTACTAGGAAAAAACACTTACATGGCGAACAACTTTCGTCACTGGAGAAGCCAAATTTGTCATAATTTTAGTTTTATGACGAATTTATAACGAAAAATGGCTTGTCATAGAAAGCGTGTCACATTTGAACTTTCGTGACGAATCCTAAAACATCATCATAGAAGTGGCTTGATCTGTGATGAAAAACTAATCATCATAGAACTATTTTGGCATGCGTGGCAAGGGGCTGCCACGCTGGTGGGTGCTTTCTGTTGGAGATGCTTTCCACGTGTACATGCTATAGCCGGTTGCATTAGAGATGGTTTGGGTACATGTCACCTTCTTATTACACAACGTGCCCATCTCTGCTTCTTGCATGTTTCAGGTTCTTACTGGACCATGTGTTGGGTCCCTGTTGTTCCACATGTCAGTTTTCTATTGGCACACGTGTCGTGTTATGGTTGGACCATGTGTCACTGGACCATGTGTCATATTTTTATTGGTCCACATGGCCGTTTATTATTCGACCACGTGTCACAGTGCTGTCCGTCCATGTTTTGTATTTTTATTCGGCCACGTGGCTTGACGACTTCCTTCCATGTGTTGGATTTTTAATAGCCCACGTGTCATGTCCTGGCTAATTCACGTGTCATGCACTATTCATCCATGTGTCGCATTTTTTTATTTGATCACATGGCTTGTCCTGGTTCGACCACGTGCAGGACAATCAATTCATTAGAAAAGTAATTTGAGATCGTCGCTACTACATAGATTGACTACATAATTATTTAGCCTAGCAATCAAATAATAATAATTAACATTTCACACATCAGCAGCAAGCCACTGACAGAGTATCACCACATCATACCGGCACATGAGTCCACACATCAAACCATAAATGTTCACCGCATCAAGCCATAGGAGTTGAATACTTAGAGTTACTAGGAGCGTTGAAGCGCATGACTTGCTCACGGAGCCTATTGTACTCCCCTTGTTGTAGTTTCTTGAATCCCTCAAAGTTCCTTTCAGTCTTTTCTGTCTTCCTCTTTAGTTCATCTACTTTTTTTACATGAGTAGCGGAACTTTCCTATTCAGCAACAAGCTATTCCCCAAGCACTCTCTCCGCCGATGTCTCTGCTCTGGTAGAGCTTGTCGGGATACCAGCATTCTTCAAAAAAGGTAGTTGTCGCTTGCCTAGGAGAAGCAGAGGACATTGGAAACAACATCAGCACTAGTCATTGGTTGCTGCCCATCAGTAATAGGTTCTGCTTGCATAGTTTCCATAGCTTCCTACGAAATTTAAGTAGTAAAATATTAGGTTACAGATGGTGGAAGATGACTTCAATTGAAAACCTAAGAGATTAATTTATAACAAGTAATGCATAGGTTTTCCTCAGCCTACTGCTGATAGAGATTACATAAGCATAAAGCATAGGTCTTTCGCAGCCTACTACCGATAGAGATTACATAAGCGCAATGTACATGTACCATATTGATTGGTGTAAAATTGCAACTTTAAAATTAAATGATGTTGCCATATTAGGTTCCTGCTACATTTTCTTCTTTTATGGCAATGGCTTCAGGAGATTTCAAGGAAAGCAAATGAAGGTGCTTACAATTACTACTCTTGCAGCATCGCTCAGGCCCTTTTTACTACTAGTATGGAACTCCTTGAAGATTTCCACAGCATTAACATCTTCATCAGGTCAACAGTGTTGTTCTTTAAGTCCTTGATCATCATGCTGTTCATCAAGTCCTTGATCGTGTTCTGCGGCCTTCCTCTTGTTCTCCTTCTATTCACATTGCACATGAGTTTCTGTTTATATTTATACAAAGGTAAGAGTAACAATAAAACATAACCATCACTTATAAATGTGTGCAGCTAGACAACATAGGAGCGAGATCCTGTAGCCTGGTGATACTTCACTTTTGCATGGTTTCGCTTGTCCTTCTCAGATATTTCCTATAACTTCATTTGTGTTAGACTGTGGCACAAGTAGACCATAGCAAGACTAGACAGGAAATCGATGAGTTCACACACCTTGTTCTTAGTGTTGGTGCTTCTTAGCATAAACAGAAAAGTCCACAAGCGCATGGAAGTACTGTTGTAGCACTTTACCCAGAAGTATTTAGGGTATCGTATTTTTCCAAAGGAACGATAGTGTAAGCAGTCTTTTGGCTAGTTTACCAAGAGAATGAGAGGAAGGATAACTCGGGTAGTGAGGGTCTTCTAAGGGTAGAAACCTTAAGCGATAACTTTGCCACTACAGACTCACTTCGGGCACCGGCTTACCCTTGGTCTGCCAGGCAATATAGGCCTATGGCTCTACGTCGTATCTGAACATGGGGGATTACAAAGGACAGACATGGTTGTCACCACCTGCTGCCTACCCCTCAACCGTGTGATACAAGGCAAATGAAGGTAACATGTAGCTTAGACATCATGTCTACGCTAACCGCTACTACTCTAGCATTGGCCAAGAACTTCCGTCTCTATTAGGAGTCCTCTACTAGAGCACCCACTGTGAGGATGGACGATGAACCCACAAGTAAATAGTAACAAACATAACCTTTACTTAAGGGATCAAACCGAAAGATGAACACAAACTTCTTACTCCAAGTAGTAAGACGATCGTAGAGGTACAAGTGTAGAGGGGCTGACAAGTCTAGCACTCCATCCACCTGATGTACAAGGTTCATTGAGTACAAAAAGTAGAGGGTAATGCTACTCCGCTAATCCTCTCACTGTTTCCCTCTCTCACTCCCTAACTAGTCTAGCTAGAAGCTAATGGAATGTGTGTAGCCCTTCTTCTTCTCCAAAATATGTATGATGATCTTGAATGTGAAGAGGGGTCCTCTTATATAGGCTTGGAGGAGGCCAGTTTGCTTGTATTTTAGGAAAGCACCACATGCAATTGCCTCCCCCAGCATTAAATGCACCGCCTGAGCAAGGTGGTGCCAAGCAGAGCTGGGGGCGGTATGCCCGCACCATGGGTGTGGCCACACCTTGGGCTAGCCCACTCACCACCGCCTTGCTCTGGTGGGTTGCTAGCTAGGCCTGGAGGGCTCCCACGCTGGTATTCTGGCTCGATTCTAAAGTTTGGTTGGGCTTTGCATCTGTTTTGCTCGAATGCGCCTTCTCGATTGCGCATTTTGGTGTGTTTTCACATATTGTCCTGCAAAACATGTATATACCAAAAATCATGGAAAATATGAGTTGTAAACCCTAATTCTAAGTTTTGGCATTCATATTTGTTTTATTTTGTTTAAATGGTGGCTGTAGAAATGTGAGTTAAACACCGCCAAAAAGCTCCCCCACACTTAGTCCTTTGCTCATCCTCAAGTAAAGTTCTAAGGACTAAGAGGGTTCATCTCCTTGATTTGAAAATCTGCATATAGGTTATTCCAAATTTCTCCTGAACCTGTGAACTTCCAAGTGTCTACCAAAATATCTTGGGCATTTGAAAAATGGAATAGCCTGGATTCAAATCTTCTCACTCTATCCCTGCTCAGAAACTTGGGTTTTTGTATGATTTTGAAAATATAAAGATAGCTTTTTGTTCCTTGAATGATTCTCTTGGGTCACTCAAATTTTGGAAGTGGTTCCTCACCAAGGCATATTTTGAAGTCTTGCCTTCTCTTTTGATAATCCTATTTCTAATAAGCTTATATGGAGATTTGGGTAAGGATGAAAGTTTGTGAAGCTCACTTACCTTGCATTTGTTGTAAAGTCAAATCCCGGACCGCACCAGAGAGAAGCGTCATACTCTTAGATCAAAAGAATGCAAGTGTGTGGAATTTTTTTGGTGGAATTATACTCCTCTATTTGATATGATCCCTTTCTCTAGCTTTTGTTTTGAGACATGGCTAGCTTTTTCTCATGAGCCTTCATGTGCTCATCATTTTTTTCTATTCTTTTGGGACCTTCATGTGTCCCTATTTTTTCAATACTTTGGGACCTTCATGTGTCGCATTTTTTTCAATACTTTTTGCCTTGCTGTCTCTTTCTAGAAATTTGCTTGAGAGAACATTTTTTTAGAGCATGGAGTATTTATTTTGCTAGTGATGAAAACATGTTGCAGCGTATTCATAGTGTAGGAATAGCTATTTATTTGTGGCGTGTACATGAGTTTTGATCTTGGGAGCATGAAACATCTCTCAATAGGGGTCACAAAACTTGACCAAACTCAACACAAAGTAAGAGGCATATATGGAAGGTTTTGTCATGTAAGATCATATATGGCCTTAATAGGTATTTGAATGTCATTCAAGAAATATGCTATTTGAGTTTTGATTTGTAAAAATATATCCCAAGTACTTTGCAAGGAATGAGCAAGCGTCATGTCATCCTACTATATCTCATTCGTCAATTACTTAGATAAAACGGGTTCCCTATGATAAGTGTTCACAAGTTTTTAGGAATTTTAGCAAGGAATAAAAAGTGTGCAAACTTCTTAATCGCAGGAAGACATGGATATGGAGCATATTCTTTTTACTTTATAATTTATTCAGTTTTTAAAGCTTCTTATTTAAGTATGGAATGAGAGAGTGAGAGTTGCACAAACTAAATTTGAATTTGGCCATCTTTTGTGCAACTAAGTTGGAGGTGAGTGTTGTTCCTCCCCCACACTTGTTTTCTTTCTTGCCTTTATTATGACAAAAAGAACAAGAAAATAAGTGCAACAAATATCTCTAATAATAAAATCTTTATTTATAAATTGATAGTCGCATTACATGACTGAAAATCAAATATGATGGGAATGACAACTTGAAATATAAAGAAATGTGCCTAATTTATTCTTGCCGCGAGAGTGACCTAGAAAGGTTGATTTAGAGCGTGCTCTACTCCCACTGCTTTAGCGACTCTAGCAACCTTTTCTCCAAAGCTGTGGTGAAGCTCATTGATCTCATCACTGAGGTCTTTGATTTTCATTAGACTCTCGGTGAGATGATCATTAGCCTTTTTAATGCTTTCACATAAACTTCTGTTGCTAGCACTAAGGGATGCGAGTGTGGGGCCTTTGGGCGGCTGCTCGCTGTCAATGTCGCTAAGGAATCCAGTGGGATACCCTCTAATTTGAGGCTTCACCATCCTTGTGAATCTAAGGGGTGCACTTGAGGATTCCGACCCTTTTCCTAATGGGGCCGACTTGCTTTCTGGCTTTTTAGCCGTCTTGCGCATGAGCGCCTTGCCATACCCTCCTTCGGCTTTGCGCATGCCTACCACGGTGTAGGAGAGACTAGGCCTAGCGATATGATAGGACAAACTAGCGTGAGAGATCATATTGCCCGAAGGCATTACAACAGAGCGCTTGCTAGTTCTGCCAACATCGGGTGCCTTTCGCTTGAGGCCGATGGCGCTAGTGGTAGGTTGTGTTGGTGCCGCCTTCTTCTCCTTGGCACCATTTGGGGTGCCTTGGAATGTTCCGTGGTCTTGAGGCTCGAACCACTGCTTATGGCATAGCTTGGTAGTGCCATGAAAGCGAGTGGTGCTTCGGTGATGATCCTAGCTTCCTCCCTCACATAAGAGCTCTCGGGTACTAATTCTATGGAGACCGGGATGCCATCAAGGTTGTAGGTGGAGCACGAGCCCTTATACAAAGTGAGAGCGTGGCTGGCCATTGCTGAGCTTAGAGCTTTGAGTGCTAAGTGGAGGGAGAGAAGAAAGCTTATAGCTTGGTGTGAGGAGAGGTGAGGCTATGGGGTGGTTCTTATAGGTGCTTGGTCCTCTGTCGTGAAGGAAACAAACCAAGCACCACCATGGCTGCGATACACAGGAGATCAAAGAGATGCACGTAAAGATTGGGGGCCAGCAGAGCCATGGGTGGCACCCCTAGGTCCTCCTCCTGGCCTGGATTTTCGTCCAGGTGCATGTGCATGCATGGTGATCATAGAGATGCTGGTGTCGGATTTTTATTCGGCATGATCGGTGAGTGATTGGGTGAGATGCACATGATCATGGTGAATCGAGAGAATATTCATATTGCAAATTCACATGATTTTGTAATTACGAATGGATATTCATGTGATCAGCATGTATCAAGCAAGATTGAGCAAGAATCATGGTTTGTCTAGTGAGGGCATAAAGGTCATTTTACCATGATGACTTGCTTAAGAAGATAAAGCAAATTTTTATATTTTAAGTAAATGAAAGAATATGTTAGTATAATTAATTTTTAAATTTTCATAAGTTTTGAATAAACTTATCAAAAGCAATTAAATCTATTCTATCTATTTCTAAGTTAGTGTTATAAGAAGGCTCTAGGAAAACTTTTAAACGTTAACCATTAACTTTGAAAATGTTACCGTCATCATCCTGGATGGTGATCGCGCCATGTGGCGAAGTGTTGATGATGGTGTACGGTTATTGCCATTTTCTTCTTAGTTTTCCTTCACCGAAGAGTTTAACACAGGAGTTGAATAGAAGAACCTTATCTCCCTCCTTGAATTCTTTGTATTGGATTCGATGATCATGCCATCTCTTGGTTCTTTCCTTGTAGAGCATGGCACTATTGTACGCCTTCTCTCGCCATTCTTCTAGCTCAGCAATTTGTTTTTGACGATTTCTACCAGCTAGCTTCACATCCATGTTCTAGCTCTTTATGGCCCAGTGAGCTCGGTGTTCAAGTTCAACTAGTAAATGGTAGCTTTTTCCATAGACAAGCTGGAACAACGACATGCCAATGGGAGTTTTATAAGTTGTCTTGTATGCCTAAAGTGCATTAGGTAGCTTATCTTTCCATCCTTTTCCTATTGCATTGACCGTTTTCTGTTGGATATTTTTTATCTATTTATTTGAAGTTTCCACCTGACCGCTTGTTTGAGGATGGTATGGGGTGGCAATATTGTGCTTGGCCCCAAGCTCTTTCAGGAAGGTTCTAAAGGTTTTGTCAATGAAGTGGGATCCTCCATCGCTTATCACCATTCATGGTGTTTCAAAGCGAGGGAAGATTACTTCATGGAACATCTTCCTTGTGTGCCTAGCATGAGTAACTCAACATGGTAGAGCTTCCACCCATTTGGACACATAGTCAATGGCGATGAGGATGTACTTGCTGTCATGGGACTTTTGGAATTGCCCCATGAAGTCAATTCCCCAGATGTCGAAGATCTCAACTTGTAAGTTGTAGTGGAGGGGCATTGCATTGCGAGTTATAATGCCACCTTGCAGCTAGCATTTTTGGCACCTTTGGATGAACTCCTTGGTGTCTTTGTACATTATCGGCCAGAAGAACCCGCATTGCCAGATTTTGGCTTGTGTGCAGAATACTTCATAGTGACCTCCGTACGGTGCTGCACGACATTTCTCGATGATTTGCAATCCTTCTGCCATTGGTATACATCTTCTCAATAGGCCATCAGAGCATACCCTGTACAGGTATGGGTCATCCCAAAGGTGACATCTACTTTCTGCTTGCAGCTTTCTTTTGTTTTCCCCGGGGGTACATATCCTGAAACCATGAAGTTCACGATGTTTGCGTACTATGGTTTTGTGTTCATCACCTTCAATAGCATGTCGTTGTATAGGAAGTCATTTATTAGCAGTTCCTACATGTTAGTAACTTGCAAACACGATAGATGATCGACGGCAGTGTTCTCTACTCCCTTTTTATCTTTTATCTCAAGGTCAAATTCTTGGAGTAAGAGAACCCATCTTATTAATCTAGGTTTAGCGTCTTTCTTAGTGAGTACATATTTAAGTGCAACATGATCAGTATAAACAATAACTTTTGCACCCACTAAGTAAGATCTAAACTTCACAATAGCAAAGACAACTGCTAGGAGCTCTTTTTCTATGGTAGCATAGTTAAGTTGTGCTCTTGTCAGCGTTTTGCTAGTGTATATGATTGTGTGATGCTTCTTATCTTGGGTTTGGCCAAGGACCGCACCAACAACATAGTCACTAGCATCATACATGATCTTGAACGGCAGCGGCCAATCGGGTGGTTGGATGATTGGCACTGAGATGAGTGCTTTCTTGATAGTGTGGAAAGCATTTAAGCACTCATCTGTGAACTCGAAAGGTGCATCCTTAGCTAATAGGTTCATGAGGGGTCTAGCGATTTGTGAAAAATTCTTGATAAACCGCCTATAGAACACTGCATGACTTAGGAAGCTATGGATTCCTTTTACGTTCATGGGGGTGGTAGTTGCTCAATGACTTCTATCTTGGCTTTATCTACCTCAATCTCCCTCTCGGACACAAGGTGCCCAAGAACGATGCCTTTACGGACCATGAAGTGGCACTTTTCCTAGTTAAGTACTAGGTCCTTCTCTTGGCATCTCTACAAAACTTTGTCTAGATTCTCTAGACAGTGATCAAAGGTTTTGCCATAAACTAAAAAATCATCCATGAAAACCTCCATGATTTCTTCTATCATGTTTGAGAAAATATACATCATGCACCATTGGAATGATGCAGGTGCATTACACAACCCGAACGACATTGTATGATATGCGTATGTTTCATACGGGCATGTAAATGTTGTCTTGATCTGATCATCGGGGTGGATGGGAATCTGATGATACCTCGAATACCCATTGAGGAAATAGAAGAAAGAGTGCTTCACTAACTGCTCTAACATTTCATCAATGAAAGGTAGTGGGAAGTGGTCTTTCTTTGTTGCCGCATTGAGTTTCTGGTAATTAATGCACATTCTCCACCCCGTGATGGTTCATTGTGGAATTAACTTGTTTTTATTGTTTTCAACGACCATCATGCCTCCTTTCTTTGGAACCACTTGGATGGGACTCACCCAGTCGCTATGTGGTATGGGATAGATTATCCTAGCATGAAGAAGTTTGAGGACTTCCTTCTTCATGACTTCCCACATCTCATTGTTGAGCCTACGCTGAGGCTCTTGAGATGGTGTACTCGAAGGGTCAATCAGAATGTGCTGGGTACAGAGAGTTGGGCTAATCCCCTTAAGATCTTGCAGAGAATATCCAAAGACTGACCTATGTTTCTCTAAAATGAAGATGAGTTTGGATGTCTCCTCATCAGAAAGCTTATCACTAATGATTACAGGAGTTTCTTTGTCGCCATTGGGAAAAGCATAAGATAGACCAGCGGGTAGGGATTTAAGTGCAACCATAGTCATGCCAGCTCTTCGTCTGTGGGAAGATCTATGGCTTCTCCTAAGTCATCCTCTTCTTCTACGAAGAATTTTGCATCCTTTTCTAAGGATGACTCTGGAGAATCAAAGGGTAGAACCGACATAACTTCCTTGGGTAGGTCAAGATGGGGGAGAGACTCTGCCACCGAGTTTTTGGCTCGAGTGATAGGAATGGTAAAAGTGTCTCTCCCCAACTTTTCATCCAAATCCCCTATTTTTGGTGGGTTCAAGAAGAGTTTTTCTAGGGGATGCCCTATTAAGATGTCGATGTCCTAAATGTTAAAGACATGAAAAATGAGAGCCATTACGGCATCATCATGAAGAATCATAGTGTTGTGTAGAATTCCATGCCCTTTTAGGACCAACCGTGGGTTATTTCTAAGGGATTTATTTGTCGGAGCAAGGGATTCATTACCAAAGTAGGCAAATGCGAATGATATAGACATCAAGTTTGCTCCGACAGTGGGCGAGTAAAGCACATCCACCTTTGTTCTGAGAACTTTGCAATGGATGGTTGAAGGAGGGACGCGAATCTAAATTTCTTCAGAAGAATGCTCTCCCTCTTCCACCTATTCATTTTTCATGATAGCGGTCAACTCCTTGATGGACCCTTTAAAGGGTTCTTTGTCTAATGGTTCAAGTGGAGTGACTGGAACTGGTGGCCTCTTTTTACATGAGTACTTCGAGGTATTTCCGAAGTCTTCAAAAAATTCATCCTCGAAATATAGAAGTTCCGAAGGTTGGAAACCTTCCTCTGGATCTTCTGGTTTGGGCGAGGGTCTCTCTAAAGATGTTATGGGTTCGGCCTCAGCCGAAGAGACTTTCTCATGGCTTGGCTCAGGTTCTACATGGAGGGGTTCTAGCGGAGGAGTGTTCTCTAGAATGCGGTCTAGGAGAGCTTCTCCTTCTGATGTGGTTTTATGGGTAAACGAACCTCCAGCAGCTATATCAAGCTATAGGGTAGATTCCTTGCTAAGCCCTAACCAAAAATGCTGCAAGAGAACATGATCGGGTATAGACAAGTCTGGGCCAGATCTCGTTAAAATTGAGAATCTGTCCCTAGCTGCACCTATGGTTTCCTTCTCTTTTTGTTGGAAGTTGAGTATCTCTTGTCATAGGGCAGTGATTCAGGATATAGGGAAGAACGCAAGACACCGAAGCGGGCATACCATTGTTTCACCCTCTCATCGCCAGCTAACTTCCCTATGTTGGGGGCGTACCATTGTTTTGCCCTCTATTGGTATTTATTAACACACATAGATAAATTAGTAAGCGTACGAATAACGCTGTAGCTTTCACTCGGAAGTATTCCAAGTATCATATCCATAGGGAAACATGTGAGACTAACTACGGTCTAACTTAACAAGGGGTAGCAACAAGGTTAGGATAAACAGGAGCATAGAGAGGATAATTGAGGTTCTCTAATTCTAACTTGGGTAAGCTATGTCTTCTACTGTTCAACTGGGGACATTACTAGGGAAAGAGACCAGCAGAGGATGCTTTCCTTCGTAACCAGATCCTACTTGACCTACAAACGGGAGGTGGACTATAAAGGATCAACGATGCTATATAGTACTCAATGAGGCTATATAGTACTGATGTGACACACCCGATCTACCACCGATCTAGAATCTAGGGTGCATCCATGATTAACCCAAGTCTAAGCACCATGCTTACACTCATGATTAATACTTTACTCCCTCTAGAGCAGAAATAAAGCACACAAAAGAGTCGTGAACCTGAAGAACAATATAAACAAGATGCTTACTTGAATCAAAAGTTGATTACCAAAGAAGTCTCAGAAGCAAGCACAAATAGAACTTGGATCCGCCAAGGTACAAGCCATAGAGAGAGCACTAACAGGCCGGCACCTCCTCCAAACTCTTCCCTCACTCTCCATCTCACTATTTCTATTTATAAGACTAGATCCTATGGAGGACTAATCTTCTCTTGATTGTTGGCTCTGATCCTAAAGATATGAATTAGGGTTTTAGGGATCTGCTAAGGGGGGGGGGGGTAGGGGCTGATATATATAGGCTGAAGCGTCAATCCTGAGCCCTCGGATCCAACCAACTTGAATAAATAGCAAAGATTTGATCTCAATGGTGGTGGGGAACCAACTTTCGAAGCGGAGGCTAACTAGTGGGACCCACAGGCCGATCGGCCTATAGGTGGGGCCGACCGGCCCCACATGGTAGCCCCTCGGGGTCTGCTTCGATGGAGAGCCTCCTCGAGTCTTCTAGAATCTTCTCACGCTATTTATGCGGTGGAATTCTGTAATTTTCTTTGACGAATAGGTCCCCCTTGATGGTTTTCTGGATAAACCATGCTGAAAACATAGATTCACCAAACTCGTGGAATTTATTAGTTTGAACCCCTATACCTATGTTTGGTGATGGTATTAAGTATAAGTGTAGGTTATATTGATGGTTTATAATTGATGTTAATGACCGTCAAGAAGCTCCCTCAAGCTTAACGTTTGCTAGTCCCTGAGCAAAGCTAAACTCAGCAATGGATCAGGAGTTGCTACAATATTTTCACGCCTCAAAAGTACACATGCGTTCAATCAAAAATTCTACTCCGGATTAGAATAAACTAGTCCGATTTTCAAACTTACTCATATTACCTTCAACCATGGGCCTTCTTAGCCTTCACTTGGGTCTTGAGCAATTGAAAGATAGAATGATCAAGTCAAACATTGTCTCAAGTTCTTTGTTCCACCATTGTTCTAGAGTTTTTATAGGTTTTCAAAATAAAACTTAGAGATTCCATTGTATGACACTCTCAAGTCTCTTAATATATGTGGTATTTATGGATCCTCACCAAGGCAATACTAATGCTATGCCTTTTTCTCTTCCTACCACTATTGGAGTTCATAGGTAGGGAGAAAGCTAGAGCCTACTTGCAATGCATATATTGTAAAGTCAAACAACAGATCCAAAGAGAGTTCAGTCATACAATCAAACTAAGATGTGCATATGTGTGGATGTATGGTGGATATATTTTGTGGCTAACCTAATTCTACTTTGCTCCTTGAAAACATATCTCTCTTTTGAAACTTGGAAACATTTGCTAGAGAATAGGGGCTATCTTATTAATCTCTCTTTCTTTCTTTTTTCAGGCGGGCGTCTAAGTACCCATTGTTTTAAATATCTTGGACACTTTTGTGTCCATTTTTTTCAACTCCTTTTTTCTCTTTTTTTATATGAATAACTTTTGCATAGCCCCATGTCTCTATTCTATAGCAAAACTTTTGAGAGATAACAACCATAACTTGGAGTATTTATTTGGGGGATGAAAAACCTATCAAGCATGTTTTTGTGTTCACTCACAGTATAGGAGTAAAATAGTTTTGGGTGGATCTAGATGAAGGCATGTTTTTGCGCCTACCCCCCTGTGTAGGAGTAGTGCATATATGTGGGTGGTGTGTACGTGATCTTGTGTCACGCCCAGTTTTCCAAAGAAAACCAAGTTCACCATATGTGTGCCCAGGAAGTCCACACATACAACAACAAAATGGAAAATATTAGAAACTATGTTATTAAATAACATATACATAGCTATATTAACACTTACATCAGAGTATCGCGGAATGGTAACTAATCTTCAGACTCCATTCTTCTCAGGAATGGCTGATGGGGGGCTTCGTATGCCAAGTGCTTCTATTAGTCTTTTAGGAAATCCTCCATGTCCTCTTCAATCTACTGAGCAACTTTGACTAGAGACTGGTGTGTGGGGAAATAGCAAGGGTGAGCACATGTCGTACTCAACAAATATAACATGGGGTTCATGAGGCTCAAAAGGTTGACACTGGTTTTCTGCGATTAGCTTTTAATGAGTCATAGTTTTAAGCGATTGTGTAGCAACGAGTTTATCATAAGCCCATATAAATACATGATCAGGTAAACATGAATAACTAATAGAATAAATAATTAACCATTAATGATCATCTATTCCGTAAGAGTTCCAAGGCCACTCATGACCATGAGCACGACTATTGTAACAGTTTTACACTCTACAGAGGTTGTATATTTTTACCATGAGCTGTGATTTACCCTTTTGCCCAAGGTGATCAGCCACTTAACCCACTACCAAGGAAGGTCGACAGGGTTTACTATGAAGTCTTTCAAAGGTTCGTCTAACAAGTTAGGGCCGCTAGGTTTCTGTGCCTTGTGAATGTAGAGCCCCCCTTTCGAAAGGCACACTCACGTAGAAGTACTCTTAGGAACAGAGGCCGCACTACACCCAACCCGAAACACACCCCTCTTACGCCATAAAGGTAACCACTAACAAGCTAGAAAAGGTCCTCATACTTGACTAAAGCCAGAGCCATATAACACTCATGGATGTTCTGTAAATCCCGGTGACCACTTATAGATAAATCCTTAGGGAGAGAAATCTAGAGCATCACAAAAACTATGCTCTAGCCCCCTTGTTCATTGTTGCTAAAAAGCATGTTTTAGTGTTTATTACATATTCCATTAGTCAAGTTACAAAATCATGGTTTCAGTTGAGCACTAGCATCATACTACCCAATGCAATACCCCATAGGTGACAAGGAATCCAAGATATCAAATAGCTAGGAAAATTACTACGGTTGCCAAGGTAGACACATGCATATGATTAAGTTATTAAAGTGAATAGGACAACAAGGATGATCCCATGTTATACTTGCATTTAACTCTTGCTCACATTTTCCTCACACTTTGCTTCTAGACATCACCTTCTGATCTTCAGCGCTCATAAGCGGTTCTCGTTCTACTCGTAGCAAACACCATGCATAGGCAAACATACTAGCAATAGATAAAAGTAACTAAGAATAGTACACCACACAAGGTAAAACAACGTACTAAAAGAGAACCAATCGCTACGGTCAACAGAACGCAAGAGACGTTGGAAACGGAGCTATGGTTGAAAAGAAACGACTACCGGGAGTTTATATTATATAAAAGAAAAGCCTACAACTACAAGCTTGATTTATTTTAGTTAAACATAAACATGGAAGAGTCATTAGTTCAGATTGGACAAATCATATTTATACTTAAAACTGAGTTGAAGCTAACCATTATTTTATTTTATAAATGTTCTCACACAATTTATTAAGCAAGTTAAGCTTTATCTTTGCAAAAGAAATAATTGTGAGAGCATCTGAACAAACTGTATATGATGGACGTTTAAGCTAAGCAAATTATATATTAAGAACGTATTCATGTTTCCATTAATCAAGTTAGCAAGTAATTATGAAAGATTGATATATTTACTTACATTGCTTTTAATTATAAAATTTGGTTGCATGTATATTAATCAATTTAATATTAATCAATTTAATATTTAGCTATATATAGAAAGACATGTGACTTGAAAACATCGACACTAACATATAGATCGTGTCGATACGAATCTAACGCAACTTGAATGGAGTAAAACGGAGTTAAAATGATTTTTGTGTGAAGGATTAGGGGTTCGAAGGACGGACGAGCATATACACGTACATAGACTCTGCAGATCACGATGGCTGATATATGGCTCCACGGTGTGTAGATGTAAACAATGAAGTTTCTGAAATTAAAGCATAATATATAAGTGGAAAAGAATTGTTTACTGTGCAAGCTAGATATAGGTTTGATATCGATATACAACAGTGCACGAGGACCATGGCGTTGGGCACTGAACTCACCAAGAGCCAAAACAATATCTGTTTTTGCTACAGGACACAGATGTTGGGCGACCGTGAGTTGTAAGATTTGGGAACGGGCAGCTTGTCGCCGGCTGGTTTTGTTGGAGATGCATGGATGGGCGAGTAGACACGGCCAACGCAACTTGCATGGGACAGCCGGACGACCACCTCGCACAATGACCATGGGACCGCATGAACGTGAGAGCGAGATGACAGATGAGAGTTAGGAGAACAGATTGATAGACATAGGCTCACTAGGTACAGAAGCGGACGATAATGAAGGGGAGCACTGTGGGAAAACGAAGCACAGTGCACACCATTGGAGTTCGCCGGAATTATCGTCAGGGACGGTTCATATAACGAATTGATACAAACAAGGATGCTAAGATGCAAAGAATAAAGAGAGGTACCTTGTGATGGCGGTGGCTCGCCGGAAGAGTCGTCGGAGTTGGCTGAAGGTGACATGACAGGAAGAGAGAAAATTCTAATTTACTACACGAGGAATTTCTCAAAGGGCTCCACTTACAGTAGTTTTGGTGTGCTTTGTCTAAGGGGTTGGTACACATATATATATATAGGGAGAAAAACTCCCCACATCCACGTCAACTAGCATTATGGTACTAATTGACGTTGCACCATCCACCTACACTAATGGGCCTAAATAAACATTAAAGCCCATTAGTAAATAAGGACATGGGCCTTTAGGATTTATTAGAATTACTGCACATGGGCTTTGAGCATTGGAAAATAAAGAGAGATTTTATTATTTTTGGAATTAATTAATTTCATGAATAAAATAATTCTAAAAAAGTTTAGAATTATTATTTAAGCCGCGAAAAATACTCTGAAAGCTCCAAAAATTCGGGGAAAACTATCTGAGACATTATGGAACATGTGGGACCAAAATAAAGTATTTGGAGCTCATGATAAGATAATTTGGAGCATCTAAAAATTAAATTATGCTCACAGACAAGTGGAAACAAGTTCTAGAAAAAGCTAGAAAAATTCTCGAGAAGTTTGTAGAGATTGATTGACGGACGAGGAGCTAAAAAAAGCTATTTGGGTTACAAAGAAAAGATTTTAGGAAGCTCCTAATAAAAACTTGAGCTGAGAAATAAGGAATTTTGATGGTAGAAAAAGATAAAGGCATGCCAGAGAAGAAAGATCGACCTACTAAATGTATTTTAAAGACTCTGCTCACTCTCAACACACAAAGAAACAACAAGAAAATATCACATCAAGCAATATCCCGTCAAATTAATTTAGAAAAAGTATGAAGATTCACATTTTTTCTATAACTAATTGACGCTAACTTAAACTAAACTTAAAAAAAATTATTCAAATATCAAAACATTTATTTTAATTTATGTTTTCTATACATAACCCAAAATCAGAAATTTTGGGGTGTGACATCTTGATTTTAAGAGCATGACAAATCTCTTAGAAGGGTTAACAAAGCTTGACAAAACTCAATGTAAAAGCAAGCAGCATATATGTGGAAGTTTTTCTAGCCTAAATAATATGTATAGCTCTGGTGGGAATTCAAGCTTTGTCATACAGGAACTCATCATATAGCATTTTTGTGTTTTTCAAAAGATAAATCTACAGAACTTTAGTGTCACTTGGAATAAGATAAATCTCTAGAACTTTAATCTCAAACCATCTCATATCATATCTGTCAATTACCTAGACTTAGATCAAGCATTTGGTACCCATGAGTTTCCAGTTCAGAGTAAATCCTTATATCAAAACAATCTTATTCAAAACTCGAGAGAATTCAAGTCTAAAAACTAGGTGCCTGAAAGAAATTATAACAGAGCAACTATTCATCATATCCATTTAAGAGATTATTCTGAGTCCTCTTTATTTGCTAACAACTCTTAAAAATAAATTAAAGCAAACTAGACATACCTTTTATTTTAAATTTTACTAGATCACACATTATTACTATAACTATATATTTTTATTATAAAGATACCTTTTTATTTTGTTTTTAGTTATTCATCTTTTTAATAAAAAACTAAAACAAAGGGGAAATAATACTTACCTGGATACACGAGGATGCTTCTCCCCTAAGCTAGCTCTTTCATTGAGGGTTCGGTATTGTAAGTCCTTCGAACCGGACTTCTCCTTGTGAAGTTCATTGATCAAGTACCTTGGTTTGCTCTGAAGATGAAAATTCTTGTGACGACGCTTCTAAAGGTGATGTCACCTCCTTCTGCCAAATCCATCTTGGTTTTCAGTTTTGCTTTTGGTTTGACAGGTTTAGATCTTTGTAGAAATTTGGGCAATCAACTAACTCTCCCACACTTCGCTTGAAGTGTGTCCAGCTCATAAAGATAAGGTAGAGATCAAGTGCATGGACTCTGTTGGTGGGAAAACACCAACAGAACCAAAACTTTATTTATTCCTCTCTTAACCTTAGGCACATGGAATAAGATGAAGTTGATGTTATGCACTTTGTTCAATTATAACATGGGTGTTAAGATCAGAAGATTGAACATGAATGTAGCATTTGAAGATATTTGGCCAAAAAGGTTGAGTTTCTTAACCTATGGAAGGGATTGTCTATCTTTACATAATGTATCGAACTTTACATGATTATGACTATCACCTTCCAGAGATAAGATGTGCACTTTTTAACTCATTTGGTTAAGGCTATGAGATCAAGAAAGTGGTGCTGGGAACAAACTAAACATGTTGAGTTAATTAGATTGGATCCAGGAAGTGAAACTCAATCATGTTTGTCTCTTGATTATATGCATACCAGAATCAAGGAAAAACTTTTAAGTAATGACCATTTACCTTTGGATGTTACCTTTGTCATTGGAGTGTGATGACACCATGTGACAAAGAGTAGATGGCTCGTGATAGTCCTTCCCTTTTTGCTTGCAGTTTTCCTTACTTCGGCTAGCCTCATAGCTTGAGTTGTTCATAGACTTTTTGTTTCCTAGATTGCACCCTTTCTTTCTCATCCTTTTGTCATGCCATCTTTCTGCTCTTTGATCTTGCCATTTTGTTGGGCCTTTAGCCTCACTCATTGTTTTTATGTTTGCAAAAGATTAGTGGACAACACATACCTGAAGGATTGTACAAATAATTTATGGTAGAGGTAGTGTTGTAATAGGGCTAAAGGTCATCTATGTTAGAGTTGGTTTTAACATATTAATTAGCATAGAACTTTTTATCCCATGTTTTAAATGATGTGCCTTGCTTCATCTTCGATTTGAATCCATCTCTTGACTTACCCAATTTGAATTTGAGAGTTTCCTGCAGGGGTTAGTCCAACAAAATATCCAGTGTCTACACAAGTATGTTTTAGTTCAATAACCAAACTAGACTCTATGTCTAATTGGATTAAGGAAGGCTATTTGACCTAACCAGCACGCTTAATTTAAAAGCCTTTGGAAGTATGTACAGTACTTCCAAACCAAAGCATACTATGGTAGACAAAAGTGACATGAAAGTACTATAGAGATTTACTCAAACGAAGATGCAAGAACACGATTGTTATTTAGCAAATCAAGCATGTCTTAAAGGTAGAGACGACCAGGATGAATTAGCAACATGGCATAGGATTTTTCAGAGAAGTCCATCCCCCAGCTTGAATTTTGTAGCAAATTCAAGTTTGGATGATAGAACTCTCATGTATAAATGTGATTCAATATTGCATGATAATTGGTTGGACATACCTTGCGTCGTCATCCTTCATTATTTTTTTGCTTTAGATCTAGAATGGTTAGTGATAAAAATACTCGAAGGAATTTTTTCACATTTATATTTCTATGCTCATTTCACAAGGGCATCACAACAAAAAGGTGAAAGCTCATGTTATCTCCCAAAAGTGCTTGTTTTAGGACAGAAGCTTGTCCTTGGGAAACCTTCGAATTGTGTTTCAAGTTGATGAAGTGGTTTCCCCTCCAATAACAACCTCTAGGTACCTATCTCAAGATTCACACAATGAGATCTACAATATTTATGATAAACATATGCATCTACAACCACCCTTTCAAAGTTTTTATGAACAGGAAGTATGAGAGGGTTGAAGATCTTGTATGTGGTAATGTTGGAGAGATCAATTGATTCAGGACATTTCCCTTGTGAGCATAGATTTGATGAGGTGCTCATGAAATAACTTTCATGCTCGTCTATGTTATCTTCCTTTTTGAGCTCCAAGGGTGTTTCTTCATGAATATCTATAGGCGGAAACATTGTCTCCATCATTTCATGCCTATGACATTCATTGGTTATTTTATTGTCGAAGATTTTTCTCTAATTAGTGACTCTCGGGGTGATCTTATGTAAAGCCTCCTCCAAACTTGGATGAGTCATGTTTATTAAAGAGATTGATTTAAGCTCACCGTTTGGATCTAAGCAAGTTTGGATTCTACCCATAAGGCTTTGTCCTTGTCCATCCATTCTTTAGCAATGACATATGATTTCTTAATACATTCCAACCATTGTCGTTGCTCTTCTTGGTCAACCTTGTGGTCTTCATGACTCCTATGCTTTGGTTGTCTTAGTGGATTTCTAGGGTCATCATGATACTTAGGAGAAAGAGCATAAGAGGGATCATCAGGGTCAAGGATGGGTTCATATAAAACATCTAATGTGGTCATAGAAGGGGAGAAGATAGGATTGGCTAAATGACTCGGCTCTCCTTCTATATCATCACTTGACATGCCACCCTTGAGTTCTTCCCAATGTCCTATATGGGAATAAGGACGCTTTCTGAGAGATCCCTTCTTGAGAGGATTTGAATTATATTCGCTCAAAGGTCTCTTGTGAGGCTAGAAGTTTAAGCTTTTCCCAAAATCAACATCGAAAAGATCATCCTCACAAGAAATTTCAAAAGGTTGAATTTCTTCTTCCCTTGAAGGATTTTGGGTATTGATTGTTCGGGATTGATAGCTAAATCTTGGGATTGGAGTGGTTGTGATTTGGCTATCAAAACTTCTTCTTCCTGATCGGGAGATGATTCCTTCTCTTCCTCAAAAAGTTCATTATTAATGCTAGTGCTAGAAATCTTTCCACTAATTCTATCAAGCATAGACCTTGCTTCACTAACAAACAAATGAAGAAAAGCCCCTCTAGAGGCTTGATCAAGGGTTTGCGCAGAATCCTTGCTAAGACCCATATAAAAATATTGAAGGAGCATCGGGTCTAAAATAGCAAGGTCTGGGCCAGTGATGATGAGACTATTAATATGTTCCCATGATGTGCCAGGAAATTCTTCTTCTAGTTGTCTAAAATTTAGAACATCTTTCCAAAGGTAACTACTTTAGAGACAGGAAAGAAAGATAAACAAAATTTAGAGCATAACGTTTCCCAATCTCCTTGCATACTTCCTACGGTTTGATTGTACCAATATTTAGCTCTTCCCATCAAAGAGAATGAAAATAACTTCCATTTTAAGGTCTTGTTAGACAAGCCAGCCATACTCAAGCATGCATTGGTCTGTTCAAACTCTTGTAGGTGTGAGTATGGGTTTTTTTGCCTTCTCCCAAGAAGGATTGATCCCGAATTAGTTTTATTAAACACGGGTGCAACTCATAGCCAGGTGTTAGGATAGACTCTATAGATTTTGGTGCTCTCGGCTCGTGCTCATAGGTGCAGCATATTGATAGATAGGAGTGGAATCCTTAGTGAAAAGAAAAAGTAAAACAAAAGAAAGGATAAAAGATAAAAGGTTTAGCAACCGTTTCCCCAGCAATGGCTCCAGAAAGCTTGTTGGTATTTATTAATGCACGTAGATAAATCCGCAAGTGCATGGATACCGCTGTAGCTTTCACCCGGAAGTATTCCAAGTATCGTATCCATAGGGAAACGTGTGAGACTAACTATGGTCTAACTTAACAAGGGGTAGGAACAAAGTTAGGATAAACAGGAGCGTAGAGAGGATAACTGAGGTTCTCTAATTCTAACTTGGATAAGCTATATCTTCTACTATTCAACTAGGGACATTACTAGGGAAAGACTCCAGCAGAGGATGCTTTCCTTCATAACCAGGTCCTACTTGGCCTACAAACAGGAGGTGGACTACAAAGGATCAATGATGCTATACATTACTCAATGAGGCTATATAGTACTGATGTCACACATGTGATCGACCACCGATCCTGAATGCAGGGTGCATCCATGATTAACCTAAGTCTAAGCACCACGCTTACACTCATAGTTAATACATTACTCCCTCTAGAGTAGAAATAAAGCACTCAAAAGAGTCATGAACCTAAAAAACAATATAAACAAGATGCTTACTTGAGTTAGATGTTGATTAGCAGAGAAGTCTTAGAAGAAAGCTCAAATAGAACTTGGATCTACCAAGGTACAAGCCATAGAGAGAGCACCGATAGGCCGGCACCTCCTCCAAACTCTTCCCTCACTCTCCATCTCACTATTTCTATTTATAAGACTAGATCCTATGGAGGACTAATCTTCTCTTGATTACTGGCTCTGATCCTGAAGATATGAATTAGAGTTTTCAGGGATCTGCTGAGGGAGGGGGGTAGGGGCTAATATATATAGGCCAAAGCATTAATCCTGAGCCCTTAGATCAAACCGATTTGAATATACGGCAAAGATTGGATCTCAATGGCGATGGGGAACCAACTTTCGAAGCGGAGGCTGACTGGTGGGACCCAGAGGCTGGCTGGCCCCACATGGCAGCCCCTCAGGGTCTACTTTAGTGGAGAGCCTCTTGGAGTCTTCTAGAATCTTTCCACGCTGTTTACGTGGCAAAATTCCATAATTTCCTTTGATGAATAGGTCCCCCTTGACGATTTTTTGGATAAACCCTGCTAAAAACACAGATTCACGAGAACTCATGGAATTTATTAGTTTAAACCTCTATACCTATGTTTGGTGATTGAATTAAGTATAAATGCAGGTTATATTGATGGTATATAATTGATGTTAATGACCATCAACACCCTCTCATCAAGTGAGAAAGGAAACAACTTCCATCGAAGTGTTTCTCTGACATGCCTGAAATGGTCAGGCAAGCACAGAGCTGCTAAAACTCCCTTAAGTGATGGTAGGGCTTTTTGTAATCCAACCCCAAGAAGGCTTGTTCCTGAACCATGGCTATAAAGCCAAGTTGGAGTTTGTAACTTGAAGCTGTGATTGGCTTTGAGGATTTCGGTGGTTCTACGAAGTCGCCCTTGGGAACAGAAAGGTTCAAAATGGTTGGTTGCTCCATAGAAAAAGAGTAAAAAGAAAAGAAAGGTAAAAACAAAGGATACGTGGGCAAACTAGGTTTGAAGACTAAAATAACAACTGTTCCCCAGCAACGGTGCTAGAAATGCTTGTTGGTGCTTCTTAGCGTAAGCATAAAAGTCCACAAGCGCACGAAAGTACTATTGTAGAACTTCACCCAAAAGTATTCAGGGTATTGTATTTTTCCAAAGGAATGGTTGTGTAAGCAGTCTTTTGGCTAGTTTACCCAGGAGAACAAGAGGAAGGATTACTCAGGTAGTGAGGTTCTTCTAACGGTAGAAACCTTAAGCGAAGATAACTTTGCCACTATAGACTCACTTCGGGAGCCGGCTTACACTTGGTCTGCCCAACGATACCGGCCTATGGCTCTATGCCGTATTTGAATGTGGGGGATTATAAAGGACAGATAGGGCTATCACCACCTGCCGCCTACCCCTCAACCGTGGGATACGAGGCAAATGAAGGTAACATGTAGCTTAGACACCATGTCTACGCTAACCGCTACTACTCTAGCGCTGGCCAGTAACTTCCATCTTTATCAGGAGTCCTCTACTAGAGCACCCACCACGAGGATAGGCGACGAACCCTCATGTAAATAGTAACAAAGATAACTTTTACTTAAGGGATCAGACCAAAAGATGAACACGAACTTCTTACTCCAGGTAGTAAGACGATCATAGAGGTACAAGTGTAGAGGGATGACAAGTCTAGCACTCCATCCACCTGATGTACAAGGCACACCAAGTACAAAAAGTAGAGGGTACTGCTACTCCGCTAATCCTCTCACTCTTTCCCTCTCTCACTCCTAGCTAGTCTAGCTAGAAGCTAGAAGCTAATGGAATGTGTGTAGCCCTTCTTCTTCTCCAAAATGTGTATGATGATCTTGAATGTGGAGAGGGGATCCTCTTATATAGGCTTGGAGGAGGTCAGTTTGCTTGTATTTTAGGAAAGCACCACATGCAACTGCGTTCCCTAGCATTGAATGCACCACCTGAGCAAGGTGGGGCCGAGCAGAGCTAGGGGCGGTGCGGCTGCACCATGGGCCAACCCACTCGCCAGCGCCTTACTCTGGTGGGTTGCTGGCTAGGCCTGGAGGGCTCCCACGCTGGTATTCTAGCCTGAATATGAAGTTTGGTTGGGCTTTGCTTCTGTTTTGCTCAAATGCGCATTTTGGTGTGTTTTCACATATTGTCCTGTAAAACATGTATATACCAAAACTCATGGAAAATATGAGTTGTAAACCCTAATTCTAAGTTTTGGCATTCATATTTGTTTTATTTTGTTTAAATGTTGGTGGTAGAAATGTGAGTTAAACACCACCAACACTTGGCACTCGACCAAATCTTGACAAGTTCACACCATTGTGCATCGGTCATGGATGTGACAGGAGAGGTCGTAGGGATCTGATTAGTAGGGACGCCAAAGTAGTAGGTTTGCTTTAACCTATAGCATGCCTATTATACCACAGATGCAATACATTCCAGCAAGCTTCTTTTGTTGGTGGGTGAGCCTCGTTAATTCCTAGCCTTGATTGCATGCAGTAGTGTGAAGAAAAGTAAATCCATTAAAGTTGCTCAAAGCAGAGTTGAATGTCAAGAGGGGATACCCATACATACAGTTAGCATGTCCACATATTATGGAGACGCTAATTTTCAAATGTGCTGCATGCATGTGTCTCAGGTCATGGCGTCCTCGAGCTCAAAGCTCGTAACTCCGCTGGCCCAAACGTTTAACATGGTCGGTGACCGTTGTGCGCTGTCAGGATGCCTTAATGATTAAGTATGCATTCGTCCTGCCGAGGCCTACTGTGTCAGGGTGTTGCATGTTGGAGGTACAAGATCCAAACTAAGCCAAGTGGTCTCATCGACTCTGTACCAGTTCCATCTTTTGGAGGATCTTGGTTTTCCCAACCTCACGTAGGCATCTAGAGATAGTTGTGGCCTACTGTTTCTTGCCACGTAGCTTGGGGGACACGAGCTATACAGTTCGCCTTTGGGCCTATCATCCTAGTACAATGTTGGAGTGATCTCGCAAGATTACAAGCCACACGTCTACAAACTTGGTGTGCGCAAGCATTGATAGTAAGAAGGTATACACACCTCACTAAAACACTAGGTTGAAACATAGGGCAAGCACTAATACGGCCTCTAACTAGTCAAAGCACTAATCCTATAACTAAAGCTAATCGCCTAATCTTCACTTAAGCGCATATGGTGGCTAGAGGACAAATGTTTTAGCATCAGCTAAACTATAGCTTCCTCAAGCTCGAACACCATCGAAATGGCTAGCTATGAGGGTATATATAGCCCCAATGCACTCAACTAGTTGTTAGATGCTAAGGTTGCATTTATAGTGAGCATCAGATAGCTTCAGTGACCACAATGGAAACATTTGGTGCCCCTACCACATTAACCAGCCATTGCTGACAATTGTAAATCCAATTTTCTGGTGGTTTGTCTAGTGCATTATTGATAGTTAACTAGGATCTCACTGTGGAACGTCAAAGGTCTGATGCTTTCTTCATTGCAAACTTACAATTAATTGAATGGAACTTTACAAAGTATACTCGAGAAATAGTTAGTAGTTACAAGTTGTACTTAGTGATTTAACCCAAAATACATAATCATGTTATCTAATCGCACTCTTGGATAATCACTTTATCAACATATTAGTGTAACTGTAACTCTCGGGGCACCCATCCCATTGTCTGCTAAGCCATTGACCTCACTCAAGCTTGGCTTGAGTGATCACCAAGTCTTTGGCACCTGTGACAACTTAATGATGGTACCGTGAGTACGATTGTACTTTGAGGTCTTATTCCAACATATATATTTGGTGGATGCAACACGAGGATTGCAAAAAAGGCATGGTGTAGATGAAGACATGACATGCTATGCTCAATTGCTATTCAATAGGTGAAGAAGTTAATGAATCAAATATATGAATGAACTCAAGTATTGGTTACATCTTGGTCTCACTACTTTGAAACTAGAAGTGAGAACAACCAAATCATAGTTTGAGGACATTCATGCTTTTGAAAAGAACTCTATAGAGGTGTACAACTATACCCACATAGAGACCAAGGACGAACCTCTATATCCATGCCTAGATAAGGGTTTCCTCAAGGCTCCACCTTTCCCTAGTGTGTCTATCTAGCCCATGAATGGTATAACGAGCCAAGGTACTTTCTATTAGCTACCCCGCTCTATATTCTAAGCCAAATCCACATGATTAGCTAGTCACCACTAGGTACTCATCTTGTCACACCCATACGCAACATGTGGTTTGTATGGGGGTTTCTCCAACTCGCTATCATAGAGAAATGGTCCCTCATTGAGCCAAAGTCTCACATACAATTCATATTTAAGTCAAATTGAAAGTTGACCTTAGGCAATTCATGAACTAGGTCAAATTATACACTTTTGCTAGTTTTAGTGTTGATTATATCCCAGTGGACCATGCTACATGCGTGAATGTGAGTTTCTGCTCACACTCTACTTCTACCGGTTCTAAGCCAACTAAGCATGATTAGTCATCCTAAGCCTGTTGAGTAATGGTATAGGTTAAGATTACTTAATGTGAGTTGAGCTCGCTTTAGTGAAGTCATGATTGTTGATTATACAATATTAGCATGAAATGAAATCTTATAGTGAATATGTTGTGTACAATGAGTATCCAAAATATGGTTAAGTAGTAGTGGTGCCTGCTTGTCATGATGTCCATGTGATTGCGAGAAGTCATGACAACTCATACTTGTACCTCACTTTACACTACACCTACAAGAGGGAGTGTAGAGATGAAATTGAGGTATGTAGTTCGAGAAATTTATTGAACTAGAGTGGTAAAGAAGATATAAATCTTGTGATCCAAAATGGAAAGCTTGCTCAATAAACTGAGAGTGGATTAGTGTTGTCCTAAGAGATGTTCAGATATGGGGTAGGGTGGTTAGGTTGTTAGGTTAAGGGTTTGCATCGCAAACATTTGAAGTGTTCTACTGGATAGTCTTGGTGTTCTCCAGAACAATCCAAGAGTGCATCCTTGAAGATGGACTTTTCTGGTTTTGGGTCTAGGTGTTCCTGCGGACAGTTTACCTATTCTATGAACTATCTACAAGTGTAGGGATGGTTCTGGAGAGGAGGGGAAACAATATGTGGGTGCATGCCAAGCTACATTGGATCTATGTGATTTCTTGGATAGTCTGCACGATCAGGCGAACAATCCACCAAAACATCAACAGAACCTATGTGAGTGGTTGTTCTTATGTTCTTGGGGGCTTGTCCTTAGGGTTTGTGGGTGATGTTTCCTAGGTGTGTTTAGTGATCATCTAGGGGGTGTCTTGGTGGTGTGTTGGTGTTGTGTAGCCTACAATGATTTAGCCTTGCATGGGGTTGTTTGAACTAGGTTTTAGGGTTTGGCAAAACATGATTAAAAGGCGATAAAACATGAAAAAAGAGTTTGATGAACTTAACCTTGATGAGTTGGTGAGCGTGTGTCACCAAGCTCAACCTCATGATCTAGACCTTGTTGGATCCAAGTGAGGTAGGAGAATTGAAATTCCCTTGCATTAAACATACATGCTCATTAGAGATAAATTTGAGCTGATGATTGAATTAGAGGACATGAGATGAGTAGATCTTACACTGAAATCTCAATCTTCCACCACATGTGTCACGAACCGGTCTTGACATGTTTGTGAACATAAGCATCATGATCATCTTTGCATTTAAAATTCAAATTTGAGAAACCAAACTACACTGAAAGTTGCATTCAGACTACTCACTATTGTTTTGATGGAGAGTCCGCCAACACCACCATACGGTCCATCAACTCATTTGCACGCCCTGACAGAATTCAGTCTCTATCAGTTAACTTCAACACTTAGTGGAGAGTCCGCTGGAGCCCACGGACGGTTCGCCAAACCACCCCATGCAGTGATTGTGAGGTGTCACTTTAGAAATCCTTTTCGCCCCACACCCTAAACCAGTTGTCCATATCGTGGACACCAAAACCAGAGCCATCACCCAGCTCAGTCACTCATTTCCTCTCTCCCACTCTCTCTAGTTCATCCCTCTCTCTCTACACTCTCACACACTCAAGCAAGGAAAAGGAAGGGAAGCACAGTCAGAAAACGAAGCACAGTGCACACCATTGGAGTTCGCTGGAATTATCGTCAGGGACGGTTCATATAACTGATTGATACAAACAAGGATGCTAAGATGCAAAGAATAAAGAGAGGTACCTTGTGATGGCGGTGGCTCACCGGAAGAGTCGTCGGAGTTGGCTGAAGGTGACATGACAGGAAGAGAGAAAATTCTAATTTACTACACGAGGGATTTCTCAAAGGGCTTCACTTACGGTAGTTTTGGTGTGCTTTGTCTAAGGGGTTGGTACACATATATATATATAGGGAGAAAAACTCCCCACATCCACGTCAAATAGTGTTATGGTACTAATTGACATTGCATCATCCACCTACACTAATGGGCCTAAATAAACATTAAAGCCCATTAGTAAATAAGGACATGGGCCTTTAGGATTTATTAGAATTACTGCACATGGGCTTTGAGCATTGGAAAATAAAGAGAGATTTTATTATTTTTGGAATTAATTAATTTCATGAATAAAATAATTCTAAAAAAGTTTAGAATTATTATTTAAGCCGTGAAAAATACTCTGAAAGCTCCAAAAATTCGGGAAAAACTATCTGAGACATTATGGAACATGTGGGACCAAAATAAAGTATTTGGAGCTCATGATAAGATAATTTGGAGCATCTAAAAATTAAATTATGCTCACAGACAAGTGGAAACAAGTTCTAGAAAAAGCTAGAAAAATTCTCGAGAAGTTTGTAGAGATTGATTGACGGACGAGGAGCTAAAAAAAGCTATTTGGGTTACAAAGAAAAGATTTTAGGAAGCTCCTAATGAAAACTTGAGCTGAGAAATAAGGAATTTTGATGGTAGAAAAAGATAAAGGCATGCCAGAGAAGAAAGATCGACCTACTAAATGTATTTTAAAGACTTTGCTCACTCTCAACACACAAAGAAACAACAAGAAAATATCACATCAAGCAATATCCCATCAAATTAATTTAGAAAAAGTATGAAGATTTACATTTTTTCTATAACTAATTGACGCTAACTTAAACTAAACTTAAAAAAAATTATTCAAATATCAAAACATTTATTTTAATTTATGTTTTCTATACATAACCCAAAATCAGAAATTTTTGGGGTGTGACATCTTGATTTTAAGAGCATGACAAATCTCTCAGAAGGGTTAACAAAGCTTGACAAAACTCAATGTAAAAGCAAGTAGCATATATGTGGAAGTTTTTCTAGCCTAAATAATATGTATAGCTCTGGTGGGAATTCAAGCTTTGTCATACAGGAACTCATCATGTAGCATTTTTGTGTTTTTCAAAAGATAAATCTCCAGAACTTTAGTGTCACTTGGAATAAGATAAATCTCTAGAACTTTAATCTCAAACCATCTCATATCATATCTGTCAATTACCTAGACTTAGATCAAGCATTTGGAACCCATGAGTTTCCAGTTCAGATTAAATCCTTATATCAAAACAATCTTATTCAAAACTCGGGAGAATTCAAGTCTAAAAACTAGATACCTGAAAGAAATTATAATAGAGCAACTATTCATCATATCCATTTAAGAGATTATTCTGAGACCTCTTTATTTGCTAACAACTCTTAAAAATAAATTAAAGCAAACTAGACATACCTTTTGTTTTAAATTTTACTAGATCACACATTATTACTATAACTATATATTTTTATTATAAAGATACCTTTTTATTTTGTTTTTAGTTATTCATCTTTTTAATAAAAAACTAAAACAAAGGGGAAATAATACTTACCTGGATACACGAGGATGCTTCTCCCCTAAGCTAGCTCTTTCATTAAGGGTTCGGTATTGTAAGTCCTTCAAACTGGACTTCTCCTTGTGAAGTTCATTGATCAAGTACCTTGGTTTGCTCTGAAGATGAAAATTCTTGTGACGACGCTTCTAAAGGTGATGTCACCTCCTTCTGCCAAATCCATCTTGGTTTTTAGTTTTGCTTTTGGTTTGACAGGTTTAGATCTTTGTAGAAATTTGGGCAATCAACTAACTCTCCCACACTTTGCTTGAAGTGTGTCCTGTTCATAAAGATAAGGTAGAGATCAAGTGCATGGACTCTGTTGGTGGGAAAACACCAACAGAACCAAAACTTTATTTATTCCTCTCTTAACCTTAGGCACATGGAATAAGATGAAGTTGATGTTATGCACTTTGTTCAATTATAACATGGGTGTTAAGATCAGAAGATTGAACATGAATGTAGCATTTGAAGATATTTGGCCAAAAAGGTTGAGTTTCTTAACCTATGGAAGGGATTGTCTATCTTTACTAATGTATCGAACTTTACATGATTATGACTATCACCTTCCAGAGATAAGATGTGCACTTTTTAACTCATTTGGTTAAGGCTATGAGATCAAGAAAGTGGTGCTGGGAACAAACTAAACATGTTGAGTTAATTAGATTGGATCCAGGAAGTGAAACTCAATCATGTTTGTCTCTTGATTATATTCATACCAAAATCAAGGAAAAACTTTTAAGTAATGACCATTTACCTTTGGATGTTACCTTTGTCATTGGAGTGTGACGACACCATGTGACAAAGAGTAGATGGCTCATGATAGTCCTTCCCTTTTTGCTTGTAGTTTTCCTTACTTCAGCTAGCCTCATATCTTGAGTTGTTCATAGACTTTTTGTTTCCTAGATTGCACCCTTTCTTTTTCATCCTTTTGTCATGCCATCTTTCTGCTCTTTGATCTTGCCATTTTGTTGGGCCTTTAGCCTCACTCATTGTTTTTATGTTTGCAAAAGATTAGTGGACAACACATACCTTAAGGATTGTACAAATAATTTATGGCAGAGGTAGTGTTGTAATAGGGCTAAAGGTCATCTATGTTAGAGTTGGTTTTAACATATTAATTAGCATAGAACTTTTTATCCCATGTTTTAAATGATGTGCCTTGCTTCATCTTCGATTTGAATCCATCTCGTGACTTACCCAATTTGAATTTGAGAGTTTCCTACAGGGGTTAGTCCAACAAAATATCTAGTGTCTACACAAGTAAGTTTTAGTTCAATAACCAAACTAGACTCTATGTCTAATTGGATTAAGGAATGCTATTTGACCTAACCAGCACGCTTAATTTAAAAGCCTTTGGAAGTATGTACAGTACTTCCAAACCAAAGCATACTATGGTAGACAAAAGTGACATGAAAGTACTATAGAGATTTACTCAAACGAAGATGCAAGAACACGATTGTTATTTAGCAAATTGAGCATATCTTAAAGGTAGAGACGACTAGGATGAATTAGCAACATGGCATAGGATTTTTCAGAGAAGTCCATCCCCCAGCTTGAATTTTGTAGCAAATTCAAGTTTGGATGATAGAACTCTCATGTATAAATGTGATTCAATATTGCATGATAATTGGTTGGACATACCTTGTGTCGTGATCCTTCATTATTTTTTTGCTTTAGATCTAGAATGGTTAGTGATAAAAATACTCGAAGGAATTTTTTCACATTTATATTTCTATGCTCATTTCACAAGGGCATCACAACAAAAAGGTGAAAGCTCATGTTATCTCCCAAAAGTGCTTGTTTTAGGACAGAAGCTTGTCCTTGGGAAACCTTCAAATTGTGTTTCAAGTTGGTGAAGTGGTTTCCCCCCCAATAACAACCTCTAGGTACCTATCTCAAGATTCACACAATGAGATCTACAATATTTATGATAAACATATGCATCTACAACCACCCTTTCAAAGTTTTTATGAACAGGAAGTATGAGAGGGTTGAAGATCTTGTATGTGGTAATGTTGGAGAGATCAATTGATTCAGGACATTTCCCTTGTGAGCATAGATTTGATGAGGTGCTCATGAAATAACTTTCATGCTTGTCTATGTTATCTTCCTTTTTGAGCTCCAAGGGTGTTTCTTCAAGAATATCTATAGGTGGAAACATTGTCTCCATCATTTCATGCCTATGACATTCATTGGTTATTTTATTATCGAAGATTTTTCTCTAATTAGTGACTCTCGGGGTGATCTTATGTAAAGCCTCCTCCAAACTTGGATGAGTCATGTTTATTAAAGAGATTGATTTAAGCTCACCTTTTGGATCTAAGTAAGTTTGGATTCTACCCATAAGGCTTTGTCCTTGTCCATCCATTCTTTAGCAATGACATATGAGTTCTTAATACATTCCAACCATTGTCGTTGCTCTTCTTGGTCAACCTTGTGGTCTTCATGACTCCTATGCTTTGGTTGTCTTAGTGGATTTTTAGGGTCATCATGATACTTAGGAGAAAGAGCATAAGAGGGATCATCAGGGTCAAGGATGGGTTCATATAAAACATCTAATGTGGTCATAGAAGGGGAGAAGATAGGATTGGCTAAATGACTCGGCTCTCCTTCTATATCATCACTTGACATGCCACCCTTGAGTTCTTCCCAATGTCCTATATGGGAATAAGGACGCTTTCTGAGAGATCCCTTCTTGAGAGGATTTGAATTATATTCGCTCAAAGGTCTCTTGTGAGGCTAGAAGTTTAAGCTTTTCCCAAAATCAACATCGAAAAAATCATCCTCACAAGAAATTTCAAAAGGTTGAATTTCTTCTTCCCTTGAAGGATTTTGGGGTATTGATTGTTCGGGATTGATAGCTAAATCTTGGGATTGGAGTGGTTGTGATTTGGCTATCAAAACTTCTTCCTGATCGGGAGATGATTCCTTCTCTTCCTCAAAAAGTTCATTATTAATGCTAGTGCTGGAAATCTTTCCACTAATTCTATCAAGCATAGACCTTGCTTCACTAACAAACAAATGAAGAAAAGCCCCTCTAGAGGCTTGATCAAGGGTTTGCGCAGAATCCTTGCTAAGACCCATATAAAAATATTGAAGGAGCATCGGGTCTAAAATAGCAAGGTCTAGGCCAGTGATGATGAGACTATTAATATGTTCCCATGATGTGCCAGGAAATTCTTCTTCTAGTTGTCTAAAATTTAGAACATCTTTCCAAAGGTAACTACTTTAGAGACAGGAAAGAAACATAAACAAAATTTAGAGCATAACGTTTCCCAATCTCCTTGCATACTTCCTACGGTTTGATTGTACCAATATTTAGCTCTTCCCATCAAAGAGAATGAAAATAACTTCCATCTTAAGGTCTTGTTAGACAAGCCAGCCATACTCAAGCATGCATAGGTCTATTCAAACTCTTGTAGGTGTGAGTATGGGTTTTTTTGCCTTCTCCCAAGAAGGATTGATCCCGAATTAGTTTTATTAAACACGGGTGCAACTCATAGCCAGGTGTTAGGATAGACTCTATAGATTTTGGTGCTCTTGGCTCGTGCTCGTAGGTGCAGCATATTGATAGATAGGAGTGGAATCCTTAGTGAAAAGAAAAGGTAAAACAAAAGAAAGGATAATAGATAAAAGGTTTAGCAACCGTTTCCCCAGCAATGGCTCCAGAAAGCTTGTTGGTATTTATTAATGCACGTAGATAAATCCGCAAGTGCATGGATACCACTGTAGCTTTCACCTAGAAGTATTCCAAGTATCGTATCCATAGGAAAACGTGTGAGACTAACTATGGTCTAACTTAACAAGGGGTAGTAACAAAGTTAGGATAAACAGGAGCGTAGAGAGGATAACTGAGGTTCTCTAATTCTAACTTGGATAAGCTATGTCTTCTACTATTCAACTGGGGACATTACTAGGGAAAGACTCCAGCAGAGGATGCTTTCCTTCATAACCAGGTCCTACTTGGCCTACAAACTAGAGGTGGACTACAAAGGATCAATGATGCTATACATTACTCAATGAGGCTATATAGTACTAATGTCACACATGTGATCGACCACCGATCCTGAATGCAGGGTGCATCCATGATTAACCTAAGTCTAAGCACCACGCTTACACTCACAGTTAATACATTACTCCCTCTAGAGTAGAAATAAAGCACTCAAAAGAGTCATGAACCTGAAGAACAATATAAACAAGATGCTTACTTGAGTTAGAAGTTGATTAGCAGAGAAGTCTCAGAAGAAAGCTCAAATAGAACTTGGATCTACCAAGGTACAAGCCATAGAGAGAGCACCGATAGGCCGGCACCTCCTCCAAACTCTTCCCTCACTCTCCATCTCACTATTTCTATTTATAAGACTAGATCCTATGGAGGACAAATCTTCTCTTGATTACTAGCTCTGATCCTGAAGATATGAATTAGAGTTTTCAGGGATCTGCTAAGGGAGGGAGGTAGGGGCTGATATATATAGGCCAAAGCATCAATCCTGAGCCCTTAGATCAAACCGATTTGAATATACGGCAAAGATTGGATCTCAATGGCGATGGGGAACCAACTTTCGAAGCAGAGGCTGACTGGTGGGACCCAGAGGCTGGCTGGCCCCACATGGAAGCCCCTCAGGGTCTACTTTAGTGGAGAGCCTCTTGGAGTCTTCTAGAATCTTTCCACGCTGTTTACGTGGCAAAATTCCATAATTTCCTTTGACGAATAGGTCCCCCTTGACGATTTTTTGGATAAACCCTGCTAAAAACACAGATTCACGAGAACTCATAGAATTTATTAGTTTAAACCTCTATACCTATGTTTGGTGATGGAAGTAAGTATAAATGCAGGTTATATTGATGGTATATAATTGATGTTAATGACCATCAACACCCTCTCATCAAGTGAGAAAGGAAACAACTTCCATCGAAGTGTTTCTCTGACATGCCTGAAATGGTCAGGCAAGCACAGAGCTGCTAAAACTCCCTTAAGTGATGGTAGGGCTTTTTGTAATCCAACCCCAAGAAGGCTTGTTCCTGAACCATGGCTATAAAGCCAAGTCAGAGTTTGTAACTTGAAGCTGTGATTGGCTTTGAGGATTTCGGTGGTTCTATGAAGTCGCCCTTGGGAACAGAAAGGTTCAAAATGGTTGGTTGCTCCATAGAAAAAGAGTAAAAAGAAAAGAAAGGTAAAAACAAAGGATATGTGGGCAAACTAGGTTTGAAGACTAAAATAACAACCGTTCCCCAGCAACGGTGCTAGAAATGCTTGTTGGTGCTTCTTAGCGTAAGCATAAAAGTCCACAAGCGCACGAAAGTACTATTGTAGAACTTCACCCAAAAGTATTCAGGGTATTGTATTTTTCCAAAGGAATGGTTGTGTAAGCAGTCTTTTGGCTAGTTTACCCAGGAGAACAAGAGGAAGGATTACTTAGGTAGTGAGGTTCTTCTAACGGTAGAAACCTTAAGCAAAGATAACTTTGCCACTATAGACTCACTTCAGGCACTAGCTTACACTTGGTCTGCCCAACGATACCGGCCTACGGCTCTATGCCGTATTTGAATGTGGGGGATTATAAAGGACAGATAGGGCTATCACCACCTGCCGCCTACCCCTCAACCGTGGGATACGAGGCAAACGAAGGTAACATGTAGCTTAGACACCATGTCTATGCTAACCACTACTACTCTAGCGCTGGCCAGTAACTTCCATCTTTATCAGGAGTCCTCTACTAGAGCACCCACCATGAGGATAGGTGACAAACCCTCATGTAAATAGTAACAAAGATAACTTTTACTTAAGGGATCAGACCAAAAGATGAACACGAACTTCTTACTCTAGGTAGTAAGACGATCATAGAGGTACAAGTGTAGAGGGATGACAAGTCTAGCACTCCATCCACCCAATGTACAAGGCACACCGAGTACAAAAAGTAGAGGGTACTGCTACTCCGCTAATCCTCTCACTCTTTCCCTCTCTCACTCCTAGCTAGTCTAGCTAGAAGCTAGAAGCTAATGGAATGTGTGTAGCCCTTCTTCTTCTCCAAAATGTGTATGATGATCTTGAATGTGGAGAGGGGATCCTCTTATATAGGCTTGGAGGAGGTCGGTTTGCTTGTATTTTAGGAAAGCACCACATGCAACCGCGTTCCCTAGCATTGAATGCACCACCTAAGCAAGGTGGGGCCGAGCAGAGCTAGGGGCGGTGCGGCTGCACCATGGGCCAACCCACTCGCCAGCGCCTTACTCTGGTGGGTTGCTGGCTAGGCCTGGAGGGCTCCCACGCTGGTATTCTGGCCTGAATATGAAGTTTGGTTGGGCTTTGCTTCTGTTTTGCTCAAATGCGCATTTTGGTGTGTTTTCACATATTGTCCTGTAAAACATGTATATACCAAAACTCATGGAAAATATGAGTTGTAAACCCTAATTCTAAGTTTTGGCATTCATATTTGTTTTATTTTGTTTAAATGTTGGTGGTAGAAATGTGAGTTAAACACCACCAACACTTGGCGCTCGACCAAATCTTGACAAGTTCACACCACTGTGCATCGGTCATGGACGTGACAGGAGAGGTCGTAGGGATCTGATTAGCAGGGACGCCAATGTAGTAGGTTTGCTTTAACCTATAGCATGCCTGCTGTACCACAGATGCAATACATTCCAGCAAGCTTCTTTTGTTGGTGGGTGAGCCTCGTTAATTCCTAGCCTTGATTGCATGCAGTAGTGTGAAGAAAAGTAAATCCATTAAAGTTGCTCAAAGCAGAGTTGAATGTCAAGAGGGGGATACCCATACATACAGTTAGCATGTCCACATATTGTGGAGACGCTGATTTTCAAATGTGTTGCATGCGTGTGTCTCAGGTCATGGCGTCCTCAAGCTTAGAGCTCGTAACTCCGCTGGCCCAAACGTTTAACATGGTCGATGACCATTGTGCGCTATCAGGACGCCTTAATGATTAAGTATGCATTCGTCCTGCCGAGGCCTACTGTGTCAGGGTGTTGCATGTTGGAGGTACAAGATCTGGACTAAGCCAAGTGGTCTCATCGACTCTGTACCAGTTCCATCTTTTGGAGGATCTTGGTTTTCCCAACCTCATGTAGGCATCTAGCGATAGTTGTGGCCTGCTGTTTCTTGCCACGTAGCTTGGGGGACACGAGCTATACAGTTCGCCTTTGGGCCTATCATCCCAGTACAATGTTGGAGTGATCTCGCAAGATTACAAGCTACACGTCTACAAACTTGGTGTGCGCAAGCATTGATAGTAAGAAGGTATACACACCTCACTAAAACACTAGGTCGAAACATAGGGCAAGCACTAATACGGCCTCTAACTAGTCAAAGCACTAATCCTAGAACTAAAGCTAATCGCCTAATCTTCACTTAAGCGCATATGGTGGCTAGAGGACAAATGTTCGAGCATCAGCTAAACTATAGCTTCCTCAAGCTCGAACACCATCGAAATGGCTAGCTATGAGGGTATATATAGCCCCAATGCACTCAACTAGTTGTTAGATGCTAAGGTTGCATTTATAGTGAGCATCAGATAGCTTCAGTGACCACAATGGAAACATTTGGTGCCCCTACCACATTAACTAGCCATTGCTGACAATTGTAAATCCAATTTTCTGGTGGTTTGTCTAGTGCATTATTGACAGTTAACTAGGATCTCACTGTGGAACGTCAAAGGTCTGATGCTTTCTTCATTGCAAACTTACAATTAATTGAATGGAACTTTACAAAGTATACTCGAGAAATAGTTAGTAGTTACAAGTTGTACTTAGTGATTTAACCCAAAATACATAATCATGTTATCTAATCGCACTCTTGGATAATCACTTTATCAACATATTAGTGTAACTGTAACTCTCGGGGCACCCATCCCATTGTCTGCTAAGCCATTGACCTCACTCAAGCTTGGCTTGAGTGATCACCAAGTCTTTGGCACCTGTGACAACTTAACGATGGTACCATGAGTACGATTGTACTTTGAGGTCTTATTCCAACATATATATTTGGTGGATGCAACACGAGGATTGCAAAAAAGGCATGGTGTAGATGAAGACATGACATGCTATGCTCAATTGCTATTCAATAGGTGAAGAAGTTAATGAATCAAATATATGAATGAACTCAAGTATTGGTTACATCTTGGTCTCACTACTTTGAAACTAGAAGTGAGAACAACCAAATCATAGTTTGAGGACATTCATGCTTTTGAAAAGAACTCTATAGAGGTGTACAAGTATACCCACATAGAGACCAAGGACGAACCTCTATATCCATGCCTAGATAAGGGTTTCCTCAAGGCTCCACCTTTCCCTAGTGTGTCTATCTAGCCCATGAATGGTATAACAAGCCAAGGTACTTTCTATTAGCTACCCCGCTCTATATTCTAAGCCAAATCCACATGATTAGCTAGTCACCACTAGGTACTCATCTTGTCACACCCATACGCAACATGTGGTTTGTATGGGGGTTTCTCCAACTCGCTATCATAGAGAAATGGTCCCTCATTGAGCCAAAGTCTCACATACAATTCATATTTAAGTCAAATTGAAAGTTGACCTTAGGCAATTCATGAACTAGGTCAAATTATACACTTTTGCTAGTTTTAGTGTTGATTATATCCCAGTGGACCATGCTACATGCGTGAATGTGAGTTTCTGCTCACACTCTACTTCTACCGGTTCTAAGCCAACTAAGCATGATTAGTCATCCTAAGCCTATTGAGTAATGGTATAGGTTAAGATTACTTAATGTGAGTTGAGCTCGCTTTAGTGAAGTCATGATTGTTGATTATACAATATTAGCATGAAATGAAATCTTATAGTGAATATGTTGTGTACAATGAGTATCCAAAATATGGTTAAGTAGTAGTGGTGCTTGCTTGTCATGATGTCCATGTGATTGCGAGAAGTCATGACAACTCATACTTGTACCTCACTTTACACTACACCTACAAGAGGGAGTGTAGAGATGAAATTGAGGTATGTAGTTCGAGAAATTTATTGAACTAGAGTGGTAAAGAAGATATAAATCTTGTGATCCAAAATGGAAAGCTTGCTCAATAAACTGAGAGTGGATTAGTGTTGTCCTAAGAGATGTTCAGATATGGGGTAGGGTGGTTAGGTTGTTAGGTTAAGGGTTTGCATCGCAAACATTTGAAGTGTTCTACTGGATAGTCTTGGTGTTCTCCAGAACAATCCAAGAGTGCATCCTTGAAGATGGACTTTTCTGGTTTTGGGTCTAGGTGTTCCTGTAGACAGTTTACCTATTCTACGAACTATCTGCAAGTGTAGGGATGGTTCTAGAGAGGAGGGGAAACAATATGTGGGTGCATGCCAAGCTACATTGGATCTATGTGATTTCTTGGATAGTCTGCACGATCAGGCGAACAATCCACCAAAACATCAATAGAACCTATGTGAGTGGTTGTTCTTATGTTCTTGGGGGCTTGTCCTTAGGGTTTGTGGGTGATGTTTCCAAGGTGTGTTTAGTGATCATCTAGGGGGTGTCTTGGTGGTGTGTTGGTGTTGTGTAGCCTACAATAATTTAGCCTTGCATGGGGTTGTTTGAACTAGGTTTTAGGGTTTGGCAAAACATGATTAAAAGGCGATAAAACATGAAAAAGGAGTTTGATGAACTTAACCTTGATGAGTTGGTGAGCTTGTGTCACCAAGCTCAACCTCGTGATCTAGACCTTGTTGGATCCAAGTGAGGTAGGAGAATTGAAATTCCCTTGCATTAAACATACATGCTCATTAGAGATAAATTCGAGCTGACGATTGAATTAGAGGACATGAGATGAGTAGATCTTACACTGAAATCTCAATCTTCCACCACATGTGTCATGAACCGGTCTTGACATGTTTGTGAACATAAGCATCATGATCATCTTTGCATTTGAAATTCAAATTTGAGAAACCAAACTACACTGAAAGTTGCATTCAGACTACTCACTATTGTTTTGATGGAGAGTCCGCCAACACCACCATACGGTCCATCAACTCATTTGCACGCCCTGACAGAATTCAGTCTCTATCAGTTAACTTCAACACTCAGCGGAGAGTCTGCTGGAGCCCACGGATGGTCCACCAAACCACCCCATGTAGTGATTGTGAGGTGTCACTTTAGAAATCCTTTTCGCCCCACACCCTAAACCAGTTGTCCATATCGTGGACACCAAAACCAGAGCCATCACCCAGCTCAGTCACTCATTTCCTCTCTCCCACTCTCTCTAGTTCATCCCTCTCTCTCTCTACACTCTCACACACTCAAGCAAGGAAAAGGAAGGGAAGGAGAAGGAATGGAGGGGGATTTGGATCTTGTAGCAACTGAAGATGGCCATGGAGATCACCTAGAAGCTCTCATCCACATGAGGTAGGGGAGGGAAGAGGGAGGAGCCCTCTCACCCTCACTACAAGGAGCTAGGAGGGGGAAAAAGCAAGGAGAAAGAAGATTTCAAGTCACTAAGGGGAGATCCAGCTTCTCCAACATCTTGGAGAGCTTCTCTTCTTATTTTTGCAGCCCTTGGTATGGCTTAAATCAAGGCAAAGCCTATTCTTTCACTCTCATGAGCCAGAACCTAGGAATGTCAATTTGTGACCTAAGTATAGTTTGCACACAATGTAGCTAGAATTAATAGCTAGATATGCTCCATAGGACACTGGAAACCTACCCTAGTGATGGTTTACACATGCAAGCATCCTAGATGAAGATTTGGATTTTGAGTTGGTAGAATTGGTCACTGTCAGTTATCTAGCGGAATGTCCGACCTCACTAGCGGAGGGTCCATCAACACTAAACCTTGTTTGTCTAGACTTAAGCAGAACACATTATAATACAATAGAGGGTCCATCAAATTTGGTGGATGGTCTATTGAGTTATGATTCAAAGACAAAGAGCCCAGGCTACAAATTGGACCCAACGGAGTGTCCGATAGATTCACCGGAGTGTCCACTAATGAATGGATATGATTTTTAGGGAAACCCAAAGGCAGCTAGTTCCTGGTGGAGGCTTCATCATTTGTAGCGGAATGTTCTGTTGAACCTGAACACTTAGCAGCATTAGTATCCTATAGACCTAATCTGATGGATGGTCCATCACCTTGATGGAACATTCTGATGATTTATACCAGAGAACAATAAAGTTTCCCGAGAGCACAGACTTGGTACTGGAGAGTCCGTGCCTAGTCACGGAGAGTTCGATGATCCTAGTGTTCTAATTTCACTAAGTCCCTAAACTAGTGGAGTGTCCGACAGGTGCACTGGACTGTCCGATGACTCAGACCGACAACCCAATGATGCTACACTCAAACACTTAATTCATATTATCAAGGGACAATTGTCTGTTGGACATCCAAAGTGATAGTCCTTTACTGGCGAACATCCACTTAGGAGCATTTTGCCATAGGACACTTTGGTTTGTTGAAATTAGGCCACAGGACACCGTGGCTCGGTTTCAGCCGGTTAAGGAGAGAGAAAACTTCACTTTGGACATCCGGTGCCCCTAAACCACACTTGGGTCCACCCCCAACCTAGTCTGGTAGGAACCATAAGAACCCAACCATTAACTATCTCGCTCTCCTTCCCTGTCTCCACGATAAAGGTAGCGGCAGTGGCGGCGGGTGGGCATGTGTGCGCGGCGGTGGTGGGCTGGCATCGTTGACATGAAAAAGCAAGCAGCGGCCAGTTGAAGATGGCGATAGGCTCAGGCGCTTTGTCCTCGACAAGTTCGCGTGGAGCGAGAGAGGCTCAGCCACTATGCCCTTTCTGTAGGCGGCAACGGTTGTGTAGCGGACATCTAGAACCCAAAACAACCGAGACAAGCAGTTCTACACTTGTAGGAATCATGACTAGGTGAGTTATTTGCATTTCTTGCTGGTCCGTTTTGGTATTTTCAAATCGGATCTAGGGTTCATCCCAATGTTGTGTTCTTCAGCGTGATCAGGGCAACGTGTAGTGTAGTTTCTTCATGTGGAAGCCAGTGAGTGTGGGAGATGGCGTGGATGTTACAGCAGTGATGGCAGACTTGAAGGCTTTGGAGAGTTCTGTGTTGAACCTAAACAATGTTGTAGTAGCTCTGAGGGCTGATGTGAGTAGAATAGCTGGAGAGCAGAGAGTTCTTAGGTGGATGAATGTGGCCAGTGTGTTTATAGGAGTTGTATGTTATGTGACATTGCCCAGGTTAATAAATTTTCAGCATGACCAACTTGAATAAGGTCAGCATCATACAACAAGTAATAACAGCCTTGAATTCACTATATTACCAAGCCTTCAAGTTCACAAGAATACATTACCAAGTTCACTACATTACCAAGTTCTGCCAAGTTCATATGCCAGATTACAATACCATGTTTAATACATTACAATACCAAGTTTTGCTAAGTTCATATGGCACAGGTGGCTCAAAAGCACACAAAATCACACAAAAGCACAGAATTCAAAAGCTTTCTTCTATTCCTGTGTTGCTTGTAGTGCCTAGACATCCATCAGGGCCCTCTTGCTCCTAGTGCATGTGCTTGGACTGCATGTCAGCGTTGAGGTAGCATGACTCCTAGTCACCGCCCTTAGGTTATCTGCAACTTGCTGTTTGGCATGCCTCCTAGTGACCAGGGAGTTTGGAACCCTTCAAGATGAAACATGTGGTTAACATGTTTTAAACTAGTCATGCCTTTAAACTAACTAAAAAATAGTGCCAAGAGATAGATCACTTACTACATAGTTTGATTAGGAGGTGTAGGCTCAGCTGGAGTTGTCTTCTTCTGCTTGTTCTGCTAAACTTGGACCTTGCCCATAGCTATTTGTGATTTTCCAACAATCATGTTGTTGCCTTTGGGCATGCTTTGAGCATCTCATTCCAGTGCCTATCATGGGTTGTCTGTCTATAGCATATTGCCTAATACACCTCTTAAAATAGAAACCATCTTCAAAAGTAACACCAACAGCTATCTTAGGGTTATCTATGTTAGTCACATGCACCACACCCTCATAGCCCCTCTCATCATCCATGACTAGTGGGTCATCATCTTCTGGGTCAGTGTCAGGATAGTAATCACAGTCATCATCACCATCATCATTTAGCACATCCTTGTACTTCTCTTTCTCATCATCTACTCCTACATACTCAATCTCATCAGACTCTCCCTAGTCATCATCAGCATTAGTATCATCCTCATTATTATCATCATCTTTAGGATTAGCATCAACCTCAGGATTACCATCTCCATCAAGATTAGCAGCCACATCAGGATTATCAACCTCAGTATCAGCAGCAACATCAAGGTTACTAACACATTCTGAAATATGAACAGCTTCAGCATTATGATCATCTACTAGATTAGGCACTGGAATATGAAAAGCTTCAACATTATGATCATCTACTAGATTAGGCACTAGACTATCATCAGGCAAAATCATAGCTAGTGGTAGACAATTGACCTAACTCTGTTGTGTGCTAATAAGAGACTGACTATCAACAGAGGCATTGGCACTAGAAAATTGAGACTATAACAAACGAGGGCCAATGTCAACAACCTGTACGGTCAATGTCAGCATCCTACAGTCCCAATACACATCAAATGCATGTAACAAAGCAGAATCAGAATCTATGCGCACTTTCTCATCCTTGGTTTTCTCAAAGAAAGTAACCTACAGTTCTTGATCCTAACCATGAACTATCTCTTGACAAAGCAACTCATGAAAACCCATCCAATTGAAGAGATCCTTGTCCACCACACGTATGTAGTTAGTAGTTACATGATAATCATCGAGCCCATCTGGTCTTTCCTCTACATAGGTAGGTACTCTAATCGCCAACCTACACGTGGCCATCAGATCCATCCTAAATCAAAACAAAGGAAAAGAACCAAACTAAACGATTTCCAACTGCAACCTTTCTAATGCATCCATAGGCATACAAATCCAAAGAGTACGTGTTCAAAAAAGTTCACCCTTTTGGAATCCATTTCAATTGAGGAACCCTAGGCGGAGAACTAGGGCACTGCATGTTCTTCCTGCTGGGGGACTTCATCTTCTGGTCGTGGGGGTGCTCTGGATCCTCAGCCCCACATGGCAGCGGATGACGGCCGAGGCTGGTGGGCACTAGGGTGGACGGTAGTGCGGCGTGCACTGGAGTCGAGTGGGTGGCGAGGAGTGGAGTGTGGGATTAGGGACGGCGCATGACCTAACCCTAATTGTTGGGTCAGGGCCGGTTCTTATGGGTCCAACCAGACCAGGTTGGGGGTGGACCCAAGTATGGTTCAGGGGCACTAGATGTCCAAAATGAAGTTTTCTCTCTCCTCAACCGGCTGTAACCGGTCCATGGTGTCCTGTGGCCTAATTTCAATGATCCAGAGTGTCCTATGGTAAAATGCTCCAAATTGGGTGTCTGCCAGCAAATGACCATCACTTTGGATGTCCAATAGACAATTATCCCTATTATCAAATGTTAATGAAGTAACATCATTACATAGCATGTCATATCATTTACTTTATGCATTGTAGTTATCAAGCATCATGCATATATAGGTGACGAGACTCACGAGGAGGCCGTGGTTGAGGAAGACCCTCAAGCAGTAGATCCCGATGATCCAAACGATGATGCTCAAGGCAGGCCCCTATGCATCCCTATGCTTTTGCAAAATGCATAATGAACTATGGTTATCTATTGCATCGATAAGTTACTATATGACTAGATCAACCATGAGTTACCTATTTGAGCTATCACACCTTGTTGATGCCACAACACTCAACTATTGCTTGGATTTCTTTATTAATTCATGCTTAGTATGCTTAGATCCTAGACTCAAGCTAATGATGGGTTTCTCATTACTCGCGTGATGTTAGGTATGCTTGTCCACTAAGCAACATTAATGGAGAATGATCTTAACCTTGACCAATGGTGATGTTGAATGGTCGGCGAGGGGTTGGGTCATGGCAAGAAGGGGGTGATTCTTAAATGGCATAGCTCGCTAACCAATTAAGGACCGTGTATCTGTGGTAGCGAGTTATGAACATAAAATTATATAGACCACTTGTCATTTATGGGAGTGATAAGCCAAGTAACTAATTGCGACCGATCTATTCATAAAACTAGCAAGAAGGTGGCGCCAGTTAGGGAAAGGTTGAGACATCGAGGTATCCCTTATGTACCGATGGGTCATATGAGCGATATCCCTTGTTTCTGGTGGGGTTCATTTGTACCCCTCTGTAGAGTTTATTGGAAGGCAATAAGTTCTAACTTCTAGATGCGGACTAGAGTTGGTTTGGATTTCAGAACTCATGGAAGATCGAGCTCCAACTTGCTAATTATTTAATTCATTTACCTATGCTATGCTTGCAACTACTAAGTTCATAGATCACATTTGTTATTTATGATTCAAATGCTTTTATGCAAAATAATGCATTCCTTGCTACTACCCAAATGCATAATCCTTGTGTACTATATTGGGTAAGTCATGTAGAGTACAATTGAGTACTCACCCTGTATGATCTTGAGTTTTGCAGGTAATGTGGCTCCTATACATGGTTTGTTCTACGCTCCCGAGTCCCCGCTAGATTAGGAGTGGTGAAGGGGTTCATGTTTCGTAGATGTGTGGATGTGGCACACCCATGCATCAGTTATCATAAACTATGTTATATTTAAAGACTTCTGCTAGACTTCTATGTGAACCTGTGATGTGTGAATATGTGTTATGAACTAAGTTTTTGAACCATGGCTTGTAAACTTAAGTACTTGAACTTGTAAGGTAACCTATGTGTGGTTGTGATGTATTCTCTCTCTCTGGCTGATCCTAAATGAAGGCTGGCTTTATAGTACATCATATGGGAGATGTACCAAGATGATCGATTAAGGGATGTGTCCAATTTAATAGCCCCTAGGGGACTATCATCTTGGGTACTCACTTAAGAGGGTGTTGATCCTGACAACATGCAAGGTGAAAGCAAGGATTAGGGTGGGGATTTGTATTTCAGAAAAGAAATAAAAGATTTCTTGAACTCACAATAGTGATGGAGGTAGAGAAGAAATGAGCTTCATTTTCTTCTCTTGCTGATGTTGGCCTAGCCCTTGGTTTGAATCTCTTCTCTTATTCTTCTTTCTCCATTTTTGCTTCTTCTCTTTCTCTCTCTAGTTCTTGGCCTTTCCTTTCTTGAGAGAGAGAGATGGAGGGATGAGAGTAGGTGAGTGATGAGAAGAGGGATTGGATCTTATGACTTAGAGGTGTTAGGCTGAGCTGACATGTTGGATCATGGGGAGAGAGAAGGACAACTCATCCAGGTGCATGTCTACTTCATAAGTGTTCTGGCGGACAGTTTGTTAGATCAGGCGGACAGTCTAGCAGAACCTTGTTTACTCTAGAGTGTTGATTGGTCAACTATGGTTTCACTTGATTTCTAGAACAGTCTAGGGCACTTCTGAACATTCTGAGTGATCATGAGGAGATCTGAATTTTTTTGATTAAGACGAGGGGAATCGAGATTAGGGTTTGAGCATTATCCATAAGAGTTGGTAGATACCATTAGAGCTTAGAGAGAAACTTAGGCGATATCTCTAGGATTTTGACCTAAAGCAATCAATCGAGTTGACTTGGGTCATTTTGAGATGTCTATAAGGGTCATTAGCTAAAACTGTGGACCTTGTCGTCGGAAACTAGGTTGGGTGACATCCACCATGTTAAGAGGGTATTCATTACATGAGGGATGTCATGGGCCATGATCAACATGAAACTTGTAATCTAGAAGGATTACGGATGGTTGATAAGGGTCCACGTCACAGACAAAGAGGGTGATGGGTAGGAGTTAGAGCTTCTAAGTTTTTTTTAAGTTGAAAATTGGAACGACTGTTGGGTTGTGATAGTAACTCTGGTGCTACACCAGAAGTATGTGGTACAAATCTTGAACTTGGGCATCGGACCCGGTCCAACCGGATTTGTCACACCCCAAAATTTCTAATTTTGGGTTGTGCATAGAAAACACTAATTAAAATAAATGTTTTGATATTTGGATAAAATTTACCAATCTTAGTTTGAACTAGCGTAAATTTAGTTATAGGAAAAATGTGAATTTTCAAGCTTTTCCAAATTAATTTGATGAGCTATTGCTTGATGTGATGCTTGGTTGTTGATTTATTTCATGTTGTGAGAAAAGATTTTTAAAATGCGTTTAGTAAGTCGATCTTCTTTCTCCAGCAATTCTTAGTCTTTCTCACGGATCAAATTCCTTGTTTTCCAACTTAATATTTGCTTGAGAAGTATCCTAAAATCTTTTCCATGAAATCTAAATCACTCCTTCCTGCTCACTATTCATCAACCTATCTCCATGGATACCTCGGGAATTTCTTTGGCTTTTTCTGGAACTTGTTCCCACTTGTTTGTGAGCATAATCTAATTTTTAATTGCTCCAAAATATCTTTTCATGAGCTCCAAATACTTTATTTGGGTTCATCTTGTTCTAAAATATCTCTGAGAATTTTCCCTGAATTTTTGGAGCATTCGGAGTATTTTTCGTGGCTTAAAATTCAATTCTAGACTTTTCTAGAATTATTTTATCCATGAAATTAATTAATTCCGAAAATAATAAAATATCTCAGATTTCCTCATGCCCAAAGGCCCATGTCTTTATTTACTAATGGGCTTTAATAATTAATTAGGCCTATTAGTAAAGGTGGAGGGTGCAACATCAATTAGTATCATATTGCTAGTCGATGTAGATATGGGGAGTTCTCTGCCCTATATATATGCACGAACCCCTTGGGCTAAGCACACCAAAACTACCGTATGAGGAGCCCCTAGTTTAGGAAATCCTTCGTGTAGTAAATTGATATTTCAACTCTCCTTGTCATGCCATCATCGGCCAACTCCGACGAGCTTTTCCCTCGTCTCCGGATCCAGGAAAAAGATGAGGTGAGTTACAGGTTCGCCATGAGTTAATTACAGTTCTGCCATCGATCTTTTAATCCCCGCCGTTTCTTCGTTTTAAGTCCGATTCGAGTCGTTCCGGTTGCGTTGGTTTCGTAACGTCGAGCTCTACGCAGTAGTGTTGATGTTTTCATGTCGCATTATTTTCCATATATAGCTAAATATTAAATTGATTAACATGCTTGTAATTAGTTTTATAATTAAAAGTAATTTAGGTTTATACATCGTGCTTTCATAAATAATTGTTAATATGATTAATATCAACAATAATGTCTTCTCGATTATAATTTGTTTAGATCAACCTCGAAACCTTTAGTTGTTCGTTTAGTGTCTCACATGTTTCATGTTATCTAATCTATAAATGTTTAAATGGCTTAAATAATAATTGAAGATATGTTTATAAAATAAAATATGACTAATTTAACATGGTATTTAAAATAAAATGTGAATTTGTGTAAACATTCTTCTTATGGTTTTGTTGAACTAAAATAAAACAAGCATGTAGGTTTTTCTTTTCTTTTAATAATATAAAGCTCTCGATAGTCGTTTCTTTTTAACGATAGTTGGTTTTATCGGTGTTTTCTGTGTTCTCTCGATCGTAGTAACGAGTTCTCGTTTAGTACTATGTTTTCTCTTGTGTGGTGTGTTGTCTTAGTCTACTTTGTTTCTTGTATGTTTGCCTATGTGTGGTGCTTGTTTTGAGTAGACAAGAACTATTTGAGAGCGTTGAAGATCAGAAGCTGAGCGCCCGAAGCTGTAGAATGGAAGATGAAGTTGATGCTTCTTGAAGCAAGATGCTTTGGGTGTAAAGCAAGTTAAAGGCAAGTATTGCTTGGGTTTTCTTTCTATGACCATGATCTTGGGCTTGTTTAATGAAATATGATATAAGCATAAATGATGAATGTTATCCTTTGGCAAAAGCTGGGACTTACAGTACAGCTATGAGGGCTATATGGCTCTGGCTCTAGTTGCTTAAGAAACCCTTTTCTAGCTGGTTAGAGGTCTGGAGTTGGGTATAGGACAACCTCTGTCATGTTGTGCCTAGCTTTGGAAGCGACCTTTTACTTTATTTTTGGAAGGGGGGTTCCTATATCTGATGACCCTGTGGCCCTGGCCAGTTAGACGAGCTCTTGGGTGGCTTTATATGGTTCTCTGTGTTTTGGGCCTAGCTTACCCAGGCATATGAGAATCATGACTCACAGTGAAAGTGTACACCTCTGCGTAGAGTTTAATAAATTGGTATACTAGCCGTGCCCATGGATACGGGCGGTCCGAAAAACTAAGTGAATTGTTGTATGTTCATTTAAATTGTTTATGTGCAATTCATTATTCAATTACACTTGATCATGTGGTTATGGATTACAATACCTTGTTGCTATATTTGTGGAGTTCGACGTGGACTCACTCTTGCTGTAACCCCCACACTTCAGGAGAAGTTTTAGGCTTGTGATCAACTAGTCAGTTGGATCCAGTGAAGTGGAGTTTACACCCGGAGGTCAGAGTTGTCCATTCGTTGAATGTTTTCTAAGGTTATCTCTTTTACTAAGTATGTTATATAATAAGCATTGTTATTTGATATCACCTCTCTTTTGTAGCTATATGTGAGAATTGATTCTAAAGACTGACATATGGTGTGCATCAGGTTTTGTCCTTAAAACTGGGTGTTACAAGTGGTACCAGAGCAATGCTGACTGTAGGACGTAAGCCTAGTTAGTACTGGATGTTTTCTAAAATCTTATTTTTTGCAAAACTATTTTATCATTTATTGGCTCTTGAATTTTTGACTATATCTCATTCCTTGTCCTCTTCTGGATAGCTTCCTTTGAGCTATTAACTTCTTACCTCCATAAACTTTTGTTTATATTGTTTTACTAAAAGTTTTCTGACCCTGTCTTGTTCAAATCTTGATGGCCTTTCATCATCTATCTACGCTTTAGGATGACCACCATAATTGAAGAAGTACGAGTAGTCTCGATGATGTGCTGCGTGTTTGTTTTGCTTGATTTGTTTGGTGTGTTGCTTGTGTGTCATCCATGTTCTCTAAGGAAGACCGTAAAAGTAAGGTTTTGAAGTCAAGCAAAGTCCTTGTTAAGTGGGGTAGTGTCTCCTGCTAACAATAACAAGTCCTGAGTATCTCAAAGCAACAAGGCATGAAGAATTAAAGATTAAACTTTATCTTTCTTGTCATCTTTTGGCTAACCTCAATCCATGTCATATATCACATCAATCTCAAATCAATGGAGCATGAGGACTCGAAGATTAGTCTTACCCGTCTCTCTAGTCTTTAAATCTCGTTTCTACCTTATTCTGTCTTTTCGGAGCAGTATGTCTTTCTCAGCTTATACCTCTGTTTTTGGGTTACCAAAAACCATGGAAAAATTCTAGACAACAGTATACTTCAATATCTTTCTCTGGCCGCAAGAATCACTCTCATGACTATTATATATTTGGAGTTATGAAAATCACAAGATGATGCATCTGTGCTGTCAGAAATCTGGAGCAGTCTGTGGTATTCTGGTCATAACGCGATTTTGGTTCTTGCAAAGTATATGAAATTTTTCTGGGGATAACTACACTTCTGTACCATTCATATGCCGCTGGAATCACCTTTATAGCTATTTTCTTTTTGGAGATATAATCATCGCAAGTTGAAGTTTCTGTACAGTCTGAAATATGGAACTGTTTTTGTTGTGCACTGTTTTTGACCAATTTATCTACCGAATCTGGAAAAGTGTTGTATAAGAAATCTGTATAGGACTTGATAAGATTTCCAACGGTGTAAAGTACGACATTATTGGATTTTTAGAACAGGAGTTATAGTTGTTTTTCTGGACTGCTGTTTTTCATCTCACGAGAAAATTTCAGATTACTTGATTTTACCCCAACACAGAAGTTCTTTGGAGTGACAGGAGGACATGGTGATAATTATCTCACTTAGAAGAAGATGCAAGCTATCCTTTGGTGTGCCTAGTTGATCTTTTCTTAAGGAGGGTAGCTATAAGACGAAGGTTTCATGCATTCAAGCATTTTCACTTGGAGCTTGGGTATTCATGAGGATTGGTCTTTACTTTGAGCTATCATCCTTTTGGTGTTCAGGCTTGAACTCAAGAACTATCTCTATCCATCTTGTTATCGCTTGTGTATCCCCTATCCTTGTTTTTACATCTCATGAATCGACAATCAAAGGAGTGTGGAGGCATGAAGATCCGTCCTATCTTTCTCTCTAGTCTCTTCGAATCTCGGGACAAGATTCCTGTTAAGTGGGGTAGAATTGTCACACCCCAAAATTTCTAATTTTGGGTTGTGCATAGAAAACACTAATTAAAATAAATGTTTTGATATTTGGATAAAATTTACCAATCTTAATTTGAACTAGCGTAAATTTATTTATAGGAAAAATGTGAATTTTCAAGCTTTTCTAAATTAATTTGATGAGCTATTGCTTGATGTGATGCTGGGTTGTTGATTTATTTCATGTTGTGAGAAAAGATTTTTAAAATGCGTTTAGTAAGTCGATCTTCTTTCTCCAGCAATTCTTAGTCTTTCTCACGGATCAAATTCCTTGTTTTCCAACTTAATATTTGCTTGAGAAGTATCCTAAAATCTTTTCCATGAAATCCAAATCACTCCTTCCTACTCACTATTCATCAACCTATCTCCATGGATACCTCGAGAATTTCTTTGGCTTTTTCCGGAACTTGTTCCCACTTGTTTGTGAGCATAATCTAATTTTTAAATGCTCCAAAATATCTTTTTATGAGCTCCAAATACTTTATTTGGGTTCATCTTGTTCTAAAATATCTCTGAGAATTTTCCCTAAATTTTTGGAGCCTTCGGAGTATTTTTCGTGGCTTAAAATTTAATTCTGAACTTTTCTAGAATTATTTTATCCATGAAATTAATTAATTCCGAAAATAATAAAATATCTCAGATTTCCTCATGCCCAAAGGCCTATGTCTTTATTTACTAATGGGCTTTAATAATTAATTAGGCCTATTAGTAAAGGTGGAGGGTGCAACATCAATTAGTACCATATTGCTAGTCGATGTAGATGTGGGGAGTTCTCCGCCCTATATATATGCACCAACCCCTTGGGCTAAGCACACCAAAACTACCGTATGAGGAGCCCCTAGTTTGGGAAATCCTTCGTGTAGTAAAGTGATATTTTAACTCTCCTTGTCATGCCATCATCGGCCAACTCCGGCAAGCTTTTCCCTCGGATCCAGGAAAAAGATAAGGTGAGTTACAAGTTCGCCATGAGTTAATTACAGTTCTGCCATCGATCTTTTAATCCTCGTCGTTTCTACGTTTTAAGTCCGATTCGAGTCGTTCCGGTTGCGTTGGCTTCGTAACGTCGAGCTCTACGCAGTAGTGTTGATGTTTTCATGTCGCATTATTTTCCATATGTAGCTAAATATTAAATTGATTAACATGCTTGTAATTAGTTTTATAATTAAAAGTAATTTAGGTTTATACATCGTGCTTTCATAAATAAATGTTAATATGATTAATATCAACAATAATGTCTTCTCGATTATAATTTGTTTAGATCAACCTCGAAACCTTTAGTTGTTCGTTTAGTGTCTCACATGTTTCATGTTATCTAATCTATAAATGTTTAAATGGCTTAAATAATAATTGAAGATATGTTTATAAAATAAAATATGACTAGTTTAACATGGTTTTTAAAATAAAATGTGAATTTGTGTAAACATTCTTCATATGGTTTTGTTGAACTAAAATAAAACAAGCATGTAGGTTTTTCTTTTCTTTTAATAATATAAAGCTCTCGATAGTCGTTTCTTTTTAACGATAGTTGGTTTATCGGTGTTTCTTGCGTTCTCTCGATCGTAGTAACGAGTTCTCGTTTAGTACGATGTTTTCTCTTGTGTGGTGTGTTGTCTTAGTCTACTTTGTTTCTTGTATGTTTGCCTATGTGTGGTGCTTGTTTCGAGTAGACAAGAACCGTTTGAGAGCGTTGAAGATCAGAAGTTGAGCGCCCGAAGCTGTAGAATGGAAGATGAAGTTGATGCTTCTTGAAGCAAGATGCTTTGGGTGTAAAGCAAGTTAAAGGCAAGTATAGCTTGGGTTTTCTTTCTATGACCATGATCTTGGGCTTGTTTAATAAAATGTGATATAAGCATAAATGATGAATGTTATCCTTTGGCAAAAGCTGGGACTTATAGTACAGCTGTGAGGGCTATATGGCTCTGGCTCTATTGCTTAAGAAACCCTTTTCTAGCTGGTTAGAGGTCTGCGAGTTGGGTATAGGACAGCCTCTGTCCTGTTGAGCCTAGCTTTGGAAGCGACATTTTACTTTATTTTTGGAAGGGGGGTTCCTATATCTGATGACCCTGCGGCCCTAGCCGGTTAGACGAGCTATTGGGTGGCTTTATATGGTTCTCTGTGTTTTGGGCCTAGCTAACCCAGGCATATGAGAATCATGACTCACAGTGAAAGTGTACACCTCTGCGTAGAGTTTAATAAACTGGTATACTAACCGTGCCCACGGATACGGGCAGCCCGGAAAACTAAGGGAATTGTTGTATGTTCATTTAAATTGTTTATGTGCAATTCATTATTCAACATGTGGTTATGGATTACAATACCTTGTTGCTATATTTGCGGAGTTCAACGTGGACTCACTCTTGCTATAACCCCTACACTTTAGGAGAAGTTTTAGGCTTGTGATCAACCAGTCAGTTGGATCCAGTGGAGTGGAGTTTACACCCAGAGATCGGAGTTGTCTATTCGTTGATTGCTTTCTAAGGTTATCTCTTTTACTAAGTACGTTATATAATAAGCATTGTTATTTGATATCACCTCTCTTTTGTAGCTATATATGAGAATTGATTCTAAAGACTCACATGTGGTGTGCATCAGGTTTTGTCCTTAAAACCGGGTGTTACCTGATTTCTTCATGTCACTTTTTTTAGCAGTCCGGTGCAACCAGAGTCTTGTTTCTTTTAGGTGTTTTTGTCTGGGCTACTTTTTGTTGATGCTTTCAGCTTCTTGCTTGTTTTATATGGTCTCCTATGCTCCTCGTTGATTTTCATTTGAGGTGTTGATTCTTCGACCTTCATCTTAGCTTAGCTCAAGTCCATCTTTGCATCATATGGACTGTTTCAAAATCTATTCTTTTTGCTAACTAGCAGTGGTACTCCTACTATTGGTTTTAAAGTCCCTATAGCGATGGACCGATAAAGTGTGGTTTTTTTAATAACGTTCACACTAGATAGTGGTAAAAATCAATTGCTAGAAACTGATTTTAACACCAAGTAAAAAATAGTTTCCGTACTAGTGACATGTGGAGTGGTTAAATTAGATGTAAAATTAGGTATATTATTTTCCATAATAACACATATGGGTAATTTATATGAGTATTTGGTGGTTACTTCATATTATTTTACATAATGGGAATGGTGGGTAATTTTGATCACGATAGGATTACTTTTATGATAATAATAATAATAATAATAATAATAATAATAATAATAATAATAATAATAATAATAATAATAATAATAATAATAATAATAATAATAATAATAATAATAATAATAATAATAATAACAACAACAACAATAACAACAACAACAACAACAATAATAATAACACCAAAATGATGAAACACAAAAATGATGACTCTTATTGATAATGATGACTAGAATTTGTTTAATAGATGGTTGGATGAATATGATTTTATGAGAAGTTTTATGATTTAATTTTTTTCCTTTTTTTGAGCAGAATTTAATTTTTTTTTCCTAACACATCTCTGTCACCGACCAGATCTGTGCACCTGTGAGCGTCTCCGCAACCGAAGACGACGAAGCTGGACCAGGGAGGCGGGAATCCAGTCGGCTCTAGAAGAAGCCCAATGCACGGATACTTGGGCTGGACTGGATTTAGATCCACTAGGCAAGGCGCACGTAACAAGAGTATGATGAGAGCCTGAGAGGAGAAGTCTGTAACATTTTCGTCTTGTCTTGGATCTGAAACTCAAACAACTAGCTACCAATTCCATCAACTAGCTACCATATCGTATTTCTTGAGCCTGAGGTTGGCGACAGTCTCGTGAAGATTAACATGGAGGCTCTATAGGCATCCAACTAGCAATAGAAAGATTCCAATGATTTATCTTTTTCATTCAGTTTTCACTAAAGGAACGTACGATTAATTGCTAATCCTCTTGCAAGGACATTCTATCGGTCTTTTAGCATGTTTCAAGAAACTAAGTTGATGCACTGAAACGCATGGAAATTGAGGTGTTAGCACTAAATACATACATATATAAGATTGATCGTCATCACCTCGTTTAGTCATCAGAATGTGGTTCACAAAAATGGTGTTTTACGTGCCTCAACACAGGCACAAAAACTGATCCAGTGACTCGTAGCATCGCCGTTCTTGCGTAGAACACGAATAGAATAGCGTGTGTGTTGATAAAGGTACATGTGCATGGCCACAAAAGTAAAAAGTCGCACAACAAACAAAAGCGTCCATTTTTCCTAATTAAGGATGATAAACAAGAAGGCATCGCACTACTAAAAAACTATTTGTAGAGACAGCTTTTTAAAAAAAAATAGAGATAGCTCAATCTACAACGGCTTCCAAAAATAGTTTTCAAAATGGGCTGCCTCTATAAATGCATTTATAGGCAGCTAGTATTTTCAGTCGCCTCTACAAGTGCCCCTATCTTCAGAGGCGGCTCTAGATCCGATCCAGCTGCCTCTACAAATGAATTTATAGAGGCGGATGGATCTAGAGTCGTCTCTAAAAATTGATTTGTAAAGGCATTTGATCTACAGCCATCTAAAAAAATAGGTGCAACACAATAAAATTTTTTAACTTTTTTCAAACGAAGTCGGATGAAAACAAACTTTATATGAAAGTTGTATGTGACATTGAGATCTACAATTTTAATTCACAACTTTTTCATTTGAAATCATTTGGATTCAGCAAATTCTATTTGAAGTTTCCACATTTTGAAATTCAAATTTTTTTGAATTTTCCAAACGACATCGTGTGGAGAAATGACTAAAACGAAAATTATATATCTCAAAAAGATATAAAACATTGTAGTTAATAACCTTTCCATTTAAAATCATTTATCTAATGAAAATCATGTTTGAATTTCTCACATTTGAAATTCAAATTTTCCCTACGACTTTGGATGGAGAACTGCCCAAAATCAAAGTTGTATTTCTCATAGAGCTTTGTAGTTTATAACTTTTTCATTTGATTCGTTTAGGCTCCCAAAAATACTTATTTCAAAATAAGATAAAGTGAATACGAGATGAATATATGTGCCCTTTAGTCAAAAGTGACTTAAGGGTGACATGGTTAGGGCAGCTACGCGTGAGGCCTGTGGTCGTGGGTTCAAATACTATCACATGACTTGTGACTTTAAAGGCTGAGACCATACGTGAATTGCATAGGAAAAAGATCACGCGCGAGTGGCTTCTTGACGGGGCCTCTCCAGATTTAATAATTTTTTGCTGATTTATGATTTTTGGATGATTTGTGAAAAACAATTTGTAGGGACGGCTTACCATCCGTACATACAAATCTTAATTTTAGGGGCGACCTTGCAGCCGTCTCTATAAATCACTTATTTCAAAAGCGTAGAGACGTCCGAGCCCGTCACCTCTACAAAGCATCTACAATCGTCTCTTAAAAAGCTGGCGGTAACAGTGGTGTTTGTTGCATCAATGATCCGACATGCCTAACACATACTAACAGTGGTGTTTGTTGCATCAATGATCCGACATGCCTAACACATACGCTTGCATTCCGGGGGGTTTGTGTTCGATACGTATGGTACAAGGAATAGGAGGGAACCTGGTGCTTTGCTATATGGACCGAACTGACCCTCTGGCTTTCCACATGGGAGAGGAGGATGTGCATCGCCATCTTTTGTGTAGAGCACAAATGGAATAGCGTTTGTATCGAGATAGGTAGATATGCATGTCCCCAAAAGTAAAATCTGCAAAAGAACTAAAGCATGCATTGTTCTAGTTGAGCACGAAGAACAGCTGGAAGGCTAGATGTAAACGCGCGCTACAAGGTAACACATATGCTTGCATGCCACAGAGCATGTGGAATGCGGGCCTGAGGCAGCGACGGAGGCAGCGGTGGGGCTAGGGGGCCTCTAGCCCCCCTACCGATCCTGGGCACGTGGAGCCCCCCTAAGCCCCCCCTTAAAATTGTATGTATATATGTATTAGGTAGCAGGGGTTAAGGTTAAGAGAAGATAAAAAAATCTCTATTCTTTTGTTCAGCCTCTCCTAATTTTTTTTCCTGGCTTTGTCCCTGCCTGCGGCTGACAATAGGACAGGACGACAAAGGGGAAACGTAAAAGGAAAGGGATGAGGAACAAACAAAGAGACCACCGAATAACGGACATCCATTGATTGCATATGCTTGCAAGCATGTTGCTTCCGATCCATTGCCATATTTAGTGCTTTTGCAAAGTAACTGGCGTTATTCTACTTACTACACATGTGCTTTTGCAAAGTAACTGTGATTACACTGATCACTGCCTACAAATGTGGTGAAAGCATCTGTAATGACGCAGTTGCTTCATGCTTTGATCATATTGTCCTGCCTCGCCAATGCAACAATATGTACAAGGCAAATTTTATTTTATTTTCATTCCTTGGTAAAGCACGTGTTCGTGAACAATTGCTTTATTTTTTACTAAGATCAGCCTTTTGTTTGATTTGTAAGACAATTGGCTTTATGGTTGAATGCAAAGGTTCATTTTACTCAGGTCCAATCTTCCAAAGTTGTTTTAAGTTTTTTTTTTAAGTTCGGCAAAATTTATGAAAAGGGCACACACATACATGAAACCAAATTAGTATCACTAGTCCATCAAACCCGTGCTTTGCATAGGCTAGAATTTAGGAGATATAAAAGCATCGATTATTGTTCAATACTGCTTTTTTCTTTATTTATTTTCTAAAATAGTAGGCATAACAAATACTTTGTAGTATCTATACAGTTCCGATAAACTTAACAATTACTGACCTATATGTTTTATATCCATATCGATAGTTTTTTCTTTGCACAACAAATTGTATATCATCAATATGCATTTGGTTGAAACCTTATCTTAAACTATGATGGCTCTTATCTTATGATGTCGTGAATCTAAATTTTGTTTTTTCTTTTCAAGTTTATCTTACTAAATGCTATAGATTTTTTATCAAGTCAAGTTGAAGTTCTTGTGCTTATTATATCCTTTTAAAGTTTTTTACAACTAAGGATTTGATATTGTAGACTGCACTCTTAATTAAGTACTACGATAGCATAAATAGTCATTTAGAACATGCATCACGTCACATAAGATCGATGATAGAACTTGAAGTGAGATCTATGATGCGGTAGCAGTGCTAACCTCAATAGGCTATTAATATTTAAGCTTTATAATGATGGTTTAGTCTAAACGGATCTCAAAAGCCAGGAACAAATAACGGCCTATGGGTTGTACTAAACAAAATCCCCCTTCTCAAGATATTTGAATTTTCTTCTCAAGAAAGTATGTGTGCACACTATCAATATACATATGCCAGGCATTTTTTTTGTTAAAATATGAAAATATGTCTAAAATAACAACTTATATAAATTAGATAACATGGCTATTAATAGTATAATGTTAAATGATTTGTTATTAAATGTTAGTATATGTGTCATTAAGGAATTATTTTTCATAATTGCATGAACGTATCATATATATTTATCACTCATGTATGCATATGTACTTGATTGGCATGATGGTACAACATGTATGTTTACTTTGATCAAATTTTAAGGTCCTAATATTAATAGAAATAGGTAATATAGGAATTATGTTTTACGGTTATTTAAATATTTTTATGATAGAATATTAATAATTTAGATGTAGATTTGAGTGGATATTTTATTTTTTTAATAATGACAAAAGTGGTGATTTAGATGCAAATTTAAGGGGTTACGTAGATTACCTATCATAATAGACAGTGGGTAATTAGATGCAAATTTCAAGGGTTAGTAGATTATGTATCATAATAGCTAGTGGGTAACTAGATTATCTATCCTGATTTACACAATCATAAAGCTAGATGTCGGTAACTGTCTATAAACAATAATAGATTGAATGGCTATTATTATGAATTGTTATTGGAGTCTAATCCATTGGTGGTTAGATGTTTCTGATTTTTGTGAGAATTTCTAGAATTTATTGTTTTTTTACTATAGTAGGTCTTATGAGACTTAACATGGAGGATCTATTAATTGGGGAACTCCGGTTAGAACTTTTAGAATTTATCTTTTTTCCTAGCATGATATGTATTTACTTCGATCCTAAGCTTAAGTGATATAAGATCTTGTTGCATCCATTCTATGACATCATGAATCTATATTTAAGTTTTCAAATTTTAGTATAGTTTGAAATTTTTTAATACACAGGTTAAGTTCAAACTCTTGCTTGTGCATATTTTATTCAAAATTTTTATTTTTTATTTTATTAAGAAAATATTCTATGTCCAAGGCTATCTTGTTATTAGTTCTTAGAATGGCTTAACTAGTCATTTCAACTTGCACCATGACACTCAAGATGCTAAATTTGTTACATCAAAAATTGATATGTGTAGTAATATTGCTTTATAAAACATATAGTGCTTAAATTAAATTTATATTGATATAACATAATATTTCTATCAAAATGTATAAACTTATATATAAGATAACAACTTATGAAATCAATTAACACGGAGTATCGATACAACTTAAAATTGTCTATCATTGCTATCTGTTTTGTTAGTAAAAAATTGACTGCACTTGATAAGATATTAAAGTAAATAGTTATTTGATGTATACATGTTTACTTAATCTATGTGATGGAATATAGTTGCATGAATGAGAAGAAAGGAGGAAGTAATCTTAGATCAACTCCATTGTGGCACCCGGTTTTAAGAACAAAACCAGATATACATCATATGTGAGCCCAGGAAGTCAAATCTCACATATAGCTACAAATAAGGGTAATATCGAAAGACAATACTCAATATATAACGTACTTAGTATAAAGGATATAACCTTATACAGCAAACAGTGGAAAGACAACTCTAATCTTTGGGTGAAGACTCCAATTCCATAGGGACAACTGACTGGTTGATCACAAGCCTAATTTCTTCAAACTCTAGCAATCTGGTACCTATCTGGGATTTTTTCCAAAGATTTAAAAAGTAAAGCAAGCGTAAGTACATGTCGTACTCAACAAATATAACATGGGGTTCATAAAGCTCAAAAGGCTTGACATAGGTTCAACGATATTTAGCTTTTAATTGTCACAATTTTAGCATAAGAGTAACATCAAGTTGTTTTAATCCAGTAGTAAACACATGATCAATGTAAACAAGAATAATAAATAGCATAAACAAATAATTCTTAATGATCATCTATTCCATAAGGTTCTAAGGCCGCTCGTGACTGTGAGCACGGCTGATATACCAGTTTTACACTCTGCAGAGGTTGTATACTTTCACTTTGAGTCGTGACACCCATATGCCTAGGCAAGCCATTCTTATGCCAATAAAGGTAACCACTAACAAGCTAGAAAAGGTCCTCATACTGAGTTAAAGTCAGAGTCATGTAGCCCTCACAGCCGTACTGTAAGTCTGGATGATCACTTACAGATAAGTCCTTAGGGAGAGAAATCTAGATCATTTAGAAAGTAGCTAAATACCCTAGCCCCCTGTTTCCAGGTTGCTAAAAATCATATTTTAATGTTTATTGCATATACCATTAGTCAAGTTACAAGATCATGGTTTAATTGAGCACTAGCGAAGCTACCCAATGCATATCTCATAGGAGACAAAGTATAAGTTCAATTCTAGGAAATCCCTATCAAGGTAACACATGCAACATGAATTAAATGTTTTAAAGTTGGTAGGAATCAAGGATAATCCCATGCTATACTTGCCTTGAACAAAGTGTTCCTGCTGATCCTGCTCATCAAAGTAGTACTCTTGTTCACCCACGAATTGCTCACCGTCTATACTCGATAATCACAGCAACATACAAGCATCTAGAAGCAATCATGCATAGCAAACAAAAGCTATAGATTAGAACATATACCAATCTAAAATCAAGATGAAAAGTTTGTAAAACAAAACTACGTCTCACTACGAACACACAAACATGAAGATCACAAAAATCGGAGCTAAAACGAAGAAGTTATGAATTAAACAAGATTTCCTTTAGTAAAATAATAGATTAAATCTAACCTTGAATTTTAAAAGTTGAAAACATGCCTAACAGTAGGATGAACATGTAGATTATGGAATTACGAATCTAACGCAAGTTGAACGGATCAAATCAGAGTTAAAACGAAGATTTTATGGCCTACAGAAGGTAGTGGCAGTTTTCTAAATAGATGAAACTTAATTTTTGAATTTAAAAGAATTAAAATCTGATTTTAAACCGAAATAGGGACTGTGGGAAAGAAAACAAAGAAATACAGGGGCTTTTTTGAATAAATCCTGGGATGGCGGGTTAAGATCCAAATAATTGTAAGGGCCTTTTTCCAAAACGACAGACGAAGGGGTATCTTAAGATCTGGAACGTTGGATCAGAATCGGACGGCGCAGATCAGACCAGAGGGGAGGTGAAATGGCCGGCGAGGACGACGGCGAGCCCTGACGGCGGCGCCATTGATGGGACCTCACTGGAGCTATCGGTTTCGACGTTCCAGCCACCGTTTGGCAAAGGAAGAGGTCGGGAAGCAATAGAAGCTCAATTCGAACTCAATGGAGGGTTTGGATGCGGTTGTGGCGGCGCGGAAACGACACGGTGCACGTGGTAGCGGCCCATGTCCACCGGCGGCACTTTGGCGATGCGGGTAAGAGAACAGAGTGCAAGGGAGAAAGAAAGAGAAGCACCTAGGGTTTCCCTACCTTCTCGCAGAGCTCGGGGTTGCGGTTGCGACAGCGAAGGAACGGTGAATCGGTGAATTCGACGGTGGCAGCTCGCTTCAAGGGCTACGGCTACGCTGCTGCTAGCTCTATGCGAGGCAGCTGCATTGGGGCGAGATAGGAAGGTGGTGGTGCGGGGTCAGGCGCTATTTATGGGGAATCGGGGCAAAGTGGGCAGCACGCCAAGACGTGGCATGGCGAAGGCAGAATCGGCGGCGTCGGCAGTGTCCGTGCTGGACACGAGCAAAGGAAGGAGATAACCCTAACATGCAGCCCCAACATGTCAGCGAGAGGAGAGAGCACGGGTGGCTGTGCTGGGCTACGTTGGGCTAGGCCACAGAGAGAAAGAGATGGCTATGTGGCTGGGCCAGTACAAGAGCAGGGCGCGGGAGATGGAAGGTCGAGCAGAGCGGCCCAAGAGCGGGAGAGGGATGGCTAGGCCTATGGAGGAGAACAGGCTGACTGGGCCAACAGGCCGAAAATGAGAGAGGGAGAGAGTTTTCCTTTTCTTGTTCTAAACTAATTTTCAAAACCAATTTCGAATATAAATTCAAATCAATTTGAAATTTGATTTCAAACCACACAATACAAAAATTATATGCAGCAGCATGAATGCATAAGCATAAATGTAGACCTTATATTTGATTTTAATTTGATAAAATTTATTATTATTATTTTTCTAAGTTGCTTGCTCACACTAATTCATAAATAAATCCAATTCACCTATTTTCAAAATGTTGCAAATTTTAGGGTGTTACAATTCTACCCCCCTTAAAATGAATCTCGTCCTCGAGATTCGGATGATGCTTACTCAAAGAGCCGTGGATAAGTTTTCCTCAAATCCTCTTATCTTTTTTAAGTAGCCTCATCTTCTGTATACCGATTCCACTGAACCTTACACATCTTTATAACTCGGCTCCTTATAACTCTTTATGCCGTCTCCAAAATCTTTACCGGAAATTCCTCATAAGTGAGATCTTCCTTAACTATAAGCTCTTCTAATGGTATCTGCTCCTCTGGTACACGCAAATACTTCTTTAATTGAGACATATGGAACATATCATGTACACCTGACAAACTCTCAGGCAATTCCAACTGAAAAGCTACTTCACGTCTCTCCAAAATCTTAAAAGGCCCAATATACCTTGGTGCTAGCTTTCCTTTCATATTAAACCTTCTCACACTTCTCATTGGTGACACCTTCAGGTAAACATAATCTCTGACTTCAAAAACCAATTCTCTCCTCTGAGTGTCAGCAAAACTCTTCTATCGAGACTGTGCCACTCTCAAGTTATCCCTAATCATCCTTATTTGCACTTGTGCATCTCTTAAAACATCCGATCCGAACACTTGAGTTTCTCCCGTCAGATTCCAAAACAACGGGGTTCTACACTTTTGTCTATACAAAGCTTCGAAAGGTGCTATATTGAGACTCTTCTAATAACTATTGTTATACGAGAACTCTGCATAAGGCAAACTCTTATCCTAACTTGTACCATACTGCAATGCACAAGCTCTCAACATGTCTTCTAATATCTGATTAGTTCTCTCAGTTTGTCCATCTGTCTGAGGATGATATGTTGTACTAAAATTCAACTTTGTTCCTAACGAACTATGTACTTGCTGCCAAAAATGAGATGTAATTTGAGTACCCCGATCAGACATAATTTTCTTGGGAACTCCATGTAGACACGCTATCCTCTCCATATATAATTGGGCCAACTTCAGTCCTTTATAATGAGTCTTGACCGGTATAAAGTGAGCAACTTTAGTTAACTGATCCACTATCACCCATATTGAATCATAACCTCTCTAAGTGCGTGGTAACCCAACAATAAAATCGATACCAACTTCTTCCCATTTCCACTTAGGTATCTTCATTGGTTGTAATAATCCTGCAGGCCTTTGATGTTCAGCTTTGACTCTTTGATAGGTATCGCATATAGCAACATACTCAACAACATCTCTCTTCAGTCCATACCACCAATACTTCTCTTTTAGATCCAAGTACATATTGGTACTTCCAGGGTGAATAGAGTAAGCAGACTCATGTGCCTCACGAAAAATTGCATCCCGTATAGCCTTATTCTCAGGCACACATAGTCTTTTCCCAAACAACAGAGTTCCATTATCATCCATATGGAATCCTGGTGCCTTGCCAATCACTATGTTCTCCGCTACCTCTTTCAACTTCGCATCCTATAACTAGCTCTTATGTATTTCTTGCTCTAGTGTAGGCTCTAACACCAACTCTACTACATTAGTGACGAAACCCAAGTTTAGTCGCTCAAATTCAGCACACAACTCATTTGACATAGCTACCACTTGTACCTCCTTGGTGTAACTCTTCCTGCTAAGAGCATCGGCAACAACATTCGCCTTTCTAGGATGATAGTGTACTTCTAGATCGTAATCCTTAATCAACTCCAACCATCGACGCTGTCTCATATTCAGATCCGTCTGAGTGAAAATGTACTTCAAACTCTTGTGATCAGTATAGATGTCACTCTTATATCTGATAAGATAGTGCCTCCATATTTTTAGAGCATGAACCACTACTGCCAATTCCAAATCATGAGTAGGATAGTTTAGCTCATGCTTTCTCAATTGTCGGGATGCATAAGCCACAACTCTTCCTACTTGCATCAGAACACATCCGAGACCTTGACGAGATGCATCACAATAGATAGAAAAGTTCTTGCTCAAATTTGGCAAAACCAACACTAGGGCGGTAGTCAACCTCTTCTTCCATTCCTCAAAGTTAGCCTGGCACTTTTCTGACCATACAAACTTAACATTTTTCTCCAATGGAGCTGTCATAGGCTTGGCAAGTTTAGAGAAACCTTCTATAGTATCCAGCCAATTCCAAGAAACTACAAATCTCTCCCACATTGGTTGGTGGTTTCCAATTCAACACATCTCTCACCTTGCTTGGATCTACTGCTATTCCACCATTAGAGACAACATGGCCTAGGAAAGAAACTTCCTTCATCTAAAACTTACACTTGCTTCGCTTGGCATACAACTTGTGTTCTCTGAGCTTTTGCAAGACCAACCTTAGATGTTTAGCGTGTTCTTCTTCCGTTTTGGAGAATACTAGTATATCATCGATAAATATCACTACAAACTTATCCAAAAACTCCATGAACATCTTATTCATTAAGTACATAAAGTATTCAGGTGCATTGGTCAAACCAAAGGACATAACAGTGTACTCATACAAACCATACCTCGTAGTAAAAGTTGTCTTGGGAATGTCAGCTGCATGAATCTTTAACTGAAATAACCAGAACGGAGATCAATCTTAGAGAAAATACAAGCACCTCTCAACTGATCAAACAAGTCATCAATTCTAGGTAGTGGATACTTGTTCTTGATAGTAACCTCATTTAGTGACCGATAATCAACACACATCCTCTGGGTACCATCCTTCTTATCAGATTAACCGATTCTTCCAAATGAGAGCTAGAGAGCATAACTGAACTTCATATGGCACCTTGAGTATTCTGACCCTTCTTAAATTCAACACGCTTGTCAATAGGTGGCGCTTGATGTGGGTTGTTCAACACACTTTGAGAAATAATCTATAATAACTGAGTCTGTGTCATCAAAGCTTGCTCTATAGATGGGGAATTTGATGGCGGTGGATTAGAATTGGCAAGATTCCTTCCCAGTGAGAGCTAGAATCTACAAAACCACCTTTACTTTGGCTACCCCCCTAAAGAAAAGATCAACTAGGGGACACAAAAAGGGTAGCTTGCACCTTCTTTCAGATGAGCTAACTAGTATCAAGACGTTCTGATATCCCAATGATACTCTCGTGTATGGGCAAGAACAAGAAATCTGAAATTCCTTGGGAGCATAAAAATAGCAGCACAGTAAAATAGCTGTAACTCTCATTCTGTTAATCTAATAGATTTGTAGCTTATACCGTTGGAAAGCTCATAAAATTCTCCACAACTTTCTTATAGAACACTTTTCCAAATTATGCAGTTCAAGTAGTCAAAAATAGTGCACAATAGAAACTGCTCTAGGTTTTAGATAGCACGGTTGCATCGTCTTGTGATTTTCATAATTCCATAACCAACATAGCTATCAGGGTAGTTCTTATGTTCAAAGAAAGATGTTGAAGTCTACTGTTGTACAGAATTTTTCTATGACTTTTTGGTCTTCCAAAAAAAGAGAGATAAAAGCTGAAGAGGGCAGGCTGCTCTGAAAGGTAGGATAGCGAAAAGAGAAGAAAACTATAACCCAACTATTTATTCCATTAATCCTTATACCTTAAGCCTATAAACTAAATGAAATTATGGTCAAACCCCACAAGATCATTGCAATCATTACAAAGATTTCAAACAAGCATAAGCATAATGACAATTCAACAAAGCACTAAAGGTTCATAATTCAATCATTGACTCAAGTTGCGATACTATCATACTCGTTGTACTAGGGGTAACAATCCTAAGACTCATCTTCAGATTATGCCAGAAGGTGATGAGAGACAGTTCTAAAAGCATATCAAATAAGGGGTGAAGATAAGAACAAAGACTTTAGAATAAGCACCAAGGTAGAGATGAATAGCAAGGATAGAGATATAGTAGAGACGAAAATATCAAGATTCATAGAGCAAGGGTTTTTGTAGCAACTTGTAAACCTTAGAATGACCGGTTTCTACTAGGCTTGCGTCCTACAGTCAGCATTGCTTTGATACCACTTTGTGGCACCCGGTTTTAAGAACAAAACCAGATATACACCATATGTGAGCCTAGGAAGTCAAATCTCACATATAGCTACAAATAAGGGTAATATCGAAAGACAATGCTCAATATATAATGTACTTAGTATAAAGAATATAACTTTAGACAGCAAACAGCGGAAAGACAACTCCGATCTTTGGGTGAAGACTCCAATTCCATAGGGACAACTGACTGGTTGATCACAAGCCTAATTTCTCCAAACTCTAACAATCTGGTATCTATCCGAGATTTTTCCAAAGATTTAAAAAGTAAAGCAAGCATAAGTACATGTCCCCAGCCCCCTGTTTCCAAGTTGCTAAAAAATCATATTTTAATGTTTATTGCATATACCATTAGTCAAGTTATAAGATCATGGTTAATTGAGCACTAGCAAGGCTACCCAATGCATATTCCATAGGAGACAAGGTATAAGTTCAATTCTAGGGAATCCCTATCAAGGTAACACATGCAACATTAATTAAATGTTTTTAAGTTGATAGGAATCAAGGATAATCCCATGCTATACTTGCCATGATCAAAGTGCTCCTACTGATCCTGCTCGTCAAAGTAGCACTCTTGTTCACCCACGAATTGCTCACCATCTATACTCGGTAATCACAGCAACATACAAGCATCCAGAAGCAATCATGCATAGCAAACAAAAGCTATAGATTAGAACAGTACACCAATTAGTATAAAATCAAGATAAAAAGTTTGTATAACGAAACTACGTCTCACTACGAACACACAGACGCGAAGATCACAAAAATTGGAGCTAATCCAAGAAGTTATGAATTAAATAAGATTTCCGTTAGTAAAATAATAGATTAAATCTAACCTCGAATTTTAAAAGTTGAAAACATGCCTAACAGTAGGATAAGCATGTAGATTATGGAATTACAAACCTAACGCAAGTTGAACGGATCAAATCAGAGTTAAAACGAAGATTTTATGGCCTATCGAAGGTAGTGTCTGTTTTGTAAATAGATGAAACTTAATTTTTGAATTTAAAATAATTAAAATCTAATTTTAAACCAAAACAGGGACTGCGGGCATGAAAACAAAGAAATACAGGGGCTCGTTTGAATAAATGTAGGGACGGTGGGTTAAGATCCAAATAATTGTAAGGGCCTTTTTGCAAAACGACAAACGAAGGGGTATCTTCAGATCTGGACCGTTGGATCAGAATCGGATGGCGCAGATCAGACCAGAGGAGAGGGGAAACGGCTGGCGAGGACGGCGACGCCATTGACGGGACCTCGCCGGAGCTATTGGTTTCGACGTTCCAGCCACCGTTTGGCTAAGGAAGAGGTCGGGAAGCAATAGAAGCTCGATTTGAACTCGATGGAGGGTTCGGATGGGGTTGCAGCGGCGCGGAAATGACGCGGTGGGCGCGGTAGCGGCCCGGGTCCACCGGCGGCAGTTTGGCAACGCGGGTAAGAGAACAGAGTGCAAGGGAGAAAGCAAGAAGCACCTAGGGTTTCCCTACCTTCTCGTGGTGCTCGAGGTTGCGGTCGCGACGGCGAAGAAGCGGTGAATCGATGAATTCGACGGCAACGGCTCCCTTCAAGGGCTGCGGCGGCGCTACTACTAACTCTATGCGAGGTAGCTGCATTGGGGCGAGATAGGAAGGTGGCGGTGCAGGGTCAGGTGTTATTTATGGGGACTCAGGGCAATGTGGGCAGCACGCCAAGACGCGGCGTGGCGAAGACGGAATCGACGGCATCAGCAGTGTCCGTGCCGGACACGAGCAGAGGAAGTAGATGACCCTGCCGTGTCAGCGAGAGGAGAGAGCGGGGGCGGCTTTGTTGGGCTGCGCTAGGCTAGGCCGCGGGGAGAAAGAGGCGGCTGCACGGCTGGGCCGGTCCAAGAGCGGGGCGCGGGAGAGGGACGGCTGGGCCTGCGGAGGAGAACTGACGACTGGGCCAGCAGGCCGAAAATGAGAGAGGAAGAGAGTTTTTCTTTTCTTTTTCTAAACTAATTTTCCAAACCAATTTTGAATAAAAATTCAAATCAATTTGAAATTTGATTTCAAACCACACAATACAAAAATAATATGCAACAGCATGAATGCATAAGCATGTATGTAGACCTTATATTTGATTTTAATTTGATAAAATTTTTTATTATTTTTTTCTATGTTGCTTGCTCACACTAATGCATAAATAAATCCAATTCACCTATTTTTAAAATATTGCAAATTTTAGAGTGTTACATCCATGAGCCACTATGTATCATTTTCTAATCTAATAGTGGGAAATAGAGATTTTGTTAAAAAAAATACCATCCAACAGCTTCTTTAATTTGATATAGTCATACTCTAATTCGAATTTCTCATTAGCCAAAGATAAAGAGCGAGACAAACTCTCAAGAGTGCACATGAGATATAGAAAACTGTTGGACAGGGAAAGCGGTTTTTATTGAAATGACTCAACTCCAAGAGCCTTTTTAGGGCGTGTTTGAGACTGCTCTACTAACTCTGCTCTATAAATTCCACCGTGGTGCAACTCCATAAAAAACCTAGAGTTTGTGGAGCACATCTTTAGGTGCTTTCACAACTTCACCTTTTTTTCTCGAACAGAGTGCGTGGAGATGAACCTTTGTTTGGCTAAAATACGTGGAACAGAGCTGAAAAACATGGAGTGGAGCAGTCCCAAACACCCCGTTATATCTTTTATAATTGAAAGGAATTGATATTTTGGATTTAAAAAAATACACTCAATTGGACCTTCAAATATAGATATTCTCTATTCCGAATTTATCGTTAGCCAAATGTAAAGATGTGCATGCAGCCCGTGGGCCAAAGGCTCGGCCCAAAGCACGGTTATTGGGCCCGACCCGAGCACGGCACGGCCCGAACCCTAACCGGGCCCGTGCCGGCCCAAAGCCCATAGCAGGCCGGGCTTGGGCTGAGGCCTTGGCCCGCCGGGCGGCACGGCCCGGCCCATTTTACAATGGCCGGCCCGGTGGAGGCCCGGTAGCTGGAGGGGCTATATAAGCCCCCCCGCCCCGGTGGACCCCCACCTTCGGCCATTCCCCCTCAATCCGCCCACGCCCGCAGCCGTTCGCCCGCCACCCTCGCCTCTGAGCTCTGAAACCCTAACCCTAATCCCCACATCGCCTCGCCTCTCGCCGCCGGTCACCGCCCACCGCCCACCATCGACCACCTCCCAGGCTACCGCTGCCGTCGTCCACCTCCTAGGCTACCGCTGCCAACGCCGGATGTTGAGATCTCCTCTTCTCTGATCTCTCCCCCCTCCTCGTCTCACTTCTTCCTCCCTACCTCTCTGACTAGTTTGACTCTCTGTCTCTCTCTGATCAGATCTTGGGATCTCCTTTTGTCTCCCCCCTCTTCTCCGTCTCGTTTTCGTCTTCTTTTCCATTTCTTCGGCGCCGGGCTCCGTCTCCATGCAGGCAAGTACCTCTAACCCTAACCCTAACCCTAGATCTAGTAGGCAATCACACGAACCCTAATCCATTTCTCGATGTTTTTGGTTCGTAGGTCGCCGGTGTGTAGCTGGTGCCGCAGGAGGCGTTGAGGGACGATGCCGGTTGGGTGGGTGCCATCTACCATGGCCGGCTCTGAGTCTGCTAATGGTGACGATGGTCCAACCATTAATGACGAGCTCAAGGCAACAGGGCAGATCCCCGATGACGAAGACAACATGGGAGATGCTGCTCATCTCTTGTTCGGTAGGAGTGCTGCTCCAACCAACCGAGACAATGCAGCGGCTAGTGCTGCGGCCACCAGTGATGCAGCATCTCTGGCTTCGTCCACCACTAGTAAGCGCCGATCCCCTGTCTGGGCTAACTTTGATGAAATCATAGAGACAGTGGACGGTGAGGTACGTGTTGTTGCTATTTGTAAGCTCTGTAAGTCTCATTTGTCTGGTAAATCTGCTAATGGCACTGGTCATTTGAAAAGACATATGCTCTCATGCAAGAAGAAAATAGAACAGGCTAATTTGGTTTAAACTAGGCTTGCTTTGAATCCTAATGGGTCTTATAGGAACTGGGAATATAGGCCTGATATTGCTAGAGCTGAGCTTTGCCGTTTGATTGCTAGATTAGATCTGCCTTTATCTATTGCTAACAATGATGCTTGGGATGATTACATTCAGTGTGCTCACAATCCTAGATACAAGAGAGTGTCTAGATTCACCACATCTAGAGATCTTTCTAAGCTTTTCAATGAAAAACTGCATCACCTAAAAAATGAAGTAATGCCTGGTGTGTCTTCTGTTTGTTTGACATCTGATATCTGGTCTGGCAATGCTAAGGAAGATTATATCACTGTTGTTGCTCACTACATTACTTCTGAGTGGGAACTTAAGAAAGCTGTTATTGGCTTTAAACTGATTGAAGTGACTCATAGTGGTATTAACATTGCTGAAATTATTGCTGGTGTGCTTGGAGATTGGGGCCTACTTGACAAAGTTTTCTCTGTTAGCCTTGATAATGCATCTACTAATACATCTGCTATGCTTACTTTGAGTCCTCTGCTTGCTGGTTACTTAGGTTATGATATTGATCCATTGAATCCTAGTAAAAAGATCTATCATATTGTGCATCAGAGATGTGCTTGCTATATAATTAATTTGATTGTTAAATCTGGTTTGAAAAGGCTTAAACCACACATAGAGGTTTTTAGGACTGCAATTAACTTTCTGAATTCATGTAATCATCGCATTGCACAATTCAAAAACTACTGCATTGCTAAGGGTATGAGGCCTCGTAAATTTGCTTTGGATATGGATGTTAGATGGAACTCAACCTACCTTATGCTAAAACATCTCATGCCATATAGATCTGTGTTTTCTGTGTTCATCAATTCTCAGTCTGGCTATCCTCTATTGAATGAACAGCATTGGTACATTGCTGACAAGGTATTGCAGTTCCTTGAGTTATTCTATGATTCAACTGTTGTACTTTCTGGTGTTTATTACCCCACTAGTCCTTTGGTACTTCATCACATACTTGAGATTGCATCCCATCTACATGAATTTGAACATGATAATACTCTTGCTGCTATAGTTGTGCCAATGAAGAATAAATTTCTTAAGTATTGGAAGAATATACCATTGTTATACTCTTTTGCATTTATTCTGGACCCAAGGGCTAAGTTGAAAGGTCTGGAAAATGTGCTTGACTTGCTTGCTCTAAGTAACAATATGAGTTACATTGATTACTTTGCTGAGATTAAATCTGAGTTGCATAAACTCTATGACAAGTATGAATCTAAGTTTGGTGCTGCTAGGCCAGCTAGAACCACCCATCCATCTGGACTGACAGGTAAGAGAAAGCAGGCATGGGGCAAAATTTTTGGAGGATCAGTTTCTTCTGGTCCTTCAAGTGCATCTGCAGGATCTATTGTGCCTCCTGGTCTCTCTGAGCTCACTGTTTACCTTGACAGTGACAATGTTGTGGCATATGATGATGACTTTGATATCCTCAATTGGTGGCATGAGCATAAACTAACCTATCCAGTTCTCTGTACCTTGGCTAAAGATATTATGACTGTTCCTGTATCAACTGCTTCTTCGGAGTCTACCTTTAGTCTTACTGGCAGGATCATTGAGGAGCGGCGACGGCGATTGGGCGTGGACAGCGTGGAGATGCTAATCTGTGTCAAAGACTGGGAGCTAGGTGAATCCGGTGGATAGCACATTGTGGAGGACAAAGAGCTAGAAGAGTACTTCAAAGAGCAGTACCTTGATGATGAAGCTAGTGGATCATCTACTGCTGGTGATGGTTGACTACTGAGAGCTGAGAGCCTGAGAGGCTGTGAGTGCGACTTTAGTTGTGAGAGTTGAGACAGGTTTGTAATAACTTTGAACAATTTGAACATTTTAATTTATTGAGCTGGCCGTACTCTTTTCTTTTCTAGGATTTTATCTCACGAGGTGTGAGTTTTACCTAGAAAGGTTTTTAATGAGGCGGCATTGCACAAACAGCTCAAATCTTTTGTCATCTGGTGTTTCTGTGATTGTTGAATATGAATATGTGAATCTGTGATTGTTTGAAGTTTGAACCTGTGATTGTGCTGTTTGAAATATGGTGTTTACTGTGTAACGGGCTATGGGCTAGCCCGATGGACCAGTGGGCCGCGGGCTCAACGGGCTGGCACAGCCCGATATTTGGCCCATGGACCATGCCTGGGCCGTCCACCAAGCACGGTGGACTGTTTAGGCACGGCCTGGTGGCCCGACGGGCCAAAATGGCCCGAGCCCGATCGGGCCATGCTGGCCTGTTGCTCATCTTTAGCCAAATGTGGAGAGTAAGGATGACTCTCTAGAGTGCCCAGAAAATACAGAACAAATGTCTCTTGAAATGATGGCTTAGAGAGTAAGTTTTACAGAAACTTTTGCAGGGGAGTGAGTTTTAGAAATGACTCTCGGCGAGATGCTGTTAGCCGTTTTTTATACTCTGCTTAAAGGTTATCCAACTATCTCTCTATATATATGGGGTGTATATATATGGATGCCCCCGACGGCGATCGACGACTGGCGAAACGACAGCGAGCGCCGCGGTGAGCCGGTGGCTGCTGCTCATCAGCGGCAAGACGGTATGGGTTTCAACCCCCCGGTGCCGCAGGGGGACAGCGACTGGGAGATCCGCGTGGCCGTGCTGCTGAGCCTCTTCTTCCAGGTGCTCCTCTTCCTCGTGGGCCCGACGCGCAAGCGCACCGCAAATCCCATGGTCCGCTTCGCCTGCTGGTCCTGCTATCTCCTCGCCGACTGGGTCGCCGACCTTGCTCTTGGCCTCCTTCTCAACAACCTCGGCAATATCGGCGGCAACGGCTCATCGTCATCCTCCTCCTCGAGCCTTTCCAGCTTTGGCGTGAAGCGTGGTGGTGGTGGTGGTGTGGGCACCACGACGGGAAGCGGCAGCAGCAGCCCCGGCATCTTCGCGTTCTGGACGCCATTCCTCCTCCTCCACCTGGGCGGGCAGGACACCATCGCCGCCTACTCCATGGAGGACAACGAGCTCTGGCTCCGACACCTCATCGGCCTCCTGTTCCAGCTTTTCGCCGCCTGTGTTGTCTTCTCCTGCTCCATTGAGGCGAACCCCATGATCCCCGCCACTGTCGTCATGCTCGTGGCCGGCATCATCAAGTACGGCGAGCGCACTTACTCGCTCTACTCCGGTAGCGTCGACGGCATCCTCGCCAGCATCCTCCCCGCTCCTGATCCAGGCCCTAATTACGCCAGGCTCATGAACGTGTTCAGCAGCAGGAAAAACTCCGGCCTGGGCGTCGAGGTCGTCGCCGCCAATGGCGTAGGCCCATCAGTTCCAGCAAGACCAAAGTAGGCATGAGGTCTCCCGGCTAAGGGACGCCGACAAGAAGCCGGAGGAACAGGCTTACGACCTCTTCACCATCTTCCGGAGCGTGTGCTACGATATCAATCTCGGTCACAGGGAGCGCCAAACGAGCCAGGCCTTCTTCCTCGACCGCGACAGCATGACAACCAATGACGCGGTGCAGGTGATCGAGCTGGAGCTCAACTTCATGTACGACATGGTGCACACCAAGGAGCCCGTCGCCCACACCAAGCTCGGCTGCATCCTCCGCCTTGTCGGCTCTGGCTGCATCGCCTACTCGGCCGTCGCCTTCTTCCACCTCGACAAGGGCAGCATCCGGCGTGTAGATGCCGACATCACCTACGCGCTGCTGCTCGGCGCGCTGGCGCTTGACGCGGCGGCTCTGGCCATGCTCATCTTCTGCTCAAACTGGACGCTGGTCTTCCTCGACAAGTCAAGGTCCGGCCGGCTAAACCGCCTTGGGCAGTGCATCAGGCCGCTGCAGCCGAAGCTGGCACGCTGGTCAGAAAGGACGCCACAGCTGAACCTCATCAGCTACTGCCTGGGCAAGCTCGACGGCGACGAGGCGTCTGCCACTGTCGCAGGCCGCCACCTGTGGAGAAGCCCGTGGGCTATCCGGGTGCTACGCAAGGCCGCCCACGGGCTAGGCGCGGGCGCGGCGGAGATCTTCGACGACATCTTCTTCGTTAGGCGCGAGCCTCTGAAGAGCCGGGGTAGGGAGGAGGACCCCATCCCCGTGATCTATTTTGTCTTCACGAAGCTCAATGGACGCGGCCAAACAGGTTCGGCAATCCACGGTTCCAAGCGAGCAAATGTCGGGGGTCCAAGGCTACGGCCAAGGCATCTCCGAAAGCCAGGCACAAGGACGTGGAGGAGATGAGGAAAGCCAGGCACAAGGACGTGGAGGAGATGAGGAAGGCGTGCAGCTACCGTGGGGAGAAGGCCCTCAGTGCTATGAAGCAGAGGATCCCTGCCCCCGCCGGGGAGTCCATGAGTAATAGATCAGAGGAGTCCGTGAGTAAAAGATCAGAAATAGAAGAAGAAGAAGAAGAAGAGGCGATCGTCGACTGGGACATCCTGTTGGACAGCGTCATCGACCGGGACTTCGACGAGTCCTTGCTAATGTGGCACATCGCGACGGACCTCTGCCTCTACGACTCACCGCCATCGGGAACAGTCTCCAACAACAACGAATGGATGTCCATCAGCATGACCCTGTCGGAGTACCTGCTGTACCTGCTTGTGAAGCAGCCCAAGATACTTGCGGCGTCGGCGGGCGTCGGGCAGATGGCATACCAGGACACCTGCGCGGAGGCACGACGCTTGTTCGAGTCGGTGGCCATGTGGGAGCCCGACCACGAAGACGCCCGGAGGACGCTGCTGCACGCGTGCACGGACGTGGATCCGGAGCTGGTCAAGGGCGGCCGCAGCAGGTCGGTGCTATTCCCGGCCTGCATCATTGCCAAGGAGCTCAGGAAGCTCAGTAAGGACTCTAAGGAGGACATGTGGAAGTTGGTGGCCTGCGTGTGGATGGAGATGCTGACATACGCGGCGGCCAAGTGCAAGGGCACCACGCACTTGCATCAGCTCGCCCGCGGCGGCGAGCTCATCACCATGGTGTGGCTCCTCATGGCGCACATGGGGATCGGCAACATTTACAAAAAGATGGTGGAGGAAGACGCCACTCCAAAGCTCATCATCCGTCACCAGTAACTACTAACCTGGCATCAAACACAAGAACATTTTTTTTAATTACTAAGTTCACTACCATGCTCGCAGCTCGCTCAAATTAGTCTCCCACTACGGTGTGTATATATATATATATATATATATATATATATATATATATATATATATATATATATATATATATATATATGTACTTGTACATCAACCCGTGTTTCTGCACCGGTTAGAATTTTAGATAAGCATTACATGTTACTGTTTAAATATTTGAATAATATAAAACTTATTTATATTAATTTGCACATTTGTGTCTCTTTATGCATTTTCAAACACAATAGGAGTAATCTATATCTAGTTGTAATAAACTTATCGATTGCTGATTCATAGCTTTTTTTTTTCCTTTGTACGGTGTATCTATGTATCTGCAATTAGTTAAAACCTTAACTTTGTTGGCTCTTGTTGCAGTCCATATCCTAAGACGCCATAAATCTAGATTTTGATTTTTCAAATTTTAATCTTACTAGTTGCAGAGTATTTGTCCTCAAAGTTAACTTGAAACTCTTATGCTTATTGTATCTTTGATTAACTCTTCTTGTGTATTCTACTAAAAATAAGGCACATGCTCTACTCTTAAGTACTTACAATGGCATAATAGTTTTTTTTAAAAAAACCGACACCAGGTCACTTAAAATTATTGGTTGAGCATAAAGTGAGAACTACAAGGGTACCGGTGCTAGCCTTAAGAGGATATTAATATTTAAGCCTTATAATCAATGTTGCTCCAAAGGAATATCAAAGGCCAGATACATATAACCATGTTTGTTCTGCTCTAACCTCTTCCACTTCTCAAGTTGTTTAAACTTTCTATTCAACGAACTCTATATGCAGTAATACTTTTTCATATAAAAAATAGAGTTCTTACAATTAAACTGTTAATGTCATCAAACATTTTAGTCAAAATGTATAAAATTTATCTAAATAACAACTTATATAAATTATATGTAATGGGTACTAATATAAACTTTAGATATTTTATAATATCATTAGTACATGAGTCATTAAGCTCAATTTCTGTGCATTTGTTGCCCGAATGGCTAGTTTCGCCCTAGACTTCGCAAGTCATGTGGGCATCCATGATTTGGGTGACAACTTGAGCAAAGTCTCCAAACTTCTTCATCAATATATCCATCTTGGCAGCCAAGATCAACATGTCGAGTCCATCATGTCGAGTCCATCCACTTGGTCAACTCCATGGGGTGGGCAGCTTGGAAGGCGTTCTTCCTTCTAGCCATGGTTAGTAACCATTTTCTCAATAAGCTGATGAGCTTCCATAATTTTCAGAGAGACAAATGCTCTTCCAGATGCTTGATCTAGATTGAAAGGATCAAGATGTCCTAAGAGAGGAGGTGAATTGGGCTAATTCTAAATTCTTTGCAATAATTAAGCCCTACACTTAGCCCACTTCACCCCTTGTACCTAGAATGTGTTTCTATTATTCTCACGCATAAAAGTTTTGTACCCTAGGTTCCAATCCTACTCTAGAATGGCAATTCTAGGAATGTAAATACATGAAATGAATTGCTCAAATATAAATGCACAAAGTAAAGAGAGGGAAAGGAACGCTGACGATAGTTTTTCCTGAGGTATAGGAGAGTCGTCACTCCCCACTAGTCCTCGTTGGAGCACCCGCGCAAGGGTGTCGCTCCTCCTTGATCCGGCACAAGGATCAAGTGCTCTCTACGAGCTAATTCTTTAACACTCCTGTCGTGGTGAATCGCCCACAACCGCTCACAACTTGAGTTGGGTCATCCACAAGCTCCAGTCGGATGATCACCAAGCTCCCAATCACCACCTGAGCCGTCTAGGTGATGGCTATCACCAAGAGGTAACAAGCACAAACTCTCACTTGACCAAGCCAAGCCTAATGAGAAGGGTGGATGCTACACTTGCTACTCTCTATGCACTAATGAGGTCCCTTAATCTTGGATTCTCAAATCTCAATCACCTCACTAGGCTCTTACTCTCCCTTGCACTCCAAAGGTGTTTCTTAGCTGAATAATTGGTCAAGAGACCTCCCTTGGACGAGTGGAGTAAGTATTTATACCCCTCATTCAAAACATAACGTTTGGAGGCTGAGTCATCACTCTGCGGGGTGATCGGACGCTCCAGTCAGGGTGACCGGACGCTTCCGGTCAGTTATACCCGCCACTATGCCTAAGAGAGCCGTTAGGCTCTGACCTGGACTCTGACCAGCGTCCTGGTCAGCACTGACCGGACTGCAGTCCGGTCAAGAAAAACCCTCTCCGGAACCTTACTGATGTTGACCGGACGCTGGCACCCAGAGTTCGGTCACTTCACTGTTCAGCATCCGGTCAGTTACCAGATTCTGACCAGCGTCCGGTCGTCACCCATCGGAAGCGTCCGGTCACGAAAACACCTCTCCAGAACCTCTCTAGAGTTGACCGGACGTAGGTACCCAGCGTCCTATCAGCACCTCCACTTAGCGTCCTGGTCAGTACCAGACGACTGCAGTTGATCAAATGAACTGACCGGACTCACCCTCTAGCGTCCGGTCACAACCAGCCCAGTGTCCGGTCAATCATTTGACCCTCCATTCACTTTCAACTCAAAATCCTATGTGAATGAAGTTTACTCCAATTGATCTTAGGGCTATTCCTGGGCTACCTAGTGTTAGGTTTGACAAGTGTGCACCACACCTAACCAACTAGACCCACCTAGGTCAAGCTGCTAGTCCATACCCCCCTTAATAGTACGGCCAAAGGAAAAACACTAGTCCTAAACTACTCTAAGTGTCTCTCCGATACCAAACGACACATAGAACTAGTTCGTCCTTAACCTTGTCATCCATCCTTTGAAAACTGAAACGATTTTCATCGTCAGGGGCATGACAACCATGATTGCCCAATCAATTTTCATTACCATGACCTAACTCAAATTTCCATTACCATGACAATTTTCATCGTCAGGGGCATGAAAACACACGTTAGTTATAGTAATCTCGTGTCGTCATTAATCACCTGAAACCCAACTAAGGGCCTAGATGCTTTCATAGATGATTTTGGACAGTATGGTCACACGAAAGAAATTCTAAATGATGAGCCAATCTTCCATCCCATGATTGGAACATGCCTAGATATATTCTTGGAAGTGCTCACATGCTTCAAAAATCAATTCATCAGTGATGAACTTGGAAGCAATGAATCTGATTCAGAAGGGTCTTGGTCTTGTCCAGTGGGAAATATTTGGTCAGGAAAGCATTAGAGCACTTCTCCTAAGTAATAATGGACTCCCTATTGGCATATAATCAGTGTTTCACCTTCCCAATTAGTGAGTGTCTGTACACTTTAGCCAAATAGACAAATCTATAAACGTACGGATACCAATATAAGCTTTCACTCAGGAGTATTCTAAGGTATTGATTTCTAAATCTAAACTAACTCCTTCAGGTTAATGATAACAAAGAAAGAAGAGATAAAATGGATAGGGTTGGTAGAGAGGGTACTGGAAGGATAACGCTAGTTTTTCTATTGAACCAAGCAGATCAAAGCTTACTCGCATTAGTTTACTTTGAGGGATGAGAAAGGGAAGAGGCAAGTCTGGCCACTCAAAGTAAATACTAAGCAGTGGACGAGAAAATTGTAAACAAAGTAAATACTAAGCAGTGCATGAGAAAATTGTAAACAACTTAAGGAAGAGTTGAATGCTCTATTAATCAGAGGAACTGGAGTGTAACACCCCTCGCATTGTTTACTTTGAGTGATGAGAAAGGGAAGAGGCAAGTCTGGCCATAAGTTTTAAAGAATAGAACTAACCACTCAAAGTAAATACTAGCAGTGGACGAGAAAATTGTAAACAACTTAAGTAAGACACTACTACAAAAATAATTTTGCGAGGCACTGCCCAAACATTAATCGAGGCATTTACAAAATTCAACTTGCCTCGGTTAATGCCTGTGATTAATAGAGGCGGTCAGTTTTTCATTTACGGAGACGGCTTGGAAAATGTCCGCCTCCGTCAATGGATTTACGGAGGCGGTTGTCTTAAATGGTCTATTTTCAGATGCGGTCGTCTTAGTAAATCGATTTACTGGTGGCGGACCTTTTAACAGGTACGCCTCCAACAATGGAGGCCATTTTCGGAGGCGGGCCTCTTAAAAAGCCTACCTCCATAAATATTCCCGAGGCCCAGCCAAAGCTCAATCCAACTCTCTACCGGGCTTATATAAATTGAGGAGTTAGGGTTTCTCCACCAGCCCCTCACTCTCTCAGCTCTCTCTCACGCCCCCACGCAGCTGGCGCAAGTGGACCGGGCACGCCTCCCTCCCTTGTCGCACGGCACGCCTCACTCCCTCCCTCCTTTGCTCCCTCCACTCTCTCTCTCTCCCTCCCTCCCTCCCTCCCTTGTCAGCGCTCGCGCTCGCGTGGCTGGTGGCACACGAGCAGCTCATGCTTCTTGCACTCGCGCGGCCGGTGGCGCTGAAGCAGCTCATGCCGCTCGCACTCGCGAGGCCATTGGCGCTCGAGCTGCTCGCGATGCTCATGCTTGCGCGGCCAGTGGCGGCTCTAGCATGGAGGCGGTGGCATTGTGCGTCCCAGCGGTGAGGACCCTGTAGCGGCGCCAGGGGCGACTAACGAGCCCGAGCTCGATGGCGAGGGCCCTACAGTGGCTCCCCTGGAGGCGAATCTAGCCCTCCCTCTCCCTCAAGCAACGGTCCCGATAGCGAAGCTACGGCGAGGAGTAGTGGTTCCACCGACGGCCCCCGCGAGTAGGTGCCTGGATCCGATGGCAGGTGCCTAGATCTGGCGGGCGGCTGCGATGGCGCGTAGATCCAGCGAGCTGCAGCCACGGCGGCCCAGTAGATAGGCTCGACTGGACCCATGGATGGGTTCAGTGGGCTTGTCCATGGATTTTTGTTTTTTTTTTTGTTCTTTTTATTTGATTTACCGAGGTAGGGCACTACAACCGCCTCGGTAAAAAAGTGATTTATAGCGACCGTTGGACCGAGGTGGTTGTGATGCCCGCCTCCAGTATGTTTTGGGTAGTAGTGAGAGTTGAATGCTCAGTTAATCAGAGGAACTAGAGTGTAACAGCCCGCGTCCAAAATCTGCTTATGGTCTAGCTCCTCACATGTAATGGGCTCACATATGCAAAGTACCTTTCTTACACTTTCATCCTCACTTTGTGTATAAAGGGTTAACCTGAAGGTGCTACATTTGGAATGACAAGGATTATAAGATGACCATCACACTCCTAAATTTCCAAGGTGGTACTAAACCCACCAACCACAACCACAACCACACATGGGTCAAGTACTTCAGTCTACTAATGGGCTGGGAAGTTACACGGAATTACCATGCAAGACACAGATGTCACTCAAAATTGAGTTGCATCTGTTGAGGTATAAAGTGGTGGAGAAGCTGATAACTTCGGCTTCTCCCTAACACTCTCACTTTTCCTCTCTCCCAATTTCTTCTTCTACGACTACAATTAGATGAGTCGCAAAAAAAGACTGCAATTAGATGGGGGCATCATCCAGAAGGACACCACTCAAGAGCTAGAGGAAGTGTTGGTACAAGGTGCCCCTCTTTAAGTGAGAGTGAGGGGTCCTATTTATAGCTCGAAGGTGACTTGGAGAAGTGGAGATGCTCTTCTTGCATCTAGGGAATATTCTCTTCTCTTCTTCTCTTTTGGCCCCTTCTAGAGGGGGGAATCAACCCTGGGAGGTTGATTGTGCTCACAAACTTGCACGTGTAGATTTCTTCCCACCGTCGTATGCAGAAAACTGAATGAGAACCGGGCTTCAGAGGAGAAAACTACAAAAAATATTTCTATTGTCGTACAAAACCGAAACAAAACCAGTATTGTGGGCACATGGACTAGTTGATGAGAACATCCCAACCATGCATGCTACCTCAAGTGTTAACCATTCACTATACAATATAGAACATACAAATCAAGGACCACTCACATAGAGTTGTGTGAAGAAACTACAAGAGAAGGTGAATTCATTCCTAACTGAAATTATCTTTGATATATTTGAGAATGTTATACTACCTAAATACTCTATATATGTCTTAGTAAGGTTGACACAAGAAGGAGCTACCGCTGGAGCAAAGGAGAGAAGTTGGTTTACGGAAGCTGAACCAGCACACCACCTTGCTGACGGCACAGACTAGCAGAAAGAAACAGTCATAACTCTTGATTCCCTAAAGATTTGGAGGTCCATGAGGACTTTTTGGAAAGATTATCAAGCCTACTTTCCAATGTAACAAACCCCGTGTCGTTTGGTGTAACACCCTAAAATTTGCTTGTTTGGAAATAGAGCTAAATTGATTTAATTTTGTATTTTTGTGCTCGTGAAACATAGGAAAAATAATATTTTTTGTTAAATTGAGATTCATCATGTCTGAGCATTCATGCCCTTGCATTTGGTTTATTGAAGTGAGTGGTTTTGATCAAAGTACAAAATGGTTTGAATTCACTTTGAAAATAGTTTCGAAATAGCTTTGAAATAAAAAAAAAGAAACCCTCTCCTTCTCCCCTATCGGCCCGGAGGCACAGTCCCCTCTCTCAGCCTTCACCTCTCTCCCTCTGGTGGTAGCCCAGCAGGCCTAGAGGACGAATCGGCCTAGGAGGAGAAGCCTAGCTCCGCGCCCTCCCGCGTGCTCTCTTTGTCCACTTGGTCCCAAACCTTTCCTCACCGACACACCGAGCCCACGTGTCGGTGTCGTCCCTTACCTCAAGCCGTGGACGAGCGGGACTTGCCCAGGATGGAATCCGTCGCCGCGCCAGATTCCTTCAGGATACGGCGTGCTCCCCATGCCCAGCGCCCCTATAAAACCCGAGGACCACCTCCGCGCTCCTATTTTGCATCTACGTGCTGCCCTAAGCCCTAGCTTCACCTAGTGCCGTTGCTTTTTGGATCTCGCCGACGAGCAGAGAAAGGCTGCCGCCGTCATCGACGTTGTCTGCCGCTTCGTCGCCGCTTGCGACCCACTATCGGGCTCCGCCTCGAGGTGAGGAAGATGCCGACGCCTTTTCCTCTTTCTCTTCTGCTCTCCGTTGTTTACCCGCTGCTGCCGAACGCTTGTAGGTAGCTGCTGTGGCCTGCCGAGCCCCACGCCCTCTCCATTCGATTCCCCATCATCAAGAAGCCCTTGGTGAGTTTTCCGTTCCGCCCTCTTTCTCCCGGTGCTTTTATTTCGGACAACCATGGTCTCTAGCCCCGTTCATATCTCATCGGCGATGTGCTCGCCGCCAGCCATGGAGTTTCTCCCCGCCTGTCGCTGTTCCAGCCTACAAACCCTACGCATCCACCTTCACCAGTGCCCTAGACGCGTTCGTGAGCTCGAGAATTTCATCCTCGTACCATTCGCATAGCCATCAGAGGCCGGAATCACCATTGCGGCGAGGAGCTGAGCTCCTCAGCCATGGCGCCACCGCGCCAGGTCTCTGTTTTGGCTAGGAGAACACCCCAACCCTCCACAGCCGCTCATCCTGAAACTCATGGCTCAGATTTGATCGAGCACCCCCACATACCCCTTCGTCCACCGCACCCGGGCAACCAGCTCGTGCCACCTCACCACCAGTGGACCCCAGTAGTCAGCCACTGCTGCATTTGCGTTTAGCCCCATGACCTTTTCTAGTATAGAACCCGCAGTCCCCGGGCAGATTCAAAACCTGTTTTTGTTTATTTTAATTCGAAAATCCATCTCAGTATTTACAAAACTACCACTGACCATGTTTTAACCATAGAATCTCTGTTTTGACCCATTCAAGTTGTGTTAGATTCATAAAGACGTAATCTACGCATTAGTAACAATGTTTACCATGTCACTAGCTTTGGAATTTCATGGTTTATATCCTAACTTGAATAATGATTATGCAACTGGATTTATAAATAAAATATGATTAATTTTACTTTAGTTCTCTAATTCAAATATAAATTTGACTTAAATCCATTTAGATATTTCTCTAAAGTATCTTATACACATTTTATGTAATTATTAAAATAAATGAAGCCTATAGTTTTCTTTATCTCATATAAAGTTGATCTTACGGTAGTTGTTTCTTTTTCACCTTAGCTCTGATTAGTGTGCTTTTCCACGTTTGTGTGTTCGTAGCAATGCGTAGATTAGTTTTATAAACTCTTCAACTTCTATTTTAATGATTGGTGTATTGTTCTAATATAGATATATTTGTATGTTATGCATGTCTGTGTTTGGATGCTTGTGTGGTGCTTTATGATCATGTACAGTCGGTGAGCTTTACATTGGTGATCAAGAAGCAATCCTTTGGAGGTTAAGAACCAGCAGAAGATCAGAGTTTAAGGCAAGTATAGCATGGGATCATCCTTGTTACCTATTCACTTTAATGTCACTTAATTCATATGCATGTGTCTACCTTGATTCCTGTAAGGATTTTCTAGCTTTGTACCTTGTACCTTGACAACCATGGGATTATGCATTGGGTAGTATTTATGCTAGTGCTCAATTAAATAACCATGATCTGTAACTTGACTAATAGTATATGCAATAAACATTAAAATATGCTTTTTAGCAACTTGCCTTAAGAGGGCTGGAGCATTGGATTGTTATGGTGCTCTAGTTTCTCTCCCTAAGGACTTATATGTAAGTGGATTACCTCGGAACTTACGGTACAACCACAAGCTACATGGCTCTGGCTTGACTCCGTATTAGACTTCTACTAGTTTGTGGCAGCCTACCAAAAGGCGCAAGAGGGGCTCCGATTTGTATGAGCTCGGCCTTCCAAGAGGGTGCACTTTAGTTTCTTTGTATTTTTGTTAGTCACCCCTTGGAGGGGAGTTCATGCTTATTGATGGGGAAAACCTTAGCGGGTTCCTACCTATTAGTGGAACCTGTGAATGGTCTCATAGTGTACCCTGCCACACTCCCTTGGAAGAGGTGATGGCATATGGGAATCACGACTTGTGGTGAAAGTGTACAAGCTCTGCAGAGTGTAAAACCAGTATATCAGTCGCGGTCACGTTCACGAGCTGACCTGGACTCCTTATGGAATAGAAGGACACCTGGGAATAATTTGTTTATGCTATACATCAATCTTGTTTATATGATCACGTGGTTATTTGGGGCTTATGAACTTGTTGCTACTCTAATGCTAAAATTGTGACCTACTAAAAGCTAATCGCAATAAACCAGTGTCAAACCTTTTGAGCCTCATGAACCCCATGTTATATTGCTGAGTACGATATGTACTTATGCTTGCTTTACTTTTCTATACATTGAAAAAATCTCGGATGGATACCAGATTGTTAAAGTCTAGAGGAGTTAGGCTTGTGATCAACCAGTCAGTTGTCCCTATGGATTTGGAGCCTTCGCCTGAAGATAGGAGTGTCTTTCCGCTGTCTACTATCTAAGGTTATATTCTTTGTATTAATACGCTATGTAATAAAGTATTGTCTTTTGATATTAGCCTTATTTGTAGCCATATGTGTGATTTGACTTTCTAGGGCTTACATATGGTGTGTATCTAGTTTTGTCCTTAAAACCAGGTGTTACATTTGAACTTCACAATAATGAGTTATGACCATATTAGTAGAAACTGCACACAAGACTAACAATCACCCAGGAATTGATTTGATGCAGAACTTCTCGAGCAAACCTATATCATTATGAAACATTTCATGGTGCATGATATACATGGTTGGAAAGATGATCGAGTTAAGTTTCCAATACAACAAACGGCTGCACCATTTTGTGTGGATTAGTTTCAGACTGTGGTTCTGCGGTCATTCGGAGATCGAGTCGAAATCTTAATTGTTTCAGTGTCCCTCTCTCCGTCGCTTGGTCGCATTCTGGACAGGTATAAAGCTAGTTATCCCATTATTCACAATAAGTTATATTCAGTTCTTAGACCTACTGTCATAAAGATTGGACCACCATCAAGGAGGTTCCTTATCATGGGCCTTCACTACTATATAATTTATTTTCGGAGGTGGTCTTTTTTTATTAACGGAGGCGGGCACGGCGTCCTCTCTATCACAACACTTCCGTTAATCAGACTATCTGCAGGCGGGCGCCTCAACACGTCCACCTCCATTAATGGTCTCAGAAAACCCAAAAAATAAAAAAAAATAGAACTTCCAAGAATCAAACCCTTGACCTCACGTTTAGCACTACCTCCCTCTACCACTGCACCACACACCCATTTATGTTTATAGATTATTTATAGCCAACTCACATGTTTATTTCGCAGTTTTATTTTAAATTTGAGAAGTGCATTTGAAAAGCCCATGCACGTAATTTCCATTTTTAACTAATTTACTATAAAGTTGAAGAGGCATAGTTTTAGTTACTTCAAACCGTACAATCTTTTCTTTTTGTATGGAAAAAACTTATGACATACCAAAAATTTATGATGTAGCCGGTTGGCCTCATACGAAGTCACAATGTGCCATTGGACTAATTAATGGCAATTTTCTTTATTAAGCCATAACGATCCCTACAAAATGGAACAACCCAATGATGAATAGCTGTGCTGTCACAACGTATTCCGCACAGAATGTCATGTTTCTCGAAGTGAAACCCCAAAAATTGGGCTAAAACCACAAAACCAAGCGAGACAAATCCCTTCCACTATTAGCTTGTGGGAAACACCAATAAATTCACATAAATTGAAAACACAATAAGATGCATTCATACACTGAAAACACCAATAATATTTGTGTTGCTAGCTTAGGGAATCGAAGGACCTCACCAAAAATGGATGAAAAGATTGGAGGCACCAAAGTTGCGGACCTAGCGCTTCACAATCTTGAGAACGAGTCTCACTTGATCTCTTCGTTGTTCTCCTCTCCAACCACCTTGTTCTCCCTTTATTTCTCCTCTTCTATCTTGGAGGCTCTCCCGTCTCCCGATTTTGTTGTTCAGGTTCTCTCTTTGTTTGGAGGCTGAATCATTGGCTTGAGAGCTCTTTCCCTTCTCTTGTAAGGCAAGGAGTAAATGCTCGACCGACAAAAGGTGGTTTTAGTTACTTCATTAAGCTACATCTAATACATGTGTGCCTGCCACATGAAGCAAATACTCGCCTCAAATACCTAATTCACGAGAAGGATTCCAAAAAGCTATGGTCCAAATAAAAAAAGTCAAATAGTAAATCCATTACCTCCTTGCTAGCTGATGGCTGGGATAGATTTAAAATTCCAAAGCAAGCAAAATCTCCACCGGAGATTCTTATCTTAAACTAAAGGAAGCCATATAATGTGCTACGAGGGGCAAAGATAAACTGGATTCCTGAACCCTGAGTAACTGCACGCCTCCAGGAAATTTATTCCTGTATATATCATGAAAAAATTTTCAAAAAAAAACATTTTGATCAGGTGGTAAGGAAAAATTGGTGAGTAAACTAATGACCCAAAGAATTCAGCAACCAAACAAATATTGTGAGATATTGATGCATTTATCATCAAAACATTAAAAACTTTCAGGAAAGTTGGTACGAAAATGAAACCTGACACAAACACCAAAGACCCAAAAGTTTTTTTAAAAAAATAAACATGCAAAACTAAAGCGTCTACTGAATTTTAAATGAATTTGCAAACTTTACAGAAAAATAATCTGATACATTTGGAGTTTTCCTGACAAATATATGAAACCAATCTAATGCCATAGTTTATTTTCTTAGTGATTGTAGGAGTTACAAAAACCCAACCCAAATTTTTTGCAAAAAAGGCAAGTCTGTAGCAGGTAGATGGTACCAAGGCTTGGACATTACCACTGTCATGAACTCATGCATATGATATATATATGTGTTGGAACACCGATACCCGAGTAGCGGAGGCTGAAGTAAACATAAGCTAATACCATTGGATCATTTGTGGATGTTTTGCAGGGACGCTAGATAAAGCCTTCACATGGAGCCTGAGACTGGTGCAGGAGACCCCAGCGAAGCAAGCGGAGGCCCCATGCGTGTTATGGGGACAAACCTGGAAAGCCTCCACCGGCTGCAGGAAGGCCTCCGCCATCGACCGGTGATTAGGCGGAGGCCTGAGCACGATCCTATAAGACATCCGAAGCAGTCCACGGGCGGAGGCGCAGAAGCGAGAGCAGAGGCACTAGCAGCTCAGGCGGAGACCTTGTTGTTTTCGCCAGAAAGAGAAGCCTTCACAAGCACCGCGGCCCAAGATTGGAGACGGGCTTCTAATGGGCCTAAGGCTAAGGCCCAAGAAGCAAAGACAGTGCAGGAAGACAAAACCCAGGATGCCCCTGGAGACCTGAGCTAGTGTTAGGATATTTTAGGAATATACCTTAGCTATCAAAGGGCAAATTTGTAACATGCAGAGGTAGCAAACAGTGCCGTATAAATAGGAGGTGCCATATGCTATGTAGGGTTGGTTGGTGAGTTCATTAATGAAGCTTTGATTGAACCTGGTCCCACCATCCTGTTCTCACACCTTTGCCCAGTGCATTCGACTAGGCGAAGACCTATTGTTCCCCACCTGTAGGAAACCCACGGTTTTCCAACATTGGCGCCCACAGGTTTTTAATGATGCAGGACCCATGTAAAAACCTCTGAAAATATAAAGAGGAATTCCCCCAACAATACCATGAAAAGCGAAGGTCGAAAGTGGCTAGCAACGGAGCCACAACATTCGACAACAACATCACGACAAAGAGGACCTTCCATTGCTTTAGCCGAAGGCTCTAAAAGCTTCGAATGACCTCCACGGCTAAATGAGCCTGTAACTTTGACAAAGCCCTATCCACATTCAGGCATCAAGGATTCATCAAAATGGCCAAAAAGCCAAAAAAAACCGACAAAGACCTACCTTCGCCGTAGGCATCGGGCAAGAAAAAATGTGTGGCGAAGACCTGTCCTTATCAAGCACCACGTGACTGTCAGGAATTAATAACCCAAGTACAGTAAAAATAAAGAACAAAGATACACCAGGTACAAAGAAAATCCGCCGGTCTTATTACAACCTCAAAACATATCTAAGCAATAAATATCAGCCAACCACCAAGATTTATCTCAATCTTACAACTAGAAGGCTATAAAATCCGGCACCTCCCCTAGCACCAGCCCTAATCAGTGCATCCTCATATCACAAACCAAAGAAGACCATCAGGGGGGAAGCAATATCAACCAAGAGCCAATACACTATACAACAAAATAAAAAGAAACATGGAAGCCAGAGTTTCCTTATAAGCGAAAGAACAAGTGGTAACCGTGCAAAGACTCATAAATCAAGCAGCTCGCGCAGCCCCGTGAAGGCCGCATTCAGGTTGTACGCATCTTCCATTGGGTGTCATACAGCCTCTGTGGGGCGTCATAAGGCCACAGTCCGGCAACAATCAGTTAGTGTCAGAGGTTGCGGGAGGGTATCGCACGAAGGCTCGTAACATCCCCCTGCAACCGAAGACACAAACAGGCGCAATCCAAAAATAAGTAATAACCGTTGTAGCTATTCGACTCAGGTAGTAATTGTAACCAGATTCTTCAATGAAACAAGTACCCAGCCAATTATCTCCAAATAACTTTATTCAAACGAAACCAATATATTACAACATGAGCGCACTACAAAGCGCAAATAACACAAATGCAAAAGCATTGACACTTCGCAAAAGCAAAACATTACAAGTCCGCGAAGGCTAACCGAACAATTTGGCGCAGGTCCAAAACTAAACAGGTGGCCAAGGCCCTCGCCAAGCTAACGACCGAGTAAATTCCGCACGTTCATCATCAATATCATGCACCACGAAGTCAAACATATCATGAACCGAAGGGCAGGGGAAAGTGTCACGCCAATACTCCCATAACTCTCCGCTGACATAAATACCATCTTGCATCATAGTTATAGGAACAACGTCTCGTGCAGGCCCCTGAGGGGTAGCCTACGCAGATCAAATTTACATTAAGATTACAAGTATGCAAGACAGCATACGAAGACCTCTATCCGCTAAGCCTAAAGTAACATCTAAGAAACCTAAAAACTACACCTCCAGCGCCGTAGGTGCGGAGGCAGCTTCTCCGGCCTTTTGAGCATCAGAGGCGGCTTCTCCGGCCTTTTGAGCATCAGAAGCTGTAGTGGGGGACCTCTGGTTTGGTGTCTCACCGACCTTCGACGTCTGTCCCTTAGTGGCATGTTGAGCCCCAACCTTCTGCAAATCCTACACAAGCACTAGGAAAATAAGCAAAAATAGAAAGAAAAAGCAACAAAAGTATAGGAAAGTTACGAACAGATATACATTCGGATAAGACACTAACCGCGGCACGGCGAGCCTCCGCCAGAGAGCAAGCATCAGTACGGCCAAACTTGAGCCAAAAATACTTCATGAAATTTCTGACAGGCTTGGAAACCTCCCCTGAAGTCTCACCATGCTCCGAAGGCCCCTCAAACTCCCTCCGCCCTTTCAGCAAAGCAAAATGTGTGCAACCTAGCCTCCCAAGGGTCTTGCAGAGATTTGTAGCACATGAAAATGCACCAAAGTCCATAGCACCTCTGATGAATTCTTGCAATTTAGAAACATTCTCATTGAACCACGCAAATATGCCATAGGCGGAGGCATCAATTGGCAAAGGTGAAGTTGCACCGCCAAAACTAGCCAGAGCCGCCTGATATAGCTCAGCGGTCGTAACACCAGCAACCCGCGCCTCTTCTAAGCGTTTCTGCAGCAGTTCAACATGCGCACTGAGTGCCTGGCTTGAAGACCTCTCTGCATCAATTTCCTTCCGAAGGCCTTCATTTGCATCAATTGCTTTCTAAAGTCGAGCAAGAGCAATCTCCTCAGCAACCTTCAAGCCAGCAACATCCTTCTCCAGGGCCCCCACCTGGATCTTCAAATCATCAGCAGTCTGATGGGCAACGCGGAGGTCGACCACTTCTACAGAAAGCCTTTTCTTTTCATCTTCGACCTTATCCAACTCCTTCTGAAGGGCTTCGATAGCCTTGTCCCGCTTGATAATCTCCTCAGCAGTGCGCTCCTCAAGGACCTCCGACATATGATGTCCCTAAAAATAATGAAGGTTAGTAAAACAGAGAAAACCAAGGCTAACAAGGCGAAGATACAAAAACCAATGCACTAACCACACAGTTATGCTCAAGATTATAGAGTAGCAGCTTGTGGAAATCCATCTTCATAAAGTGACGGCGGGCACGATCTAGCAAAAAGACAAAATATAAGAGAAAAGTAAGGCAAAACCAATAGAAAAAATATATATGAAACGCAACCTCCTATCTCACTTTAAAGAGCATGAAAGGTTTCCACCCACCCACTTAGTGTATCGGCAGAACCTTCGCCTGCAGCAAAAGCGAACATTAAAAACTGAAGCAACGGCAAGGTCAAAGAAAAATACAAGTGCAGAGCCAATCAAACCTCCATCCATAGGGGGCGCATCCTCCGAAGGACCAGATCCAACCTGTAGCGGGGCCTTCGGAGGACCATGCAACCCCACTCGAGCAAGATCCACGCCAACAGGAGCGAGTTTCTCCCCCGAAATCGGCGTCTCCATCGCCTTGGTTATACTAGCTAAGAAACGAAAACAACTAATATCAGAAAGACCTACAAAAACAAATAAGATACAGGAGGGACCTTAGATAGTGTTACCTAAGTGCAAAGGTTCAACAATAAAACCTGACGCCCCAATACCCATAGCACGGGGCGAGGTCAACGTAGCCTCCGGACCTTAGGGAAAGACTGGAGACGACCATTCTTCGGACTCAGCTTCTGACTCCTCCAAATGTTGGGCCTTCGTAGAGTGGCCAGCTTTGACAGAAGTCTCTTCACTGGTGGAGGCGAAGGCAGAACCAGCTCCCCTAGCGTCATCCTCAGACTCAGATGAGTTGTCTCCAAGAATACAGGGCAATGGGTTCACTATGGACACCTCTGCCCCAGAAACAACAAGTGCCACCTTAACAGACGAGCCCATCAGGTCTTCGGGGTGACCAACAGAAACCTGCGACTAACCAGCATCAACAATGGGATGCGTAGCCCCTAACTCATCTTGAGCACTCTCTGCCACCTCTTCAAAAGAGTCCACGGCGCTCTTCGCCACCCTCCTCTTCTTGGCAACAGCCTTTGGAGCATCAGCCTCTTTCCTCCTTTTAGATTCAACCTGAACCGTAGCAACGGGGGCCACAGCAGACTTAGAGGCCTTTGCGGCCTTATCCTCCACCAATTTCAAAACCTTCTCGGGAACCTTACGATCCCCGTACTTCACCTTCATCTCTTCAAACACCTAGTTTAGCCAGGGCATGGTACCGCCGATGGCACAACGGGATAGATATTCCCTCTCGGAAATCTCCCCAAGGATCTTGGAGGCGGACTATTCCACCTCACTAACAAACTCCTCGTCGGTCTCGTCTTCCGCATGGGTAAGATAGAAACACCGACAAAACTCTCCCTCCGCGCTGCCGAAGACTAGGAGTTTCATTCTCACCAAGGTCATTTGTGGCCTATGTTTTCCCAAAGGCCAGAAGTTGGACACCACCATCTCCTCGACAAGGTCACGGCCCCTAGAGAAGTGGCAGGCCTTGCCAAAAGCCACGTCACACGTTGCCCTCTCCGCATCAACCTCCGTAGGAGGTCTCACATGAGTCAAAGGCTTCATGTCCCCCATAGTAGAAGCAAAAGGGTACATCTTGACCTTCGGCCCTGTCTTGGGAATAACATCGGGAGTTTTCACATAGAACCAGTACCTAGGCCAGTCCTTCTCCCATTTATTTTTTCTACACAAAAGAGATCTCCAAACCACCTTCCTTCTGGGCCCTCTTCGCCATGAAAGCGCAACTGGTGAACTGATACTCCACCTCAACACCGTCAACCTTCGCCTTCTTAGGCTAACTCTGAAGTTCATAGTATGTACAAAAAGTATCCAAATCCGAGGGAGTGCCATACGTCTCACAGACGTAGCAAAACTTACTCAGCGTCAGAATGCTGTTAGGAGTAAGATGATGGAGCTACACCTTGAAGGTCTCAAGAACCAAGATGAGAAAATCAACCAGAGGTATGCGAAGGCCACAAGTAAAGAAATCTTTAAAAACAACAGCCTCATCAACCTTTGGTCTAGGCACAGTCTCACGGCGCGGAGGATGACCCTTCCCTACTGGAAAATAGCCCTCATATTCCAGTGCCTTTATCGCCTCTCTTGTCATGAGCGAAGGCCCAAAATCCCAAGACTTGGACATCTGAATCTTTGACTTCTTCACCGGGGAAATGGGAATTAGGTCTTCGACAGAAGCTTCAATATTCTCTAGGTTGTCTTGAGCCTCCGCAGACGCAGACATACACTCTTCGTACCTCTGCGACCAACCCTTAGACCTCACGCCAAGCAAGTGGGGATAAGAACCCCTAACGCTAGGCCAGCGAAGGTTAGAGCTAGAAGGTGAAGCCACTTCCAAAGGCAACACAAAACCAAAAGGAGCAGTAGCGCAAGGAAAATTCTAAGGCACTAAAGCAAGACAGCAGACCAACGCAGTCGCGTGCTTGAAAAGCAACAACAATGAAAGCGATGGCTCGGGTGGTATGACGGGGACCTCCCCACCAACCCCCCCCCCCCCCCCTTATATAGGACATGGGGGACGCTTTGAATTCCGAACGCCAACGGTCATGACTATTCATGAGATAAAGCCTTCGCATTGGATCATTTGTGGAACACCAATACACAAGTAGCGGAGGCTGAAGTAAACATAAGCTAATACCATTGGGTCATTTGTGGATGTTTTGTAGGGATGCTAGATAAAGCCTTCGCATGGAGCCTGAGACGGTGCAGAGACCCCAGCGAAGCAAGCGGAGGCCCCGAGCATGTTTCGAGGAGAAACCTGGAAAGCCTCCGCTAGCTGTAGGAAGGCCTCCGCCACCAACCGGTGATTAGGCGGAGGCCTGAGCACGATCCTATAAGACGTCTAAAGCAGTCCACGAGCGGAGTGAAAGCTCTAGTTTGGTTTTGGTGAATTGATGAAACCCTAAAGTGCTAACATAGTTTATCAAGTGATCATGAGATAGGTAGCACATTCCAAGTAGTGAAGCAAATGAAGATCATGACATGATGGTGATGCCATAGTGATGATCAAGTGCTTGGACTTGAAAAGAAGAAAGAGAAAAACAAAAGGCTCAAGACAAAGGTATAAATAGTAGGAGCTATTTTATTTTGGTGATCAAGACACTTAGAGAGTGTGATCACATTTAGGATTGATAGTCCGTACTATTAAGAGGGGTGAAACTCGTATCGGAATGCGGTTATCAAAGTGTCCACTAGATCCTCTAACTCAATTGCATATGCATTTAGGATCTAGTGGAGTGCTAACACCTTGAAAATGTTTGTGAAAATATGCTAACACATGTGCACAAGGTGACACACTTGGTGGTTGGCACATTTGAGCAAGGGTTAGGAACTTCACCTGGCGGAGTGTCCTGCCCGTAGAGTGTGGACAGTCTGACGGTGCCACCGGCGCCCTAGACAGAAAAGACGGAGGTCACTAGGAAGTGAACTGGACGCTGGCCTCGGTTTGACCGGCGTGTCCAGTCAGCAGAAGCCGCGAAGACGCTGGCATCGGTCTCTGACCGGACGCTGGGTCACTCAGTGACCGGATGCTGGAAGGTTGCGTCTGGTCTTGCTGACGTGGCAACACACAGTGTTGAGGGTGTCTGACCGGACGCTGGCTGTGTCCGGTCAAGCATGACCGGACGGGTCCGGTCGTGAAAAATCGTCTCTGGATGCTTACTGGAAATGACCGGACGCTGAGGTCCAGCGTCTGGTCACTTCACAGCAGCGTGTCTGGTCGTCACTTGACCGTTGAGATCGGGCGATCAACATTTGAAGAGAGGGGACACGTGGCACGCATCGCGTGACCGGACGCTGAGGTCCAGCGTCCGGTCAATATGACCGGAGCGTCCGGTCACCCCGTGTTGTGCCCAATGAAGGGGTACAATGGCTCTATTTCATGGGGGCTTCTATTTAAGCCCCATGGCCGGCTCTAGCTCACTCTCTTGGCCATTTGCATTGACATAGCAACCTTGTGAGCTTAGCCAAAGCCCTCCCACTCATCTCCATCATTGATTCATCATCTTTGTGAGATTGGGAAAGAATCCAAGTGCATTGCTTGTGTGATTGCATCAAGAGGCACTTGGTGTTCGTGTTTTGCTGCGGGATTCGCTTGTTACTCTTGGTGGTTGCCGCCACCTAGACGGCTTGGAGCAGTGAGGATCGTCGAGTGGAGGGTGATGATTGTCTTCGGCTCCGATCGTGGTAATTGTGAGGGGTTCTTGACCTTTCCCTGGCGGAGAGCCAAAAGATACTTTAGTAAATTGCTCGTGGCTTGTGTGATCCTCATCTTGTGTTGGTTGTGCGGCACCCTATTGAGGGTTTGACGTGTGATGCCAATTAGCGCGTGAACCTCCAAGTGAGTGAATCGCCACAACGAGGACTAGCTTGCCGGCAAGCAAGTGAACCTCGGTAAAAAATCATTGTGTCATCATTTGATTCCAAGGTGATTGGTCTTCATTGGTATTCATTCTTGTGATTGATTGGTCCACTCATCGATTCGGTGGTATAACCATCTTGCTCACTCTCTTTACATTACCGCAAACTAGTTATCAAGCTCTTTAGTGTAGCTAGTTGTGAGAGCTTGTTAGTTTGGTTAGTGTGGCTTTTTAGTTAGCTTTTGAGAGCACATTAACTTAGTGTAGTGACATAGTTATTGTGTGAATAGAAACTACATAAACTAAAATTGTGGTAGGTGGCTTGCATTTTTAGTAGGCTAGCGCAATACTCGCTTCGCCTCATAATTGTCTAACCAGTTTGTTAAGTGTTGTTGTAGAATTTCTTAATAGGCTATTCACCCCCTCTAGCCATTAGGACCTTTCACGGAGGCGCAGAAGCGAGAGCGGAGGCACCAGCGGCTCAAGCGGAGACCTTGCTGTTTTTGCTAGAGAGAGAAGCCTTCACAAGCACCACGGCCCAAGATTAGAGACGGGCTTCTAATGGGCCTAAAGCTAAGGCCCAAGAAGCAAAGACGGTGCAGGAAGACAAAACCTAGGATGCCCCTAGAGACATGAGCTAGTGTTAGGATATTTTAGGAATATACCTTAGCTGTCAAAGGGCAAATTTGTAATATGCAGAGGTAGCAAACAATGCCCTATAAATAGGAGATGCCATATGCTATGTAGGGTTGGTTGGTGAGTTCATTAATGAAACTTTGATTGAACCTGGTCCCACCTATCCAGTTCTCACACCTTCGCCCAGTGCATTCGACTGGGAGAAGACCTATTGTTCCCCGCCTGCAGGAAACCCACGGTTTTCCAATAATATGAGACCACATGGATTCATGGACGTCAAAGGGAAGATACTGGAGAGTGAGAAATGATTTAGCTGCTGTTGCTAATAGATATAGGTATTACAATTGATAAGGCTAGCATATCTGTAATATTTCGTTTAACGAACATGTATATTTGAACTGAAGCACCTTATTACCTGTAAAAAAGAGCTAAAAGATGACGTAGAATTACCCACACCACCTAACTGAAGTGGTAATAGATGCACATGCTCTGTGACGTTGGGCTAGCAACTCCATATCAACTATTGTTACATCAGGAATATGGGAGATAAGGTGCCAGTCATCCCCGACTCCTTCCTCGTAACGCCTGGTCAAGCCACGGCAGCCAAAAACAAACAATTTCTGCAGGGCTGTAAGACGTTTTATGGACTGGGGCAGGAATTCAAGGGCAGCACATTCGCTGATACGGAGTGATCGAAGTGCAGACAATTGTCCGATACCCTCTGGAAGCAATGTCAATGCATCACATTCTGCCAATTCGAGCTGTTGAAGGGAGGTGAGGTGCTGGATCCCCTCAGGCAGCGTGCAAAGAGTGGAACATTCCACGATGTGTAGCAGCTGGAGGGAGGTGAAGTGCTGTAAAACTTGCCAAACCGGTGCTGAGCCCGTCACTCTGTGTAGCCTCAGCTCCTTGAGAGTAGGAACTGCCACAAGCACGCTGCAGGACGATGACACTGGAGGTGTAGGCAGATAGGAGAACAAACTACCTGGGGACAGCAGCTGTTCATTGCTTTCTTCGAATGTCAACTCCTCCAAGCATGGCGGCAACCAGGGCTTCACAAACAATTTTGGGCAGCGGTCTATATGTAGATTGGTTAGCACAGGGAAACAATAATACTGCACTCCCACCTTTTGCTCACCAATTTCCAAACCATTGGTAATCCACAGCTCTTCCAAATTAGGCATTTGGATCAACGATAAGTTTTTCAACGAAGGCAACTCCACAAGTCCTTGCAGACACTTCAAGTTAGGCAACAGTTTGAGTGATAGTTCAGTTAGCCAAAGGAATTTAGGTGAGCTGGTTTGATTTGGCATAATGGATTCCATACAAGAATCACATTGCTTCCTCATCCAACATGGCAAATGGGGACCCAGATAACCAATAATTTGTAAGAACTCAATTCCTGATGGTGGTTCAAGACAGTCGAGCACCCTCAGGTCTTCTCCAATATCTGACACTAACTCTTCTTCTGTTTCATATCGAAACCAATTCAATGTCAGTGAATGTATGTTATTCTTCTTCTTCAAGCAAGCTTTCTTAGCATCACCTAGATCCTTTAGATATTTGAGGTTACAAATTCTCAGCCAACCACTAATCATATCAAGATTTTCAAGCTCTGATATTCTTGCAGCATCTCCATCACATCCCACAACAAACAGGCCAAGCCATCTCAAACGAGTCAGCTGGCCAAACCCTGATGGCATGCAACGGAGTTTTGAGCAACCATTTAGGTACAATACTTCGAGCCTTCTTAAGTTTGTTATGTCTTTGGGCAACTCCACTAACTTCGTGCAATATTCAAGCTTTATGCATTCCAGAATACCAATTAATGTGACCCATTGAGGAAGTAAGGTGATGTCGGTTCGAGAAAGATCCATAGTGCGCAATGTACGACAAGAAAAGGCACTTGGAAGATCTCTGAGGTTCTGACAACCAGATAAATTAATTGTATACAGATTTCTAGGCTCCCAAGTAAGTTTTGCAGCTGGTTGTCCAAACATACACAATTGACAATACCAAGCACACTTAACTTTTCAATCTTACCTATGGAACTGGGTATCTCAATGAGTTTGTTACAGGAATATAGCTGCAAAGATCGCAGATCTTGATAATCACCAATAGATTGAGGTAGACTCCTAATGTCAGTAACCATCAACAGCTCTAGAGTTCTCAGCTTCTTAAGCTTGCCAATAGATTCAGGTAACATTGAAAAGCCTTTGCACTGCATAATATGAAGTGCCTGCAAGTTCCAACAGCTTGAGATAGCTTCTGGAAATTCCGTGCAATTAACATTACATATCCTTAAGTAACCAAGAAATTCAAACTTTAGTATGAATAGAGGGAATGGTGTATCACTTGTATAGTCCAGAACAACACTACGGATGTTGCAACACTTCTTCATTGGTTTGTCAAAAGATATGTTACCACCAGAGACATAGAGAGCATGGGCCTTGTCAAATAGGTTACTGGAAACCATCTTGCTAGTTGAAGTCAAAGATAAATATCGGCATCTGAGAATACAGTTTGGTGCCATATTCTTCTGTAGAGATGTCACCATTTCATGCTGTAAAATTTGTCGAGTGAGATCATGAATCAGGTCGTGCATCTTGTATACTAGTTGACAAGTGAAGATATTTCTTGGTGCATCTTGAAGAAAGCAGAGTTTTGTAAGAGAATCAAAGTAAGCACTTCCAATATCTTCTGGCAGCTCTTCATTCATTGGATTAATGAATCTATGGGCTATCCATTGGGCAATCAAGTGGCCTTTTGTGATTTCATAGCCTTTCGGAAATATAGAGCAAAATGTAAAGCACTGCTTCAGATGATCTGGCAAGTGAAAGTAGCTCAATTTCAATGATGCAAACACTCTGTCTTTCATACTATCAACATTCCATAAGTTACTTTCTCTTATGGCCCTCCAAGTGTTTATTTCCCTCTTGTCATAGAGGACACCGCCTTAGAGTTCTGATTGCTAGCGGCACCCCACCACATTTATTCACAATCTCTTTTCCAACCTGTATAAACTCAGACTCCAAATCATCCTCCACCAACGCAGAATTCTCTAGAAACAAGGTCCAACTCTCGACCTCTGATAAGAAAGGCAGGTTGAATATATTTCTAGATTTTGCTGCTTCTGCAACCTTTTGATCACGAGTAGTTAGCAGAATCTTGCTTCCAGGTGCTCCACAGTTCACAAGAACCATGAATTGTTCCCAGTCAAGCTGGTCATCATGCCAAGCATCATCCAGGACAAGAAGAAATTTCTTGCCTCTCAATTTGCTTGAAATTGCATGGACCATGTGCTGTTGGGCATGGAGATCTGATTTTTGCTCAAGGATAGTTTCAAAAAGCTTCCCAATAAGCTCTTCCACATCAAATTCTTCGGACACATGAACCCAAAATATTGTAGATTTGAAGTGCTGCTTTATCTTGTCATCTTGGCAGATTTGTTTGGCCAGCGTAGTTTTGCCAGACCCACCTAACCCGACAATAGAAACTATCCAGTCATTCTCTCCTTCATTAGATTCTATAAGCTTTGTTATGATGCCATCCTTCTCCAGATTCCTTGTGGGTATTCTCGATTGTTCAACATTGCTCAACAAGGACATCTCCCCATTTGCCCTCTTTCTACTCAGAGCATGGTGATAAGAAGGCAAATTATTCAGTATAGTGCTGACATCGCTTCTTTGCTTTACAATCTCAGAGAATCTCTGTTTAATTGCCATGATCTTATGGGCCACCTTATATTGGAATAGAAACGACTTTGGTTTTGCACAGAAATAATCAGCTATAGAACAGTTATCACCATTGATGCCCATCTTGTGTTTCTCGGCCTCTATCAAGACTTCATTCGGTAAATCATCAATATCATAAGCAACATTTTTCAATTTAAAAACCCATCGACAGGATGGCTCACTCTCTATTCTGTCACGAACTGTGAACAGCCAGCTTGTAATCTCTGCAAGTATATCCTGGAGCTCGGAGAGGTCTTTTGTTACACCCATTATGGAGGCAAATTCACCGGCAATCAGTGGAACTAACTTGCTGCCTGCGACCTTCAACAGCCCAGATGCTAAGGCAGCCTCTAGACCGGTCATATTTCATAAATTCTCTTGTGAAATCCCTGTGGATGAAATTGCAACCATCAGTCATACTTAGTTTTACAAGCTTCTGCGACACTGCTACTGTTAATGTACAAACATTAATTGTCAACAAGAGAATAAATAAAGTTATGAACTAACTGTCTGTGTGTTCGAGAAAATTCAGCGATATATGTGTAACATCATCACGAACCACAAGCATATATGTGCGAATACAGTCAAAGATCAGCATACCAAAGGGGGGGGGGGGGGGCTCGATTGGTTACTGAGCAAATCACATGAGAAAGATGTGCAGAACTATTAATCAGACATTGTGCTGGATCGAAGTAGGTACCTTGAATTTCAGCTCAGACAGCTTCTTTCTCCTACTCCAAAATTCGAGGCATGGCACTGCATTTCACGCTCTAAACATCACGGAACTTCTGGGTTCATGAATCAGGATGCTGGATGCTAAGCCTGGGCGTTCGGGTTAACCGATTTTTTCGGGTCGGGTAATTTAAAATTTGGGTAATAAAAATTGCTACCCGATATTACCCCCGAAAAAACACTACCCGCAAATTCGGGTACCCGATAATTCGGGTTTGGGTTCGGGTATTACCCGATATACCTAAATTTACAGAAAACAACAAACTACACTAAATTTCAGTAGCGATCTATACATAATTTCAGCAGCAATTTGTATAGAATTTTAATAGCAATTTGTAGAGAATAATATATTACAGTCACTCATTCAAATAGAGAGAATTATATTCTAATAAAGTGATAAGTTAAATGGTTCAGCTAACAACACATGATGAATACAAAGACAAAACAAATCTTTGGGTAGTTCGGGTAGTTTGGGTACCGGGGGATATTACCCGAATTACCCAAACTAATTTCGGGTAATCAAAATCGCTATCCGAATTTGGGATCGGGTACCTCGGGTTCGGGTAATTCGGGTCTGGGTTCGGGTAATTCGGGTACGGGTAATGGGTATCGGGTATTTTGCCCAGGCTTACTGGATGCAGAGCCGCAGAAGGTAGGTGATGCAGCTTAGCGAGATAGCAGAGAGAAAAATGGTGCCTTTGGTACCTCCCGACCTCCAGTCATCCAGTGGCAGTGAAGTGAAGCCAGTTGTGTCCTATAACTTTAGTGAGGAAGAGGCACTTCAACAAGTCTGTGAACAAAGCGAAACTTCCCTGCCAAACACAAGTCTAGTCAATAATGATAAAGAAAGGCAAAGCGAAACTTCCCTGCCAAACAAAAGTCCAGTCAATAGTTATAAAAGAAAGGCAAAGCGAAACATCCTGCCAAACGAAAGCTTGAAACCGTACCTGGGCATCAAAATGGTGGGGCATGAACAGCACCTCCACTACTAAAGGCTAAAGCACTCCTCTTGCTAGTACTTGTTGTCGGTAGAAAGCAGAGTAGTGAACTAATGACGCGTCCATGTTACAAATGTTTGTAGATTTGCCCATCCATCTCTTGATTATTCTCCGGATCTTTAATTTGAATGTCTGCAGATGTACATGAGTTTGCACTTCAAAAACAATGGAATATTTTGTGACGTGCCTTTTGTTTGCTTATTACAATTGCACAGGGATTTCCCCTCTCCGTCTCCACTTTTCCTTGGCGGCTTGGCCATACGAGCCCAAGTTCAGCAGAAGTTCCGCAAGCAGAAGTCAGATCATAAGAATGATATATAGTTAACAACCTCCCTTATCAAGTTAAAGCATCGACCGATGTGTATAGCCAGATAGTAGTAGTAAACAACCTTGTGATGACGTTGCTGGATGGGATGGGATCCTCCCGGAGGATGCTAAGGCCCCACTAGCAGCAGCAGTCTTCTTGCTGCTGGATGCATGCCCTGAGGCATTCTGTCGAACACACGGCAGGCCGGTGTTTGGGTTTTCTCCACAAACCAAACAGCAGGCATGTTCCGCCGTTGGACCCTCTTCCGTGTTCCATCAATCGGTGCAGGACGGGTGAGGACGTGGACCTCCATTCCACATTCCATAGGCCGCACTAGCTGCCGGAGAGCGGGTGTGCAGTTGGACACGGCCTCGTCCTTCTTCAGCATTCCGTCGAACATGTAGCGGGAGCCGGTGCTACCAGCGCCCAGCGGGAGCAGGAGCATGAGGAGGCGGAAAGTTGCCCACGCCAGGAAGAGAGGATTGCCGTGCCGGACTTTCTAAAGACGAAGACTTGAAAATAAAGCCCATATAAGAAACAGTTTAGGCCGTTATTGAAAACAGGAATTTTTACATATTTACCATCATGTGGATGGGAGTGGTATAAAGAATACCATATCAGTGACTCATGTGTCAGTGACACAGTGTAAAATGACATCCGTAATAGTGGTAAATATCTAAATGCCCCTTGAAAACACTATTTGGTAGCCTACTTCCTCCATTCTCTGATTTGCGATGAATCTGCTTTGATATGTGACATGTATTTTGTGGTGGATTTGTGATTATATGAACGGTAATTTTTCGATCCGAGTGTCCAGACTCTTTACTCGACTATCGACCGATGCGGGCATGGGGCCATTGTCGATATTTCACCACCGATAGCCTGCCACGGGAGTACTCGGGGCAGTATGTTCGGGCTTCGGCGTATGCTGAACTCGATGGTTAACGCAAGAGACAGTCGATTTATCCTGGTTCAGGCCCTCGATCGTAGATCGAGTAATAACCTTACGTCCAGTCGGCGTTAGCCTTTGCGTCGGATTGATTATAATGTGTTGTGTTGTGTTGTGTTGTACCCTTGTTTTCCTCTCAGGAGCCCTGCCCTCCTTTATATAGTCAGGAGGCCAGAGTCCTAGTCGGTTTATAATGAGATTTCCTAGTAGGATTACCTAATAGTTCTACTACTATGATTATATGGGAAGAATCCTAGTTGGACTAGATCTTTTTTCTACCCTGCGGGGTATCCTGTGGGTCCCGCATCGACAAGCCCCCGAGCACTTCATGGTTGAGCTCTGAAAATCTCGCTCTGCTCCTTCTGGTCTTGTTGAGTAGGAACAAAATATCATCCGAGCGTTTTCTGGAGTGAAACCTTGTAGCGCTTCTTGGGATCTTTGGGTGGTGAGTGCTTTTGAAGAAAAAGTGCACCCCTCTGGTTGTAGCCCCCGAGCCTCTTGCTATTTGGAACAAGGAGCTGGAGGATCTTGTCTTGAAGTTGCCCTGATTGTTCGTTGAAGTTTTATCAAAAAGAACTCGCCCGAACATGGCTTGTTCCAGGTTCTTTTTGCCGTAATGTCTTGAAGTGGTCTGCGTTGAGGAAGCCTATTGGTGACGTGCGCTTTTTCGAAGAAAAAGTGCACTCACTGAGTGTAGCCCCCGAGCCTCTTGCTATTTGGAACAAAAAGTTGGAGGGTCTTGATCCTTTATGTTGTTTGAAAATTTTGTATTCTGAAGTAGTCCCCGAGACTTGGATTACGTCATCATCCGAGTAGTTTTGCGGTAAGCAGCCTCCGAGCTTATGTCAAAGAATTGCACTCACTAAGTGTAGGCCCCGTGCTTTTTCCGAGTTCTTCTTTTTAGAAAAGAAGTCGGATGAAGAGTCTTGATGTGTCGTCGTTGTAGTCTTGAGTTTCTTGTATTCTTGGTCTTTCGTCTTTGGAAGTTGGATGAAGAGTCTTGATGTGTCGTCGTTGTAGTCTTGAGTTTCTTGTATTCTTGGTCTTTCGTCTTTGGTTCTGAGCCTCCGGGAATAGGTGAAAACTAAGGCCGAGCTCCCTAGCTCAGTGTTGTTTAAGCTATGATGCCGTCCAAGCCCCCGAGCGTATATCCGTGTTGTTTCATTCAGGAAGAACTCGGATGCGTGGTTTTGGCGTATTCTTTGATAGTTTTGCTGTTGTCAGATGTAGTTGTATGGTGGTGGTTGAGTGTAAATGCCTTTTGTTCACGGGTTGTACTGTGCTGGTATATTCTTCCGAATATGCCCGTCTTCGAGTACCGCTTCCTCTCGCCTGAGTCGTCCATTATTGTGTCCTGTCTTTTCACTGTGTCCTTTGTTAGGCCTATTTCGTTGGTACTCCTAGTCCATGTGCGCCGATCCTTTGGTCTATAAATACTGTCCCTAAGTGTTTGTTTTCATTCATTGGATATTGTGTTGAAACCTTGGTGGTCATGAACATGGTAGTTTGTGAAGTAGAGCAGCCCCCGGGCATGTTTTGTACTTTCTGTGTGTCTTGTCGTAGATGGAGGAAGTCTTGTGATAGGGATTAGTCCATCTTTCTATTTTTGTTCACCTTTGTGAAGCCTTCCTTGGGATCCCTCCTTCTCTATCTCTTTTTCGCTTTTTCTTTCGCCTGAAACCCCAACCCCGCCGTGAGGAAACCAGTTCCCTCGGCGGTTGCGGGATTCAGTTTCGCTAGGGTCTCAAAATTAAGTTTTTTGACTATGACCTGGTTGATTCTGTCAAAGATTGGCGTGCCGAGTGGTTTTACACTGCCAATTTGATCCCTTCTCTTGTTGTTCACTCCGGATCCGGTCCTGTGGCGAATGACCGGTGGGACAAGAAGCTTGAGTCTCCTGCTGAGATTCAAGCAATCCAGCCACTCCTTGATAGGATTAGCACGTTGAAACAGCAGGGATTGACCGGCTTTGGTATTGTCTCAAGCTTTCTTCGTCGCCGGGTTCAGCCCTTGAAAGAGCGGGAACATCTCGTCTTTGAGTATTCTGGGGCCGAGGATCCTTCACGCATGGTCCCAGCTCTTGAGCTGACCGGTGAGGAGGTACTCGAGCATCTCCAGAAGATGCTGAAAGGAGTGAGCGTCATTCCTCCTGCCGTCTCTGAGTACTCGGCCAACAACCCGCCCCCAGCTGTGACTTGTCTATCTTTTTTATTTGAGTTCTTTATGTACTCTTGCTGCATCCGTTCTTGCTTAGCTTTTCTTTGTCTTGGTGTTTTATCTTTTTTTGCAGGAGCTTGGGCGGAATTTTGTCGATACGATCCCCCTTGGTGTTCTCCCTGCCATGGCGGAGACTGGGGATCGTCTAGCTGGTACTTCTACAATTAGTAAGTCTGAAGCCTTTACAGCCCTTCCTGGGGTTTCTTTCATATTTGTTGATGTATATGAAGAGTATGTTCCTCGTCTAGTTCCTCACGGTCCTCGCAGTGTCCCGAAAAGGGGGCGAATGGACGGGTCTTCGTCTGGCTTGCCTGTCTCCAAGAAGCCTCGCAAACCAAGTACTCCCTCAGGTACTCCAGTTATTGCTAGCATGCTCTTAGGTGAGCACATTTAATACTCTTTGTTCTTTTATTTTCATGTTTCTCTCTTGAACCGAGTACTTTTCATCTCCTTTCCAGCGGGTGCTCTGGTTTCGTTGGCTGAAGAAGAAGAGGATGATGAAGTCCCCCTCGTCATGCGGCGGTGAGTTGTTTTTCATATTCTTGTTGCACTGAATTTCTCCTCTTTGTTTTGAATTTTAGTCTTGGACTTTCTGAAGTAATCGGAGGTCGGGTGTGAGTTCTTCCGAGGTTCCCACGCTGACTTCTTCTGAAGCTCCGGTGTCAAGTTCTTTGGTTGCCTCTGTCCCGAGCTGTACCGCTCCTCCGGTGCGGAGTTCTTCTTCAGCCCTAGCTCTAGCTTCTTCTTTAGCCCCGGCTTCTTCCACGGCTCCAGCCCCGGCTTCTTCCGCGGCTCCGTTGTCTGCTGTCCCGCTCCCGTCGCTGGGTTGCGGGGACGTCTTTGCCGTCGTGGTTCCCCCTGCGAGGCCTTCTCTTGGTTTCGCGAAGAAAAAAGTAGTCGGGTGAGTAAATTCTAGCTTTATCTCTTTGGCTTTTATCTTCCTTCTTCTGGTTCTTATTGGTGCTTCCTTTTATCACTTTTCAGTGTTTCGTCTTCTCTAATTTCTTCATCAACTTCTTCTCTGCCTCCCACCGCGCCAACGAGTTCTGAGCCTCGGGACTCACAACATTGTGTTGATGAGGTCGCCGCGGGGGCTTCAGAGCTACCTGGCGGGGTTGCGGACTTGGTCACTCCGGAGGTAACTGTGGCCGTCGCGCCGAGTTCTTCTGAGGGTTTGGCTCCGGCTTCCCTGGAGGTTGCTTTGGTCGTTCCTCCTTCGCTCCAGCCGGCCTCTCCTTCCCCCTCTCTTGTCTCTGGCGGCCCCTCCTTTTCCGGTGACGTGGTGCAACAGTTTGATGCCACTCATCGGTTATCGGAGCTGACCATAGCCTGGGGGAGCTTGTCGACCCTCGTGACTTCTTTTGGTGAGAAGCTCCAGGTAGGTTTTACTGTCGTTCCTCTTTTGTACGCTTGTTTTTTCTTCTATTCTTACGCTTTGTTTCTCTTTGCTTCTTTTCACCCAGTCTTTTTCTCGTGATCATTCTGGCTTCTTTTTCTCATCTGAAAATGAGAGGAAGTTGTCTTCGGAGGTGGACGCTTTGAAAGCCGATCTTGACCTTCTCCGGGCTGAGTTGGAGACGGAGCGTCAATTGCACCAAAAGGAGGAGAAAGCCCTTCGTGCCCGGGTAGTGGAGACGGAGAAATAGAGAGATGCTGCGGTGGAGTCTGCGAAGAATAAATGCAAAGGTGCCGCGGGTTCTGCCTGTTTCTTCTTGTATTTTGACTTCTTTTTCTGCTGACTTGTTCTTTGGTGTTCTGTCTAGCTCTCCGAGTTGAGAAGCAGAAGCTCTCGGAGAGTATTGATGAAATGAAGGCCCTTGTCCGTTCTAGTCATAATAGAGCTGAGGAGGTAAATACTCATGCTGAGGAAGAACTCGCCCTTGCTAGGCTGATTAGGCATGGAGCTAACAGAGATCTTGTGCAGGCCCAAAAAACCATTGAAGGCTTGTCCGGGAAGCTGGCGACGGCTACCGAGAATTGGAATGCCTTGTGGAAATCTTTTCGTTCGATGGCCGATGTCCTTCGGACTCCAGCGGATGACGGGCAATCTTGGGCGCAGTTCATTCCCCAGATTCCGACTCGTTTCCAAGAGTTCGCGAAGAGGTGCGCCCAAGTATGTACCAAGAATGTGCTGGCCCAGGTCCGGGTCCTTGCTCTAGAAGCGCCTCTCTCCAAGATAGCAGAAGAAGCTGAAAGCCAAGAATATCTTGACGCTGTTGAAAGGATGGAGCCCGAGGTTGAAGATCTAGCCAGTAGGGTTGTAGATAGTCTAAATATTGATATTTCCCTTTCTGATGACAACGCCTGACTCGGCTGAGCGTCCTCTTGTAATATTACACTCCTTTTTAAATGTAGATTCTTTATCTTTGTCGATGTATTCTTTGCCTGGGTGCGGTTGAAGTTACTTGACTTGCTGAGTACCTTGTCTTGTTCCCGTCTCTGCTCCGTAAGACAACTCTATGCGTTATTCTGACGAGGCCCCTCGATTTGTCGAGTACTTTTTTTTTCTTCTTTCCTTTGTGATCCGTCGAGTGCTTTGTCTGTGCTATGACTCGGCATCCGAGTGCTTTCTTGAGTGGCGCTTGTGCTTTCCTGAAGAAAAAATGCATCCGAGTGCTTTCTTGAGTGGCGCTTGTGCTTTCCTGAAGAAAAAGTGCACCCCTCTGGTTGTAGCCCCCGAGCCTCTTGCTTTTTGGAACGAAGTGCTGGAGGGTCTTTTGAAGTTGAAATTTCGGTCGACTCAGCCAATTTGCTTTTTGTTAGCTTTTAGCTACCCTGATTGGCGAGTTCAAGCGTTTTTTCAGCTATTTTGCTCTTGGCCGGGATGCTCAGGCATGTTTTCAGCCATTTTGCTTTTTGTTTTGGGTGTTAGCTTTTAGCTACCCTCATCGGCGGGCTCAAGCGTTTTTTCAGCTATTTTGCTCTCGGACGGAATGCTCAGGCATGTTTTCAGCCATTTTGCTATTTGTTTCGGGTGTTAGCTTTTAGCTACCCTCATCGGCGGGCTCAAGCGTTTTTTCAGCTATTTTGCTCTCGGCCGGAATGCTCAGGCATGTTTTCAGCCATTTTGCTTTTTGTTTCGGGTGTTAGCTTTTAGCTACCCTCATCGGCGGGCTCAAGCGTTTTTTCAGCTATTTTGCTCTCGGCCGGAATGCTCAGGCATGTTTTCAGCCATTTTGCTTTTTGTTTCGGGTGTTAGCTTTTAGCTACCCTCATCGGCGGGCTCAAGCGTTTTTTCAGCTATTTTGCTCTCGGCCAGAATGCTCAGGCATGTTTTCAGCCATTTTGCTTTTTGTTTCGGGTGTTAGCTTTTAGCTACCCTCATCGGTGGGCTTAAGCGTTTTTTTCAGCTATTTTGCTCTCGGCCGGAATGCTCAGGCATGTTTTCAGCCATTTTGCTTTTTGTTTCGTAAAAAACAACTCGTTGGAAGTCATGACAAGACATGCTGTGGATGAAAATCATCTTTTATTGATCATGAGTATAAACTAATACATATGTTGTTGAAGAGTATTGTCTTTCGTTGATTGTGAAAGTAGGTCCCTTGTGGCTTGCATATCTGTTTCTTCTTGAGTTGTTTTTACGCGTAGAATCTTCTTAGCTGGCTGATGTGCCATGTATTGTTGACTTCTTTTCCATCTTTGGTCATTAACTTGTATGTGCCTGGTCTGGTGACTTTTGTGACGATGAACGGGCCTTCCCATGGACTGAGTAGCTTATGTCGTCCATCAGTCTTTTGTATCCTTCTTAGTACTAAGTCTCCGACTTGTAGTGATCGAGGTTGGGTGCTCTTGTTGTAATGCCGTCTTAAACCTTGTAGGTATCTGGCTGATTGGAGGGTAGCGTTTATTCTGATTTCTTCTGAGCTGTCGAGTTCTAATCTTCTTGTGTGTTCTGCTTCTCCTTCATCGTATTGCTCTATTTTTGGGGATGTCCAGATCAAGTCGGCAGGTAGTACGGCCTCTGACCCATAAACTAGGAAGAAAGGTGAGTAGCCTGTTACTCTGCTTATTTGAGTTCGTAGTCCCCATACTACTTTCGGTAATTCTTCAATCCATTTGGACCCATAGTCCACTAGTTCTTCGTATAATCTTGGCTTTAATCTAGCTAGTATGAGTCCATTAGCCCTTTCTACTTGTCCGTTGGCCTCTGGATGTGCAACAGACGCATAGTCTATACTGAAACCACAGTCTTGTGCCCAGCTCTTGAATTCTGTAGCTGTGAAGGGGGAGCCTAGATCTGTGATGATTCGATTAGGCATGCCGAAGCGGTGCGTAATGTCTTGGATGAACTCGACTGCTTTGGTTGCGCTGTATTTCGCTAGTGGTTTGTATTCGATCCACTTGGTGAACTTGTCGACCGCTACAAAGATGTACTCGAAGCCGCCTTTTGCTTTTTTCAGGGGTCCTACTTGATCTAGCCCCCAGCAGGAAAAAGGCCAAGCGGGTGGGATGCAGATAAGATTGTGAGCTGGTACATGGGCTTGTCTTGCAAACATTTGGCAACTTTTGCATTTTCTGACAAGCTCTTCTGCGTCTTTCAAAGCGGTTGGCCAGTAGAATCCAGTGCGAAATGCTTTGCCAACTAGTGTCCTTGAAGCGGCATGATTTCCACAGCAACCTGAGTGTATTTCATCCAGGATCTCTTTACCTTCTTCAAATGAGACACATTTTAGGAGTACTCCTGATGATGCTGCTCTTCTATAAAGTTTATCTCCTACTAGAACGTAGTTTTTGCTTCTGCGAGCAACTTGGGTGGATTGTACCTTATCTGCTGGTAATTTGTTTTCTTTGATATAGTCAATGAAAACTTGGGTCCATGAAGTGTTGATTATGAAGATCCGAACGCTTTTAGCCTGAATTTCATGTGTTGTTTCACCGGGTTGTTTGATAGACGGAACTGATAGCTCTTCTATGAATACGCTGGGTGGAACCTTTGCTCTGTCTGATCCGAGCTTGGCAAGGACATCTGCTGCAATGTTGGAATCGCGTAGGACGTGTAAAATTTCTAATCCTTGGAAGTGTTTTTCAAGTTTCCGTATTTCAGCACAATAAGCACCCATGTTTTCTTTGGTGCAGTCCCAATCTTTGTTGACTTGGTTGATGACCACTGCTGAATCGCCGTATACGAGTAGTCTTTTTATTCCGAGGGTAATCACGACTCGTAGCCCGTGGATGAGGGCTTCATATTCTGCTTCGTTATTTGTAGCTTGCCATAATATCTGAAGGACGTACTTGAGTTGTTTTCCTTCTGGAGAAATGAGGAGAACGCCTGCACCGGCTCCGCCTAGTTTGAGTGATCCGTCAAAGTACATCTTCCAGTGGTCTAGGATTGTATCTGATAAGGGCTATTGAATCTCTGTCCATTCGGCCACGAAATCAGCGAGGGCTTGAGATTTGATTGCTTTCCATGAGGTGAAATTGATGTCAAGAGCTCCAATTTCAACTGTCCATTTGGATATGCGCCCTGTGGCATCTTTATTGTGTAGGATGTCTCCAAGTGGAAAATCTGTCACTACGGTAATCTTGTGGCTTTCAAAATAGTGGCGAAGTTTCCGTGAGGTAATGAGTAGGGCGTAGAGTAGTTTTTGTACATGCGGGTACCGGGTTTTGGATTCTGACAGTACTTCGCTGATGTAGTATACTAGACGCTGCACTTTATACACGTGCCCTTGTTCTTCTCTTTCTATGACTATTGCTATGCTGATTACGGTAGGAGTTGCCACGATATATAGCATCATATCTTCATCCTTCTTCGGAGGTGTCAGGATAGGTGATGAAGTGAGGTATTCTTTAAGTTTTTTGAAAGCTTCGTCGGCCTCCGTTGTCCACTCGAACTTGTCTGTTTTCTTTAGTAGTTTAAAGAAGGGTAACCCTTTTTCGCCGAGTCTTGATATGAAACGGTTGAGGGCCGCCATGCATCCTGTTAGTTTCTGAACATCTTTGACACTTCTAGGTGGGCCCATTTCTGTTATAGCTCGAATTTGCTTGGTGCTGGCTTTGATTCCGCACTGACTGACCAAAAATCCGAGTAGTTGTCCTGAGGGAACTCCAAATACACATTTATTTGGGTTCAATTTCCATCTCCATTTCTTCAAGTTTTCGAAGGTTTGCTTTAAATCTTCAATTAGAGTGTCTGGGTTCTTTGTTTTTACCACCACATCGTCCACGTATGCCTCCACATTTTCACCGATTTGATTCCCGAGGCAAGTCTGGATAGCTCTTTGGTATGTGGCACCAGCGTTCTTTAGTCCAAACGACATGGTCTTGTAGCAGTAGGCACCAAATGGGGTGATGAAAGATGTCTTGCTCTGGTCTTCTTCTTTTAGTGCAATCTGGTGATATCCTGAATAGCAATCGAGAAAAGATAATAACGCAGATCCTGCTGTTGAGTCAACTATCTGGTCAATGCGTGGTAGCCCGAACGGATCTTTTGGGCAATGTTTGTTGAGATCTATGTAATCGACGCACATACGCCACTCGTCCGTGTTTTTCTTCTGTACAAGAACCGGGTTTGCTAGCCAATCTGGATGTAGGATCTCCCTGATGAATCCAGCTGCCATTAGTTTTGTTATTTCCTTTTTAATTGCTGCCTTCTTATCGGGTGAGAATCGTCGTAGCCGTTGTTTTACAGGTTTGGAGCTTCTGTTAACATCGATTCTGTGCTCAGCCAACTCTCTTGGGACTCCTGGCATGTCGACTGGCTTCCAAGCGAAGATATCTTTGTTGTCCCGAAGAAAGTTGGTGAGCGTGAGTTCCTATTTTGTCGAGAGGTGAGCACTGATAGTTGCTGTCTTGGAGGTATCGCCTGTGCCTAAGTCGATTTGCTTGATGTCGGCTTCTTTTGGCGGTGCGATGATGCTGGGCTTTTTAGCTGGTATTTCTAATTCTTCTTGGCTTGTTTCTGCAGCAATTGCGGCTATTTCTTTTCTTCCATTGTCGGCTTGTGCTTTAGCTGCGATCTGGATCGCCTGAACGTCGCAGTCAAAAGCGCGCTTTAAATTGCTTCGAAGGGAAAGGATACCGTTGGGTCCTGGCATCTTAAGTAGTAAGTACGGATAATGTGGTATTGCCATGAATTTGGCTAGTGCTGGACGTCCGAGGATTGCATGATATGATGAATCGAAATCGGCGACTTCAAATTTGATAAATTCTGTTCGGTAGTTTGAAGGAGTTCCAAAGGTAACAGGTAAAGTAATTTGTCCGAGTGGCATGGCTGCTTTGCCGGGTACTATTCCGTAAAAAGGTGTGCTTGTTGGCGTAATCATCCCGGCGAGTTGTAGCCCCATTTTCCTTAGAGTTTCTGAAAAGATGATGTTAAGCCCAGCTCCTCCATCGATTAGTACTTTGGTGACGGTCATACCAGCAATAGTCGGATCCAGAACCAATGGATAATGGCCTGCGTTTCCCATGCTAGTCCATTGGTCTTCTCTGGTAAATTGGATAGGATACTGTGACCAATTGAGGTATCTTGGTGTAGCCGGTTCTGCTGTCATAATGGTCCGTAGTGCTAGTTTTTCTTGATGTTTGCTTCTGCAATCCAGAGCCCCTGAGAAAATCACTGCTACCATTCCCCTAGGTTTTTGGAATCCTTTGTCCTCGTGGTTGTCTTCTTCTCTCTTCTGATTGTCCTCTTTAGTGTTTTCCTTACTATCTTTTCTTGTGTATCGATCATTGAAAGTGTAGCAATTTCTGATAGTGTGCCTCCCACCAGGGTGCAATGGGCAACGTATGTTTTCAATGTCATCATATCTTCTTGGTTTGGGAAATTTCTTTGATTTGTCGGCCATTGCCACAGTATTGTCTAGTCTACGTTTTCTATCTTGATGTCTGCTATTTCGTTGATTTTGCCTGTCCGGGTTGTCTTGGTTGTTTCTGTCCGGGAACCTCTCTCGTGTTTTTTCTTCTGCAGTAATCATCTTTTCTACTGTACATCTGAATTCTTCATTGTTTCTCGGATTTTCTTTGCAGAAGTCTTGAAATTGCCATCTGGCCATGATTCCGTGAGAAAAAGCTTCAATTACTTCTCGTTCGGTTATGTCATGCACTTGGGCTCGTAGTTCGCCGAATCACCGATAATAGTTTCTGAGACTTTCACCTCCCTTTTGCTTGAGTCCTTTTAGTTCTGCATGAGTGATTGGGTGTGTAATGATTCCTGCGAAATTCTCACAAAAAGCTCTCTGCAAATCCTCCCAATTTCTGATAGATCCTGGATTTAGTTTATCGAACCATTGGAGGGGCATGGCCTCTAGTGCCATGGGGAAGAAGAGGGCTTTGATATCGTCGTCTCCTCTGGCTAGTTCAATCGATTGTGAATATATTCTGAGCCATTGTTTTGGTTTGGTCTTGCCATCATACTTGGAGTGATTAGATGGTTTGAATTTGTGAGGTAATCGCACCAATGCGAGCCTGTTCGCGAAACAGGGGAACCTGTCGTGAGCCTTGGTTTCTTTGAATTCAGATTCGGCGCCTTCCTCTGGCCAACTATCGTTCTGATGGGAACAATTTTGCGAGGTTGTCTGGGTAGGAACCCTGCTCCTAGTCTTCCTTAGTTGTTCAAATCGGTGACCTTGATTATGTTCCTTCCTACTTCCTCCGTCACGGCTTCCACCCGGCCCAAGTCTTTCGAAGGCAGATTTTCTTTGATTTTGATCTTCTTGCCGGTGGGTTGTTGATCTGGCGGGTAGTCTTGATCGAGCTTTCTCTTCATGTGTTCTCGGGATTGTCGATCGGAGCAAGTCCTGGAGCTGTTCATACTTCTCGTCAGGATGCGAAGTTGCTCCGAGTTCTTCTAATGCTTCTCGAATCTTATCGTAAGGCGTATTCACCGTGCGTCTCCCTTCGACTTCTCGTTGTGATTTTCTTCTGTTGTACTCATCCAATTCTGACTCGTATCTGGTCCAAGCTTCCCTATGTTGCCTAGCACGGTGTTGGCGCCCTTGCTTCAACTTGTTTTTTCTTTCTCTAGCTTGTTTCTGACTATCTGTTTCTCCGTCGTAGCCCTGGGCAAAGGGTGATATGTTGGATTCTAATTCATCTGATGATCTAACATCGGGTGCTTCCGGGGGATTTAATGGTGACCGCGGTCGTCGGACCATGAACACTTCTCGCGCATGAGTCGTTCTGTTATTGGCGTTAGTTTTCATACTGTCGGAGTCGCTGATAACTTTAGTGGATGCCTCGGTGTCGCAGATCGAGTCTCCTTCTTGGTAAGGTAAAATAGCTGTTGTTGTCGTGCCGACTAGTTGGGTTCCGCTACCTTCAGGAACGGAATCTGGCCAGTGGATGATACAGTCCCGCGATGTTATCGTTAGCACGAGGCCCTCCTGAGCTCCTGTCAGTGGTATCCCGAATCTTGGATTGAAAAATCTTTCGACCCGTCCTTGATAGGGTCTTGCCATGTTGTCGAGCCCAAATGGAGAAGAACTCGGCTTCTTGAGAGAATTCTGGGGGTAATCCGAGTTGTTTTGGGTTGTGTTCTGGAATCTTGCCAAGAAAGAACTCGGTTTCTGGAAAACACTCTGATAAAACTTCGCTTTGGAGCTTGAATTCGAATCGGATACGAGTGGTCGTGAAATCCAATTTGATTCGGATACTATGAGCTGTGCGAATCTTCTGGTGAGCTGATCCGTTGTAGTCATTGGAATAGGAACTTCTTTTAGATGATCTAAATCTTCGAGGAGATGGCTTTGAAGCTTGCCATTGTTGTCTGCCTCGCAGATCCATGAGCCGAAGATGAAAGTTGATCCCGTCGGGAAAATCATTTTGTCGAGGTCCATCGAGCTCTTGGAAGCAAAGTCGCCGAAATCCCCTACCTGGCGCGCCAGCTGTCGATGTTTCACCACCGATAGCCTGCCACGGGAGTACCCGGGGCAGTATGTTCGGGCTTCGGCGTATGCTGAACTCGATGGTTAACGCAAGAGACAGTCGATTTATCCTGGTTCAGGCCCTCGATCGTAGATCGAGTAATAACCTTACGTCCAGTCGGCGTTAGCCTTTGCGTTGGATTGATTATAATGTGTTGTGTTGTGTTGTGTTGTGTTGTACCCTTGTTTTCCTCTCAGGAGCCCTGCCCTCCTTTATATAGTCAGGAGGCCAGAGTCCTAGTCGGTTTATAATGAGATTTCCTAGTAGGATTACCTAATAGTTCTACTACTATGATTATATGGGAAGAATCCTAGTTGGACTAGATCTTTTTTCTACCCTGCGGGGTATCCTGTGGGTCCCGCATCGACAGCCATGTGACACAACCTTTATTTAATATATTCAGTCAATTCATCCATCGCCCACTCCACAATATCCGGTCAATTAATCCATCTCCCACTCCACCGCCCCCGCTCTGCTCCTCCCCTACCTCAGCTCCTGCTGCTCCCGCGCGCTCGTGCCTGCAGCTCCTGCCAAAACTCCCGCGCCCGCTGCTCCGCATGTCGACCACGCTGCTCTTGCCGCTGCTCCATGCGCCCGCGCCTGCTGCTCGTGCCGCTACTCCGAGTGCTCGTCTTGCTGCCCTTGCCGTTGCTCTTGCTCCGCCGCCCGCTCTGCCCAACGATGCCGACAGGTGCTGCCAGCACAAGGAGAAGCGTCGGGCCTTGGCACAGAAGCCCTCCGACCTCGCCTCTCGCTACGATTGCAGCGCTCCAATGCAGATGGCGGAGGAGGCCGCACCGGGATATGATGCATGCTGCAAGTGTACATTTGAAATGTCTCACATGTTATAGAGGTATGTTTCAAATGTTCCAAACAAATGTTGCAAAAGTAGCTCGGGATGTTCCATATGTTGCAATGGTTGTACACGTACGTTGCAAGCATATGTCCCCAATGTTTCATTTGTTTTTTCAGATGTATGTTGCAAGCGTGTTTATCTGGATGTTACATATGTTTCACACATATGTTGTAAGTGTGTTTATCTAGATATTGTGTATGTTTGTAATAGTTTTCAATTGTTTTTGTAACTGTTTCAGATATATGTTTCAAATGTTTCATCTGTCTTTTTTTGTATATTGCAAGTGTTGCACCTGAATGTTTCAAAAGTGGATCGGGTATTGCACATAAGATGCACGTGGGAAGCGGGAGGGGGCGCAAGAGGTCCATGCGCGGGCGATGTTCGGGCAGCGTGGGCCCCTGCATGGGCGCGGGTGATGCAGGCACAGTCGAGCAACGTCTAGGTGGCACGGGCCCACGCGTGGACGTGCGAAAACGAAGGGGAAACCAACTGCAGTCGTGGGCATCCTTCTGGACATCTGGGCGCTAGCGGCGCCCATGTATAAAGGATTCGTAGTCTTATAAGTTTTTTTAAAATATTTTGGATTCAACCATAGCACGATTAGTGGGCTTATGAAAGCACTAGTTTGGTTTTGGTGAATTGATGAAACCCTAAGTGTTAACCTAGTTTATCTAAGTGATCATGAGATAGGTAGCACTATTCCAAATGGTGGAGCAATGGTGAAGATCATGATGATGGTGTGACCATGGTGATGATCAAGTGCTTGGACTTGGAAAAGAAGAAAGAGAAAAACAAAAAGCTAAAGGCAAAGGTGAAACTTGATAGGAGCTTTTTGGTTTAGTGATCAAGACACTTAGCGAGTGTGATCATATTTAGGATCGATAACCATAAAATTAAGAGGGGTGAAACTCGTATCGAAATGCGGTTATCAAAGTACCACTAGATGCTCTAACTCATTGCATATGCATTTAGATTCTAGTGAGTGCTCACATCCTTGAAAATGTTTGTGAAAATATGCTAACACACGTGCACAAGGCAATACACGTGGTGGTTGGCACATTTGAGCATGGGTGGAAAAGTTGGTGAAGTGAAGGAGTTGTTTGTCACTGAAAAACAGTGACCGAACGCTGAACTCGTGTTGATCGGACGCTGGGTGTTGCAGCGCGCGTAGTTTTGTGCATCGGACACGGGGCTGGCGCATCCGGTCACTAGATTGGCACGTCCGGTCCTTCATTGACTTCAGCGCAAGAAGTTTTCGACCATTGGGATTGGGTGGCGCTCGTTCATTGCGGTGACACGTGGCATCGATCCCACGACCGGACACAGGGGGCCTAGGGTCCGGTCGCCGCGAGAAAGCTGTAGTGAGGAGCCCAACGGCTCTATTCATGGGGGCTCTCTATTTAAGCCCCATGGCCGGCTCAAGCTCACTCTCTTGGCCATTTGCATTAACATGGCAACCTTGTGAGCTTAGCCAAAGCCCTCCCACTCATCTCCATCATTAATTCATCATCTTTGTGAGATTGAGAGTGAATCCAAGTGCATTGCTTCAGTGATTGCATCTAGAGGCATTTGGTGTTCGTGTTTCGCTGCAGGTTTCGCTTGTTACTCTTGGTGGTTGCTGCCACCTAGATGGCTTAGAGCAGCAAGGATCGTCGAGCAGAGGTTGATGATTGTCTCTGGCTCCGATCGTGGTGATTGTGAGGGGTTCTTGACCTTTTCCTGGCGGAGAGACAAAAGGTACTCTAGTGGATTGCTCGTGGTTTGTGTGATCCTCATCTTGTATTGGTTGTGTGACACCCGGTTGCGGATTTGGTGTGTGATGCCAATTAGCGTGTGAACCTCTAAGTGAGTGAATTGCCACAACGAGGACTAGCTTGTTGGCAAGCAAGCGAACCTCGGTAAAAAATCTTGTGTCACCTTGTCCGTAGGATTTCTTGGTATTTGTTGTGATTGATTGTGATCATCTTGTGATTGGCTCTATCCTCGACACAACAGTATAAACATCACATCCCCTACGTTGTATTTATATTTCTAGTGCTTGCTTTGCTCTTTAGTGTAGTTAGTCTTAAGAGCAAGCTTGTGTTGAGTCTAGAGGTTAGTGAGACTCTTTAGTTAGTCTTTGAGAGCTCACTAACTTAGTATAGTGGCATAGCCTTTGTGTGAATAGAGACTATAGATACTAGAATTGTGGTAGGTGGCTTGCATTTTAGTAGGCTAGCGCAACATTCGCTTTGCCTCATATTTGTCTAACCGGTTTGTTAAGTGTTGTTGTAGAAATTTTTATAGGATATTCACCCCTGCTCTAGCCATTAGGACCTTTTAAGTGGTATCGGAGCCATGGTCACCATGATTTAAGGCTTAACAATTCGGTGTCTAAATGGCTCAAATCAATAACACCAAGAAGCCACCCCAATTTGATGGCTCCAATTATCCTTATTGGAAGGCTAGGATGACAACATATATCAAGTCAATCAATAGAAAGGTGTGCAAGGTGGTGGAGACCAAGATTGAGATTGCAAATGAGGAGGCTTCCACCAGCCGCCAAAGAAGTGCTACTCCAAAACAATGACATTGTTCTTAGTGCCATTCATGATGCATTGGATGAGGACATTTGAGCAAATCAAGAACATTAAGAGGTCTCATAAGGCATGGAAGAAGTTGGAGTCATTTGAGGGCACTCAAGCCGTGAAGGGTGCAAAGGCATATATTCTCAAGGAGAAGTTGGCAAGCTTCAAGATGAAGGATGATGAGAGTATGCCAGGAGATGTTTCATAGGCTTCAAGTGCTTATCAATGATCTCAAAGCATTTGGAGAAGAGGTGAAGGACAAGGACTTCGCCCACAAGTTCTTGAGATGCTTACCTTTGAGATTTGGCACATTGGTCACTATTCTAGTGAGGAGTGGTTTGGACACCATGACACCAAACCAAGTGTTGGGAGATGTGATGACCGATGATACATATAGAGATGATGATGAGAAGGAAGAAAATAAGAAGAAGAAAGATGAGAAAAGGATGACAAGAAGAAGAGTGTGGCATTCAAGGCCACATCATCTAAGGGTAAGACAAAGCAAGAATCATCAAGTGAAGATAAAGACTTGAGCTTTGATGAGATGGATGATGAGAAGATGTCTCTCTTTATCAAGAGATTTGGCAAGTTCATGGTGAAGAAGGGCTACCATGCTAGAAGAAAGAAGGCCTCATCCAAGAACAAGGAAGAGTCAAGAAGGTGCTTCAAGTGTGGAAGCAAGGATCATCTTGTTGCTCAATGCCCATACAATAGCGACAATGATGATGATAACAAGAAGAACAAGAAGAAGGACAAGAAGGAAAAGAAAGAGAAGAAGGACAAGATGACCTTCAAGAAGAAGAAGAAGGGTGGTTCATATGTGGTCACTTGGGATAGTGATGCTTCCTCAAGTGATATGATAGTGATGATGACAAGACCACCAAGAAGAAGGCTCTTGCAAGCATTGCCATTAATGAGAAGCCTTCTCTCTTTGACACTCCATCATGCTTCATGGCCAAGGCCACTAAGGTACAAACTTGTGATGATGGATATGATGAGGAACATGATAATGAAAATGAAAGTGAAAGTGATGATGATGAACCAACTAAAGATGAACTACTTGACATGTTAGATGATGCTAAGGAGCATTTTGACATTAAGAGAAGGGAATGCAAAGACTTACGTAGAGAACTAAAAGCCCTTAAGCAAGCCTTTGATGAGCTTAATACATCTCATGAGAGGCTAGAGGAAGCCCATGAGAAGCTTGGCAAGGCTCACAAGAAGCTTGAGAAAACTCATTCCTCTCTACTTGATGAGCAAAATGTGAAAGAGCAAATTAAAACATGTGATGTAGGCTTAACTTGTGATATAATTGATGAATCATTCTATAAGCCTATCATTGTTGCTCCCACTAACCCTTCTTGTAGCACATCCACTTCTACCTCATCTAGTAGTGATGGTTTCACATGTGATGCCTCACTAATGGTTGAGAATGAGACCCTCAAGAAGGAGGTCAATGAGCTCACTCAGTGCCTTAGGCAAAGCCTATGGTGGTGAGGACCGCTTGCTTATGTTGTTGGGTAGCCAAAGAGCTTCTCTCTATAAAGAGGGATTGAGCTATACCCCCAAGAAAGGCAGGGTAGCCTTTGCTCCTCAGAAGACTAGTTTTGTGAAGAACAATGGTTGGTTTTGTACTAGTTGCAAGCAAGTTGGTCATAAAGAGCATGATTGCAAAAACAAGAACAAAAATGCTAATGTATCCTCCATTAAGTTTGTTCTTTCTATGTGCTTACCAAGGGTACTAATGGTGTAAAGGCAAAGTTCATTGGTGCACCATGGATGGGCTCAAAGAAGAAAGCCATTTGGGTACGAAAAAGCTTAGTAACTAACCTTCAAGGACCCAAGCAAGTTTGGGTACCTAAAAAGAATTGATCTTCTTTTGTAGGTCAATTATAAAGCTGGAGGAAGGCATTGGGTTCTTGATAGTGGGTGCACTCAACACATGACCAGGTGATGCAAGAATATTCAACTCAATCAATACCAATGGCAATGATGGTTATAATAGTATCATATTTGGTGACAATGGCAAAGGTAAGGTCAAAGGGCTTGGTAAGATTGCAATATCCAATGACATGAGCATTTCCAATGTGTTGCTAGTTGAGAGCTTGAACTTCAATTAGCTATCTGTGGCTCAATTGTGTGATCTTAGATTCAAATGCATATTTGGGGTAGATGATGTAGAGATCATAAGTGTAGATGGCTCTAACTTGATATTCAAAGGCTTTAGATATGAGAATCTATACTTGGTTGATTTCAATGCTAGTGAAGCTCAATTGTCAACATATTTGTTCACTAAGTCTAGTATGAGTTGGTTATCGCATAGAAGGCTTGGTCATGTTGGAATGAAACAATTGAATAGATTGGTTAAGCATGACTTGGTTAGATGCTTGAAAGATGTTGTATTTGAAAAGGATAAGCTTTGTAGCTCTTGTCAAGCCAGCAAACAAGTTGTAAACACCCATCCTAAGAAGAGCATAATGAGCACTAACAAGGCATTTGAGTTATTGCACATGGACTTGTTCAGCGCCAACACAATGCACTAGCATTGGTGGAAACAAATATGGCTTTGTAATAGTGGATGACTATACAAGATACACTTGGGCATTCTTTCTAGTGGACAAGAGTGATGTGTTTGCAACATTCAAATCATTTATCAAGAGCACTAACAATGAGTTTGAGACAACCATCAAGAGGGTTAGAAGTAACAATGGTAGTGAGTTCAAGAACACTAGAATTGATGAGTTGTGTGATGAATTTGGAATTAGACATCAATTCTCGGCCACTGTACACTCCACAATCAAATAGGCCTTATTGAGAGAAAGAATAGAACACTTATTGATATGGCAAGGTCTATGCTTAGTGAGTACAATGTGAGTCAATCCTTTTAGGCCGAAGCAATCAACACGGCTTGCTATTGTAGCAATCGCTTATATTGTCACCCATTGAAAGAGAAGACACCATATGAGCTCTTAAATGGTAGAAAGCCCAACATTACAAATTTTTGGGTGTTTGGTTGCAAATGCTATATCTTGAAGAAAGGCACTAGATTGAGCAAGTTTGACAAGAAATATGATGAAGGATTCTTACTTGGATACTCCACAACAAGCAAAGCATATAGAGTTTAGAATTTAGCAAGTGGTACTCTTGAGGAAGTTCATGATATTTAATTTGATGAAACCAAGGGTTCACAAGATGAGAATGAGAACTTGGAAGATGTTAGAGGCATTCAACTTTCAAATGCCATGAAGAATATGGATATTAGTGAATTGAGGCCAAGGCAAGTGAATGATGAAGAAGATGTAACAACCCAAAATCCATACACTAAAAATACCAACTACAAAATTTTTCTTAAAACTCCCATGTGTTGATGAGTGTCATGTATAGAAACCCAACCTAAGAGATGCATTAGGTCTAACCCCAACCTAAGTCATCACACAAGCATAGCATGCCATTGTTAATCATGTTTATCTAAATACTAACAAAAGAAACATAGCATATAATGTTAACTAAAATGGTGATTTGGATTTTCATCTGTTTTATGTAATGCCTAAAAACTCCTTTAAAGAAACACACCATAAAGTAATTATTATTCAAACCAAAGGATAAATGTTTAAAAAGAGAACTATTTCCATTTGTATATAACAAAACTACACCTATGTTGTTATACAAAATAGCTAAATAAATTCCTAATATATATAAAAGAATGTGGTGGGCCTCATATCTAAAACCCCAATGAATATGGTGCACCAATTTGGAATTCGAATTTCAAACCAAATTTGAATTCAACCAAAGGAGAAGAAAAAGAAAACAAAAAAAGGGAAAAAGAAAAGAAGAAGAAGCCTCTTGGCCCGCTAGCGCGCAGCAGCCAAGCAAGCAGCCCTGCCTATGCGCGCAGCAGTAGGCTAGCCCAACTCGTGCGGCCAGCCTAGCAAGCAGCCCAACGCGCGTCGCCCACACCCGCGCGCCTCCCCGCTTTCCCTTGCTGCCGCTGCCACTTGGCCCCGCATGTTAGCCGCACCCCCGCCACAGTGTCGTCTTCCCCCATGCCTCAACCGCCGTGCGACCGGAGGCCGACAGCGATGGCAGGGGCGGGCCAGGGGGTCATGCCCGGGGCATGGCCCTGTCTCCTTGGTGCCGCGCCCACGCAACCACGCGCAGGCCATTGGATGCTAAGCCCTCGCCTCCGATCGCCCTCGGTCTCCATCCATCGTTCGCCGATCTCCATGGCCGAGCTCGGCTATAAAAGCCCCGACCCCGAGAGCCCCTGAGCTCTCTCAACGCCCCACCGCCACTTTGTGGCCGTCCACTGCGCACTCGAGCCAAGAGAGCAGAAGGGCGAGGAAGAAGGAAGGGAGAGGGAGGAGGAAGAAGGAGGCGCCATCGGAGCACCTCCGAAGCCGCCGGAGCAGGAGCCGACACCACGATCGCCTACAGCAGCGCTGCATGGCTTCCAGAGCTACATGGCCTCAAACCGCCACTGCATCACCACCCTATCTCCCCCGACACCAACGGTGAGCCCCCCCGGTCTCTCCCTGCTCGCCGCCGAACCTCACTGTGTCGGCCATGGCGCTCCACACCGGGAGCGCGTAGGCCAGGGCCATCTCCGGCCTCTGGGTACACACGCACCCATGCGCACATCCGTGACCACGCCGTGACCACCCCACCGGAGCCCCGTAGTGCTCCCGCATGCCTCGCCGTCGTCACCATGCCGCCGTGGCCGCCGAGGAGCCCCTACCGGCCACATGGGAACCCGAAGCCCCGCCTTGAGCCCTGGACGCCCTCGCCGCATCCCCACGGATCTGTAGAAGCTCACACGCCCCCACCGAAATGCCTCTCCGAGGTCGTAGCCACCTCATCGACGCCGCCATCGTGCCTGGAAGACCGCCGCCGTGGCCGGCACACCACGGGACCCCGCACGCCGCGTTAACCCCACCAACGAAGATGCCGAGGCTCAGCGGAGCTTTCAACTGCATCAATTGCGCACTAGCGCCGCTGGCAAGGCTCACCGGGCGCTCGCCGTCGGCGGGAGCACGTCAGGAGAGGAAACAAGGGAAATTCCCCTCGCCGGCCACACGCACATGCACCCGGTGCACGTGGACCACAGAGAGAGAAGAGAAGGGTGGACGCGGTCCACCGTAGACCTGCCTACGGTCCATGGACCAGCGCTCCTGATTCCACCATGGACCACGAGCCATAGACCATAGCCCAGTGGAGGCCCAAGGTTGTGACGTGGCTGTGTCATAGCATGCCACGTGTCTAGGTCAGCCCGGCCCAGACCGGCCCAACCCGAGCCCACTAGAGCCCATTTGAGACCCAGTCCGAGTTGACCGTTGGCCGGTCAACATTGACAGTTGACCTGGCCCCACATGTCAGTGGCACAGACACTCTGGACCCACATGTTAGATGGTGACGTCATGCTGACGTCACGCGGGACCCACATGTCAGAAGCCAACACAACCGGGGTGACATCATGCTGACACCACGTTGACATCAGCTGCTGACGTCAGCAGCACTGGCCCCACACGTCAGTGACCCTGATCCGTTGACTGTTGACTCACCCGTTGACTTGACGTTGACTTTGACCGGACCCACATGTTAGTGACCCAAGAGCCCTTGGGCCCACCTGTCGGAACTGATGACGTTGATGATGTCATGCTGACGTCAGCTGGACCCCACCTGTTAGCTCGAAGCTGAGCCAATGACGTCATGCTAAAGCATGCCACGTGGACCAGTCACAACGTGACACGTGTTAGCCTAGGATTAATTCAGCCTTTATCCATTTTCAGAAATGATTTAAACTTCAGAAATTCATAATTAATTCATATGACCTCGGAAAAATACGAAACCAGGACCAAAATTCATCTAAAATCAAGCTCTACATAATGAACCCATGTTTGAGTGCACTTGGCTCTTTTGCAATTTCCATTGCTTCTTTGTGCTATTCTATAGACGTCGCTAACGCGACTATAATGCAATCGATGCAGACTCGGAGAAGAACCAGATGGACGAGGATCGTGAGTACCGTGAGGAGTACGGAGACGACTACACTGAAGGTGCCACATCTCACCCAATCTCGTAGCACCTATTACGCATGGCTAATATAGAACTGCTATTGCTTTACTTTACTGCTATGATCAGGCTATGATAGGACTTGCATGGTAGTATGCTTACTTGATGGCCTTTACCTTGACGCAACCTTACCCCTACATACCCTACTATTAGGCTAGACACACGCTTACTGCTATATTTTATTGCTTATACTTCTACTACGCTTATACTACATTAATGCGTGGTGGGAACTGGTGTTATCTAGACTATGGGGAGAGTGCTGCGTGTGTGACTTGGGTGTGTGGAGGGTAAGGGTTGTGTCGACCAAGTTGGAGTATACGACTGAGTCCTGGGGCAAGTCTTGCCATGTGGTGCTACCTGGGCACCCCTAGGAATGGATACCTATGGTGGGTAAATGGTATATGAGGTGGTCCTGGGTGTGAACCTGTGATGGGAGGAGCCCGGGGTGGAGGTGCTATGGTAGCATGGTAAATGGAAACCCTGATGAAGACATTCTGGCTTGGTCAACCCTAAGGACTTACTAGTACTCAGATCCACCGGGAAACCTTACGTACCACTCGCCCTATATGGTGCGGGACTGGCCGGACTACTTGGTAGGATATTGCCACTACTGCTAGGTTGATAGCGGATAGTGTAAGGAGGTACGGGGCGTGAAGGATTTCCCCCACACCCTTCTAAGACTTCATGGAGACCTTGTGGACCCTAGTTCATGACTCACAGTTTCAGCCACCCTAGACTAGACTTAGGGGTGTACCAGGGCTGAATGGTAGGGTGGCATTATCCTAGGCTAGCAAGCGGCCGGAATCAGCCCAGTTGACGACGGTCAGCGAGGAAGGCGGATCTTGTGGTTATGTAAAACCTCTGCAGAGTGTATGGTTGATCGATCGATACATATGCTGACTTGTTGGCTATGGACCTTTCCTAGGTTTCACTTAAACTAGATAGAGAGATGAGTCCTTCTCTTCTTCCCCTGTGAGAGAGTGTCGGTCATAGCCAGGGGCTATGGGCCTTGAGATAGTGCTGAGAGGGAGTTGGCCTATCGACTGAGTGATGTTATGGTGTTGGTGGAGATGGTGGTATATCGATCCCAGGATCGAAACCGGGCTCTGGATAAAAATGGGGTGGAATGGGTGTGGAAATGGTGTTAAAACTTGACTATACTATTATATACCTGATATGCTAAATACATAGGAAACCCCAGCCATATAGGTTCCTTTTGATTATATTCAACTTGCATCCAATTTCCATAAAGCAATGCTCATAGGGTGGGAGTGGCCAGTATAAATCGTACTGATAAATTTTGGCACACAGGTTCTGCTGAGGAGTATAGCTCCGAGGAGTTTGATGGTTGAGGGGTTCGTGCCTACGCTCGAGTTTAGCAATCTTATCTTCAAGCTATTCTAGGTGAATGCTACTTTTGTTTCCATCAATGCGGCGATGTAATAAATTATGTAATTCCGCACTATTTGTACTCTGATTTTATCGTTGTATGGATGTGATATTCGACTGGGATTTGGGTAATATGATCTACAACAATCTTATTACACTTCGACTATGTAGATTTCCCTTCGCGGAAATCAGGTCGCTTCAATTGATATCAGAGCCATACTTGACCATAGGACGAAACCCTTAGAAATGGACGATAGAATAAGACGTGAACAACCCTTCTTTCGGTTATATACCAACCCTGCATTTACTTTTATGCAAGGCTTATCTATTATTGACCTGCTAACACCTGTTCCTTAAAACATGCAGATGGCAACGAACGTCGACTGGCCGCCTCTAGGACCGCTACCTTTGGACCACGCCAAGCTTACCTTCGACCTACGTGAGCTCGGGGGTTTTGCACAGACCCTCTGCCGAGTTCTCATCACGTTAGGTGTCCCCGACGAGCTTGTGAAGGTCACCTGCACCGGGAAGCCAGCTCAGGAAGGAGGAATCAAAGGACCGATTGTCACCTCAGTTGAGTTCCTAGCTAGCACTACCTTACCTAGCAGGCTTGGTAGAAGTTTGACAGGAAGCACCTCAGGGAGATGAAGGGTATGTGGGATCAGCTGCCCAAGGAGATTCACAGTAAGACAAAGCCTAGGATAGAGGAGTTTGAGTTAGCCCTGACTCGCCTCAACCTAGACGCCTGCCCTACCCTACCTGGAGCCAAGCCTACTAAGGAGCTCGTTGAGGCCTTGAAGTACGTGTCCCGACTTCACAAGTCTAACGAGGAGATCGAGATCGAGAATAGTCGTATTCTAGCTGCGGTGTACAAGTTAGAGTAGATGACCCTGCGTGGTCATGAGTCATGTCAGTGGCTTCCATGAGTTGTACCCCATGATGTACCCCTTATGAGATGTAACATGAGGCACTATGCATAGTACGATTCTCGCACGTCTTCAAGTGTAACTACTGGAGATGATGCTATGTAATAAAACCCATGTAATGAATGTTTTGGATCTTATTGCATCTTATGAATCTTATTGCTTCTTTGTAATGAGTGTTGGATAGTATAAATGTTTTCTTTAAATCGTCAAAATCATGTAATCATATTGAATTATAAGCACTTATGGCACAGGCACTAAATTCTCTATGATTCGTGTTGCAGATGCCGAACCACCGATCTAATCGCTTAATGAACCATAGGACGTGCGCCCACCCCTGAACCAGTTGAACCAAATGGGGGTGTGGTGGCAACAACCATGGCCATGGCCATGGCCGTGGACATGGAGGGATACCCTTCAACCTAGAGAATACCCCATCACCTAAGGAGAACCTTCCTCCACCACCGCCAAACCTGGCAGAAGTGATGGCACAACAGACCCAACTTCTTGTAGCTCTGGTTAACGGAGCAAACCGTCGCCAGGGAGGTTAGCAGAATGACTTCCAAAGGAAGCTGGAAGGATTCCTGAAGCTAAGGCCACCTACCTATGATGGCACCGACCCTGACCCGCTTGTAGCCGATGACTGGCTCAAGGAGATGGAGAAGAAGCTAGACCTCACTACTTTCACCGACGATGAGTGTGTTGGAGCAGCCGCACACTAGCTCATAGGTGTAGCACGCGCCTGGTGGGATAGTTTCAGTGATTCCCATGAGGACCCTGCTAACATCTCATGGGAGGAGTTCATCAAAGCATTCACTGAGTATCACATTCCCAAGGGTATCATGGAGGCCAAAGCTGAGGAGTTCCGCAACATCAAGATGGGAAAGGACAGGGTGACTCAGTACACTACTTGCTTCACCAACCTTCTTTGCTATGCACCTTCCTATGTTGTGAACTCTGAGAAGGAGAAGCTATACTATTACTGCAAGGGACTTAACCCACACATCAAGCTGAAGTTTGGCGGTATTGAGAGCAACACGTTGCGTGCTCTGGTGGATCGCTGCATCTAGATTGAGAAGGATCATGCTGAAGCTGGAGAGGAGTACAGGGAGAGGAAGCGTAAGCCTGAGGAGTCCTTTTGTGGACGTGATCGCAAGAGGTTCCACAGAGATGCACCACCTAGGGAACGCTCTCACCACAAAAGGGATGACAACCCTAGATCGAGTAGGGGTAGTGGAGGCTACACCGCCAAATACTCCCGCCCTGCTCAGGATCGTTACACCCGGGACCATTATGCTCAGGACCGCAACACTCAGGACCGTTTCAACCGTCCCCGCTTAGCGAATGAATGCCCAGCACAGAACCGCTCCGCACCAAGCACTAGAAACTGGAAGGCACCCGCGCCAACCCCTATAGGTGATACGCCTTTCACCTACTTCACTTGTGGCCAGCCAGGTCACAAAGCCGCTGAGTGCCCACAGAACTCAGCTGCTCAGAAGTCTTAGTTCAAGGGATCTGCTACCCGTGGACATCTCAACCATCTGGATGTCGAGGAAGCATAGGCTGCTCCTGATGTTGTGTACAGTATGTTTTTAGTTAATGGCAATACTGCATCAGTTCTATTTGACTCTAGAGCAACTTGTTCTTACATATCATCCAAGTTTGCACAAGAGCATGACCTACCTGTAACCCCACATAGAAAGCCTATCATCACCAGCTCGCCTTTAGGAGACCTAAAGTGTACCCACATCTGTAAGGGAGTGAGTCTTACCATTGAGGGTCTTATCTTTAAAGCTGACCTAACCCTGTTACCCTCCACAAACCTAGATGTCATCTTAGGTATGGATTGACTAACCATTCACTGAGGTATCATATCATGTTCACCAAGATATGTCCAAGTGACCCACCCATTAGGCCAAGTCATTAGATGTGAACCCAAGTCCGAAAAGTCCACCTCTATCTTGTGTGCCCTTAAAGCCAGTTCAGAATCACAGAAAGAGGAGAAGATAGTACACGATGTGCCTGTGGTCAGACTATCTCGATGTATTCCCTGAAGAATTACCGAGTATGCCACCAGACCGTGATGTAGAGTTCATCATTGATCTTTTGCTAGGAACATGACCGATTGCTAAGAGACCCTATCGCATGTCAGTTGACGAACTGGCCGAGCTCAAGAAACAACTTGATGAGCTCATCTCAAAGGGATATATCAGACCTAGTGCTTCACCCTGGGGGTCCCCTATTCTGTTTGTTAAGAAGAAGGATAGCTCAATGAGAATGTGCATCGATTGTTGGAACTTGAACGCAGTCACCATCAAGAACAAGTACCCCTACCAAGGATTGATGATCTGCTTGATTAGCTTCGAGATGCCAGGTATTTCTCCAAGATTGATCTCAGATCTGGCTATCATCAGATGAAGATTCGAGAGAGTGACATCTCGAAGACAGCTTTTGTGACTAGGTATGGGCAGTTTGAGTTCACCGTGGTGTCCTTTGGACTCACGAACGCTCCCGCCTACTTCATGAATATGATGAATAAGGTTTTCATGGATGATTTGGATAAGTTCATGGTAGTATTCATTGATGACATCCTTAGTCTATTCATCCACCGCTGAAGAACACGAACATCATCTGAGAATGGTGCTTGAGAAACTAGCCCAACATCAGCTCTATGCAAAGTTCAGCAAATGCGAATTTTGGCTATAGGAAGTTGCCTTCTTAGGGCCATGTACTATTAGCTGAAGGTGTCGCAGTTGACCCGGCCAAGATCGAAGCTGTGAAAGAGTGGGATCAACCCCATAATGTGATAGAAATCAGAAGTTTCTTGGGATTGGCTAGATATTATCGCCGATTCATCGAAAACTTCTCCAAGATAGCCCTGTCCAATGACCAACCTTCTGAGGAAGACTAAGGAGTTTGAATGGACGCCCGAGTGTGAACAAAGCTTCTAGAAATTGAAACAGAAGCTTACCACAACTCCTGTGCTAGCATTGCCTGATATCAGCAAAGATTTCGTGGTCTATTGTGATGCATCCCGTTAAGGACTTGGTTGTGTACTGATGCAAGATGGAAGAGTGATAGCATATGCGTCTCGATAGTTGAAGGAACACGAGAACTGTTACCCAACCCATGATCTTGAGTTAGTAGTAGTTGTGCATGCCTTGAAGATCTAGAGACACTACTTGATAGGCAACAAGTGTGATATCTATACGGATCACAAGAGCTTGAAGTACTTTTTCACTCAGGAAGATTTAAATATGAGGCAACACCGATGCTAGAGTTGATCAAGGATTATGACCTGGAAATTCACTATCATCCGAGGAAAAGCTAATATAGTCGCAGATGCTCTCAGTCGCAAGAGTTACTGTCATACTTTGATCACTGAATCCGTACCACCTGAGCTCAAGGAAGAGATTGCTGATTTCCAACTTGAGATACTACCTGCATGGCTTGTTGAATGAGCTTCGCATACAGTATGATCTCACAGATCATATCCATCAAGCTTAGAAAAGTTGTGAAGAGATCGAATATCTCCGTGGTTTGATGAAACTAGGCTATAAGACCAACCACCAGGAAGATGAACAAGGAACCATCTGGTTCAAGAATAGAATCTGTGTTCCATCTGATCTGGTACTATGAGAGGAAATTCTGTCAGAAGCTCATGATTCCAAGTACTATATTCACCCTAGAGGTTCAAAGATGTATCAAGACTTGAAGAAACAGTTCTGGTGGAAAGGCATGAAGACAGACATTGCAGGACATGTGGCACGATGTGACACCTACAATAGAGTCAAGGCTGAACATCAAAGGCCTATAGGATTGCTTAAGCCTCTTGATGTTCCCAAGTGGAAATAGGAGAGTATATCCATAGATTTCATAGTTAGATTGCCCCAGTTCACAGAAAGGCAATGATTCCATCTGGGTGATTGTCGATCGTTTGACCAAAATTGCACACCTTGTACCTTGTACCAGTTAAGACCAAGAACAATGCCAAAAAATTAGCAGATCTATATGTTGAGCATATTCTGAGACTACATGGAGCTCCTTCTAGTATTGTATCTGATCGTGGTCCTCAGTTTGTGTCCCGATTCTGGGAAGCTCTGCACAAGTCCATTGGAACCAAACTTGATTTCAGTACCGCTTATCACCCACTAGACAGATGGACAGACAGAGCGAGTAAATCAGGTCTTAGAAGACATGCTTCGCGCTAGTGTACTGAATTATGGCTCTGATTGGGAGAAATGCCTACCCTATGTAGAGTTCTCTTACAACAACAGCTACCCAGCCAGTATCAAGATGTCGCCATTTGAAGCTCTGTATGGCAGACCATGTAAGACACCTTTGATGTGGTCCCAACTAGGAGAAAGATCATTCTTTGACTCCGCTAAGATTCAAGATGCAGAAGAAGGAGTTGCGCAAGTAAAGGAGAATTTGAGAATTGCTCAAAGTCGATACAAGAGTTATGCTGACAAAAGGAGAAGAGAACTTGAGTTCAATGTGGGAGATTTCATCTATCTCAAGGTATCCCCGCTACGTGGAACTATCAGATTCCATGTGAAAGGAAAGCTTGCCCCTAGATTTAGTTGGCCCATACAAGATTTGCAAGAGGATTGGGAAGCTCGCCTACAAACTTGAGCTACCCGAGGAATTGATGGGTGTACATCCTGTATTCCATGTCTCACAGCTACGCAAGTGTTTGAGAGTGCCCGATGAAGTAGTTCCAACTGATACACTTGACATTCAAGATACACTTGAGTATAAAGAACATCCTATCAAAATTATGGGTAGAGATACCAAAGAGACTCGAAGCAAGACCATTCCTATGTGCAAGATCCAATGGAGCAATCACACGGAGAGAGAGGCAACATGGGAGAAAGAGTCTGACCTCCGGCTATGATATCCTTACCTCTTCAAAGAGTACGTTACGATTTAATCTCGGGGACTGAGATTCTGTTAAGGGGGTAGGAACTGTAACAACCCAAAAATCCATACACTAAAAATACCAACTACAAAATTTTTCTTAAAACTCCCATGTGTTGATGAGTGTCATGTATAGAAACCCAACCTAAGAGATGCATTAGGTCTAACCCCAACCTAAGTCATCACACAAGCATAGCATGCCATTGTTAATCATGTTTATCTAAATACTAACAAAAGAAACATAGCATATAATGTTAACTAAAATGGTGATTTGGATTTTCATCTATTTTATGTAATGCCTAAAAACTCCTTTAAAGAAACACACCATAAAGTAATTATTATTCAAACCAAAGGATAAATGTTTAAAAAGAGAACTATTTCCATTTGTATATAACAAAACTACACCTATGTTGTTATACAAAATAGCTAAATAAATTCCTAATATATATAAAAGAATGCGGTGGGCCTCATATCTAAAACCCCAATGAATATGGTGCACCAATTTGGAATTCGAATTTCAAACCAAATTTGAATTCAACCAAAGGAGAAGAAAAAGAAAATAGAAAAAGGGGAAAAGAAAAGAAGAAGAAGCCTCTCAGGCCCACCAGCGCGTAGTAGCCCAGCAAGCAGCCCCGCCTACGCGTGTAGCAGCAGGCCGACCCAACTCGCGTGGCCAGCCTAGCAAGCAGCCCAGCGCGCGTCGCCCACGCCCGCGTGCCTCCCCGCTTTCCCTTGCTGCCGCTGCCACTTGGCCCCGCATGTCAGCCGCACCCCCGCCACAGTGTTGTCTTCCCCCATGCCTCAACCGCCGCATGACCGGAGGCCGACAGCGATGGTAGGGGCAGGCCAGGGGGTCACGCCCGGGGCATGGCCCTATCTCCTTGGCGCCATGCCCACGCAACCACGTGTGGGCCGTTGGATGCTAAGCCCGCGCCTCCGATCGCCCTCGGTCTCCATCCGCCGTTCGCCGATCTCCATGGCCGAGCTCGGCTATAAAAGCCCCAGCCCCGGGAGCCCCTGAGCTCTCTCAACGCCTCGCCGCCACTTTGTGGCCGTCCACTGCGCACCCGAGCCAAGAGAGTAGAAGGGCGAGGAAGAAGGAAGGGAGAGGGAGGAGGAAGAAGGAGGCGCCATCGGAGCACCTTCGAAGCCGCCGGAGCAGGAGCCGACGCCACGATCGCCTACAGTAGCGCTGCACGGCTTCCGGAGCTACACGGCCTCGAACCGCCACTGCATCACCACCCTATCTCCCCCGACACCAACGGTGAGCCCCCCCGCCCGGTCTCTCCCTGCTCGCCACCGGACCTCACTGTGTCGGCCATGGCGCTCCACACCAGGAGCGCGTAGGCCAGGGCCATCTCTGGCCTCTAGGTACACACGCACCCACGCGCACATCCGTGACCACGCCGTGACCACCCCACTGGAGCCCCGTAGTGCTCCCGCATGCCTCGCCGTTGTCACCATGCCACCGTGGCCGCCGGGGAGCCCCTACCGGCCACATGGGAACCCGAAGCCCCGCCTTGAGCCCTGGACGCCCTCACCGCATCCCCACGGATCCGTAGAAGCTCACACACCCCACTGAAACGCCTCTCCGAGGCCGTAGCCACCTCATCGATGCCGCCGTCATGCCCGGAAGACCACCGCCGTGGCCGAGACACCATGGGACCCCGCACGCCGCGTTAACCCCACCAACGAAGACGCCGAGGCTCGGTGGAGCTTTCAACCGCATCAATTGCACACCAACGCCGCTGGCAAGGCTCACCGGGCGCTTACCGTCGGTGGGAGCACGCCGGGAGAGGAAATAGGGGAAATTCCCCTCGTCGGCCACACGCACATGCACCCAGTGCACGTGGACCACACAGAGAGAAGAGAAGGGTGGACATGGTCCACCGTAGACCTGCCTGTGGTCCATGGACCAGCACTCCTGATTCCACCATGGACCGCGAGCCGTAGACCACAGCCTAGTGGAGGCCCAAGGTTGTGACGTGGCTGCGTCACAACATGCCACGTGTCCGGGTCAGCCTGGCCCAGACCGGCCCAACCCGAGCCCACCAAAGCCCGTTTGAGACCCAGTCCGAGTTAACCATTGACCGATCAACGTTGACAGTTGACTTGGCCCCACATGTTAGTGGCACAGACACTCTAGACCCACATGTCAGATGGTGACAGTCATGCTGACATCACGCGGGACCCACACGTCAGAAGCCAACACAGCCGGGGTGACGTCATGCTGACATCACAGTTGACATCAGCTGCTGACGTCAGCAGCACTGGCCCCACACGTCAGTGACCCTGATCCGTTGACTGTTGACTCACCCTGTTGACTTGACGTTGACTTTGATCGGACCCACATGTCAGTGACCCAAGAGCCTCTGGGCCCACCTGTCGGAACTGATGACGCTGATGACATTCATGCTGAAGTCAGCTTGGACCCCACCTGTCAGCTCGGAGCCGAGCCAATGACATCATGCTGACGTCAGCATGCCACGTGGACCAGTCACAGCGTGACACGTGTCAGCCCAGGATTAATTCAGCCTTTTTCCATTTTTAGAAATGATTTAAACTTCGGAAATTCATAACTAATTCATACGACCTCAGGAAAAATACGAAACCAGGACCAAAATTCATCTAAAATCAAGGCTCTACGCAATGAACCCATGTTTGAGTGCACTTGGCTCTTTTGAATTTCCATTGCTTCTTTGTGCTATTCTATAGACGTCGCTAACGCGACTATAATGCGATCGATGCAGACTCGGAGGAGAACCAGATGGATGAGGATCGTGAGTACCGTGAGGAGTACGGAGACGACTACACTGAAGGTGCCACATCTCACCCAATCTCGTAGCACCTATTACGCATGGCTAATATAGAACTGCTATTGCTTTACTTTACTGCTATGATCAGGCTATGATAGGACTTGCATGGTAGTATGCTTACTTGATGGCCTTTACCTTGACGCAACCTTACCCCTGCATACCCTACTATTAGGCTAGACACACGCTTACTGCTATATTTTATTGCTTATACTTCTACTACGCTTATACTACATTAATGCGTGGTGGGAACTGGTGTTATCTGGACTATGGGGAGAGTGCTGCGTGTGTGACTTGGGTGTGTGGAGGGTAAGGGTTGTGTCGACCAAGTTGGAGTATACGACGAGCCTGGGGCAAGTCTTGCCATGTGGTGCTACCTGGGCACCCCTAGAATGGATACCTGTGGTGGGTAAATGGTATATGAGGTGGTCCTGGGTGTGAACCTGTGATGGGAGGAGCCCAGGGTGGAGGTGTTGTGGTAGCACGGTAAATGGAAACCCTAATGAAGACATTCTGGCTTAGTCAACCCTAAGGACTTACTAGTACTCAGATCCACCGGGAAACCTTACGTATCACTCGCCCTATATGGTGTGGGACAGCCGGACTACTTGGTAGGATATTGCCACTACTGCTAGGTTGATAGCGGACAGTGTAAGGAGGTACGGGGCGCGGAGGATTTCCCCCACACCCTTCCAAGACTTCATGGAGACCTTGTGGACCCGATTCATGACTCACAGTTTTAGCCACCCCAGACTAGACTTGGGGTGTACCAGGGTTGAATGGTAGGGTGGCATTATCCTAGGCTAGCAAGCGGCCAGAATCAGCCCAGTTGACGACGGTCAGCGAGGAAGGCGGATCTTGTGGTTATGTAAAACCTCTGCAGAGTGTATGGTTGATCGATCGATACATATGCCGACTTGTCGGCTATGGACCTTTCCTGGGTTTCGCTTAAACTTGATAGAGAGATGAGTCCTCTCCTTCCCCCGTGAGAGAGTGTCGGTCATAGCCAGGGGCTACAGGCCTTGAGACAGTGCTGAGAGGGAGTTGGCCTGTCGACTAAGCGATGATATGGTGTTGGTGGAGATGGTGGTATATCAATCCTAGGATCGAAACCTGGCTCTAGATGGAAATGGGGTGGAATGGGTGTGGAAATGGTGTTAAAACTTGACTATACTATTATATACCTGATATGCTAAATACATAGGAAACCCCAGCCATATAGGTTCCTTTTGATTATATTCAACTTGCATCCAATTTCCACAAAGCAATGCTCATAGGGTGGGAGTGGCCAGTACAAATCGTACTGATAAATTTTGGCACACAGATTCTGCTGAGGAGTATAGCTCCGAGGAGTTTGACGGTTGAGGGGTTCGTGCCTACACTCGAGTTTGGTGATCTTATCTTCAAGCTATTCTGGGTGAATGCTACTTTTGTTTCCACCAATGCGGCGATGTAATAATTTATGTAATTCCGCACTATTTGTACTATGATTTTATCGTTGTATGGATGTGATATTCGACTGGGATTTGGGTAATATGATCTACAATGGTCTTATTACACTTCGACTCTGTGGATTTCCCTTCGCGGAAATTAGGTCGCTTCAGAAGATGATCAAGTACAAGTGCTCTCTAACTCAAATGTGCAAGATGATACAAATCAAGCAAGCACAAGTGGCTCTCATGACAATGTGCAAGATCAAGTGGCTAGTACATCATCTCAACCCAATGATCAAACAAGTGCAAATAATTAAGTTCCAATACTCCATCCAACCAATATTGCAAGAGATCATCCATTGGACACTATTATTGGTGATATCTCAAGAGGTGTACAAACAAGATCAAGATTAGCATCATTTTGTGAACATTTCTCATTTGTATCATCTATTGAACCAAAGAAGATAGAAGAAGCATTGATGGATGTTGATTGGGTCAATGCAATGCATGAAGAATTGAACAACTTCATAAGAAATCAAGTATGGGAGTTAGTTGAGAGACCAAATAACCACAATGTGATTGAAACCAAATGGGTCTATAGAAACAAGCAAGATCAAGATGGGATAGTCGTAAGGAACAAAGCAAGATTGGTAGCACAAGGTTACACTCAAGTGGAAGGTCTTGACTTTGGAGAAACATATGCCCCGGTTGCTAGATTGGAAGCAATTAGAATCTTGCTAGCCTATGCTTGTGCCCACAACATCAAGCTCTATCAAATGGATGTCAAGAGTGCATTTCTCAATGGCTACATCAATGAAAAAGTATATGTTGAGCAACCTCCTAGTTTTAAAGATGACAAGAAGTCCGACCATGTGTACAAATTGAAGAAGGCATTGTATGGATTGAAACAAGCACCTAGAGCATGGTATGAGAGGTTGAGGGATTTTCTACTCTCTAAAGGGTTCATGATGGGCAAGGTTGACACCACTCTTTTCACCAAGAAGATTGGCAAGGACTTGTTTGTGTTGCAAATCTATGTTGATGACATCATATTTGAATCAACCAATCAAGACTTTTGTGAAGAGTTTGGAAAGATAACGGCTAATGAGTTTGAGATGTCCATGATTAGAGAGTTGAGTTACTTCCTTGGTCTTCAAATCAAGTAATTGAAGAATGGTATATTTGTGAGTCAAGGCAAGTACATCAAAGACATGCTCAAGAAGTTTGGCATGAATGAAGCAAAGGCCATAAGTACAGCAATGGGAACAAATAGCAATTTGGATAGTGATGCAAGTGGCAACATGGTGGATTAAAAGTTATATCGGTCTATGATTGAAAACCTACTCTATGTGACCGCATCAAGGCCGGATGTGATATTTAGTGTGTGCATGTGTGCAAGATTCTAAGCCTCACCAAGAGAAAGTCATTTGAAGGCTACAAAGAGAATATTGAGGTACTTGAAGCATACACAAAATGTTGGTTTATGGTATCTCAAAGGAGCAAAGTTTGAACTTGTTGGATATTCGGACTCCGACTATGCGGGATGCAAGGTTGAAAGGAAGAGCACCTTGGGCACATGTCAATTGTTGAGAAGATCACTTGTTTCATGGTCATCAAAGAAGCAAAATAGTGTTGTATTATCAACCGCCGAAGCCAAATACATATATGCCGGTAGTTGTTGTGCACAAATACTTTGGATGATGGCCACCTTGAATGACTTTGGAATCAAGTTCAAGAAAGTGTCATTGCTATGTGACAATGAGAGTGCAATCAAGCTAACCAACAATCCGGTTCAACATACAAGAACAAAGCACATTGATGCCCGCCATCATTTCATAAGAGATCATCAACAAAAATGGGACATCTGCATTGAAAGTGTGGGCACCAAAGATCAACTTGCCGACATATTCACCAAGCCATTGGATGAAAAAAGGTTTTGCAAGCTAAGGAATGAGTTGAACATATTGGATTTCTCAAATATGTGCTGATGCACCCCCCCACTTATATGACATGCCTCTCCTTCGAGCAATCCAAGGTAAAAGTTAATTGGCATGCATACATTCCTTGCTAAGGATTTGTTTAGTGCATCTAGCCATTCATCATGTCTTATAGTCTCATTCATGAAAATCAAATGAATTTGATGCTTGTATGGTACCACTATTGCTTCTATGCTTGACTTGATCTAGTGGTAGCATATGACATGTTTATGGGCTTGTGAACCTAGTGTTTGATCTAGAAAATAAGCTATGAGTGTTTAACTCAATGTGGTACAAGATAACCCTTGAAATGAGATGTGAAGAAGCTTGTCCTTGGATCAAATCGAGTTAAATATCTTTGGCAAGTGTTCTAAATTGGACCAAATTTGGGAAAATGATCCTCACCCCATTGATCGACATTGATAATCTTAACCTATCTAAAATTGAACCTATGTGGTCATTGATGATAAAGGGGGAGAAGTAATTCACAAAGATAGGGGGAGAGAAACAAAGATAGAGTGAAAAGATGACAAAGGGGGAGAAATATGAAAGTAAGGGGATTAATTAAAATTTGAGCACACAAGTAGGGGGAGCAAGCTCATAAACTTGATTGATGCATTTGTATGTGCATTTTCATATGTTTGCTTGCATGGCACAAGTTTTAAATTAAGATTCCATGCTTGTGTGGTGTATGCTAGTTGTAGGTTTGAATGATGAAATAAAAAACTAGCATGCATAGGTTGAGTAACTAGACGTGTTTATTTTGTGAAAACTAGACCCTTGCTTCTAATGTTGATCTCATGGGGTATTCTAGTTTTTGTGTATGTCTAGTTAGTAATGGTGCTAAGGATGGTATATTGGTGCATTCCGATTGGTATCATGCTTCAAAGGTCCATCTCTTATACCTTATCATCATTTGGTAGACATTACTCTCCCACAACTCAAATCCATGCATATGTGCAAGCTTCAATCCAAACTCTTAGCACATATGTAGGGGGGAGCTAATGCTACCATTTGGGGTTCATGAAACTTGTCCATATCCTTTTACACATGGTAAATATGCTTGGGCAAGCAACATGGATTCAATTGAATTTCAATTCATATTTTTGTGAAAGGGTTGTCATCCATTACCAAAAAGGGGGAGTATGAAAGCTCTAGTTTGGTTTTGGTGAATTCATGAAACCCTAAGTGCTAACGTAGTTTATCTAAGTGATCATGAGATATGTAGCACTATTCCAAATGGTGGAGCAATGGTGAAGATCATGATGATGGTGTGACCATGGTGATGATCAAGTGCTTGGACTTGGAAAAGAAGAAAGAGAAAAATAAAAAGCTCAAGGCAAAGGTGAAACTTGATAGGAGCTTTTTGGTTTAGTGATCGAGACACTTAGCGAGTGTGATCACATTTAGGATCGATAGCCATAAAATTAAGAGGGGTGAAACTCGTATCGAAATGCGGTTATCAAAGTGCCACTAGATGCTCTAACTCATTGCATATGCATTTAGATTCTAGTGAGTGCTAACACCCTTGAAAATGTTTGTGAAAATATGCTAACACACGTGCACAAGGCGATACACTTGGTGGTTGGCATATTTGAGCATGGGTGGAGAAGTTGGTGAAGTGAAGGAGTTGTTTGTCACTAAAAAATAGTGACCGAACGCTGAACTCATGTTGACCGGACGCTGGGTGGTGAGTCTAGTCATTTATAAAATTTGGTGGCGCCTTCGATCTCTATCTGTTGCTTGATCGGACGCAGGAGCTGAATGTGACCTGACGCGCAGAGGGTGTGTCCGGTCGTTCATGACCGACGGTGATGTAAGCGGCTGAATGAGCGTGGTGAAGACCTAACGCGGTGGCACGTCCGGTCGCGTGCACCTGACGCGTCCGGTCATGGTTTTGACACTCGGGGAGCTCTCTAGAAATGACCTGAAACACGGGCGCTGTGGTTGATCGGTGCGTCCGTTCGTGTGTTGCAGCGCGCGTAGTTTTGTGGATCTGACCCGGGGCTGGCGCGTCCAGTCACTGGATCGGCGCGTCCGGTCCTTCATTAACTTAGCGCGGGAAGTTTTCGACCGTTGGGATCGGGTGGCGCACGTTCAAAGCGGTGACATGTGGCATCGATCCCATGACCGGACGCAGGGGGCCTAGCGTCCGGTCGCCCTGAGAAAGCTGCAGTGAGGAGCCCAACGGCTCTATTCATGGGGGCTCTCTATTTAAACCCTATGACCGGCTCAAGCTCACTCTCTTGGCCATTTGCATTAACATGGCAACCTTGTGAGCTTAGCCAAAGCCTTCCCACTCATCTCCATCATTGATTCATCATCTTTCTAAGATTGGGAGTGAATCTAAGTGCATTGCTTAAGTGATTGCATCTAGAGGCACTTGGTGTTTGTGTTTCGCTATAGGTTTCGCTTGTTACTCTTGGTGGCTGCCGCCACCTAGATGGATTGGAGCAGTGAGGATCGTCGAGCGGAGGTTGGTGATTGTCTCTGGCTCCGATCGTAGTTATTGTGAGGGGTTCTTGACATTTTCTCGGCGGAGAGACAAAAGGTACTCTAGTGGATTGCTCATGTGGTTTGTGTGATCCTCATCTTGTGTTGGTTGTGTGGCACCCGGTTGCGGGTTTGGCGTGTGATGCCAATTAGCGCGTGAACCTCCAAGTGAGTGAATCGCCACAATGAGGACTAGGTTGCCGGTAAGCAAGTGAATCTCGATAAAAAATCTTGGGTCACCTTGTCCGAGGATTTCTTGGTATTTATTGTGATTGATTGTGATCATCTTGTGATTGGCTCTATCCTCGACACGACGGTATAAACATCACATCCCCTACCTTGTATTTATATTTCTAGTGTTGCTTCGCTCTTTAGTGTAGTTAGTCTTGAGAGCAAGCTTGTGTCGAGTCTAGTGGTTAGTGAGACTCTTTGGTTAGTCTTTGAGAGCTCACTAACTTAGTGTAGTGGCATAGCCTTTGTGTGGATAGAGACTATAGATACTAGAATTGTAGTAGGTGGATTGTATTTTAGTAGGCTAGCGCAACATTCGCTTCGCCTTATATTTGTCTAACCGAATTGTTAAGTGTTGTTGTAGAAATTTTTTATAGGCTATTCACCCCCCTCTAGCCATTAGGACCTTTTAACTTAACAGGCAGGCACAGCACGGTTAAACTCACCTAGTGTCGTGCTTGGGTTGAGTATTGAGCCCATGGGCAGCACGACGCAACCCGCATAAGTAATCGGGCTCCTTAGCGGGCCATGCTTAAACGGGCTAGGGCCGTATCGGCTGTGCCGCCCATTTAAGCATCTGTAGCCTAAGCCAAGGCTGTCGACATGGCGTGCGAGGTGATCAATCCAACATGGGCCCCTAAATTTGGGAAACAGGGTCCCGAGTTGTAGCTTTTTAGCTAGCCTCATCCACAATCGTGCGAGTGCTTGGGTCCTACGAGATCATTAACTCAGCAAATCGCATACTCATAGTCGAGGGCGTGCGTGCGTAGCCGCTGTAGGTGCTTGCCCCTTTGGGCTCTGGCCCTCTGTGCCCACTCGAGCACTAGTGGCTATTCATATGTTGGGTTGCTGATTACCGAAGTGTTGATCTAGGGTCTATTTGGCACAACTCAACTTTATTAGTGAATAAGCTTTTGTTGACTTTGGCTCCAAAAGTAGCTTTATCGGTAAAGCTGATTCTGTTTTAATAAACGTTTGATAAAACAGCTTCACAGGAAAGATAGCGCAGAGAGAGAGAGAGAGAACTAGGAGACGAAGCTAGTATTTTCAGCTTCACCTGGGAAGCTTTGCCTCTGAGAGGAGCTTAAAAACAGTTTTTAGGGAGAAGTTATCTCATCAGGGCCTGTTTGGTAGTTGAAGCTGAAAACAGCTTTGCCAAGTTAGGGTAGAAGCCCTACCTAACAGTCCCTAGTACGCAACTAGGCCTCAGTGACACCCAACGGCTAACGCTGCACCGTCCTAGAACTGCAAAAGCAGTGAAGCAGCAATCAAGTCCCTATTCCTGGCCTGGCCTCCCGTCTTGGCCGCGATGGGTAGATCTATTCTTCTCGAGCCAAGTAGCCATATCAGAGTACTACCACTGTACAAATACACCGATGGACAAGATTTGTTTAGGTAGTTAATTTTCATTTAGAAGTTACGTAAGGACTCTATAGGTCCCCTAGATATATTTTGAAGTTAACAAGTATGGCTCCTCATCCTAATTTTACTATTGCATACAAAATTTTTCGAACAAAGTAGCTTTTCTAAGCTGAAGTTATTCAAATCCAAGTTGCAATTTACTATGACACAAGAAAAACTCAATGAATTGGAGATAACTGTACTTGAAAGTGTGTCTTCAATTTATTGGTCATACAAATTTTGTAAACTTTAGGGGCCCAATTTAAATTTTTCTCTAGCAGCCTCAAATTTCTGGAGACGACCCTTGGACTAAGCACACTTGATTCGACCATCCAAATAGTATGGAAACAATGGCAACTTGGTTCATTGGGGAAATACTAAAATAGGAAACCATTCTACTTGGTGGAGGAGTTCCATAGTGCACAATGCTAAGATGACGGTCGGTCACTAGTGTTGGTGGCTTGCATCAATTGTCTTGGTCGCGTCAATGCAGACTAGGGACGGTTTAATAACCAAGGAGCTTGAGGGGCTGTTTGCGAGAGCTCCCAAGGGGCTCTAGCTTCCTCCAAATCGCTGCACTATTCATGGTACTGTTTATTGGAGATGTTTTTCTCTTTCTTGTCCAAATGAACTAGGAGCCAGGAGGAGCCACTATTTTTGGCTCCTCCCACTCCAGTTCCTCCACACTGTAGCATGGAGCCGAAAACCACGAGGAGCCCTGGCCAAACAGGCCCTAAACTATGGATCAGGTGATATGTTTTGGTAACTGACACCATAAAGTCATCCTCATCTTCGGGAGATGCTCTCTCTTGAGTTCTCTTTAACTATCACATTTAATCTTCTGCATTGTATTTGAACTTGTGCAATCTTTACATTTTTCTAGATTACTATAGGCTAATTGATAGTTTTGGCTCCATGTTCTAAAATTCTATGGGTTTTTTTCTATTTTTCCCAAAAGAAACTCTATTAGGGTTAGATAGGTAGAGCACACTAGAAAAAACTAAGACTTATGGTTTTTCTAGTGGAGATTAAGAATAGCCCTAAGTTTAAGTTATAAAGAACCATTTCAGCTACTCCTAAGTTCTAAGGTTTCCCTACTTTTGGATGCTCACGGTCCAATTAATTTATAGGCAGCTAGAACTCCTTATTCCCTGTTGGAGGCAGAGGAAGGCACTGTTTCGCACTCATCAGAGCTGTATGTAGTGGCGAAGCTACATTCAAAATAAGGGCGGCGGGGGGGGGGGGGGGGGGGGGGGGGGGGGGGGGCAAATGTACTCCCTAAAAATGTTTAAAGCAATGACTATGTCTAAATTTTCACCCTATACCCTTGTTGCATTTTGCATTTGTTTAGGCACCCACAAGATAAGAGTATCCTCACTAATTTGCTCCAGCTTCATCATTAGTTTTTTTTCTATATGGTATGAATTATGATGGTACCCAAAAAACTTTTTGGCTATCAAGGCCAAACCTGAGAAGAGGGCGCAACTGTCATTGTGGCGAGACAGTTACAAATAATGTCTTCCTTTTTTTTTTTGCTTTTGGGCCTAGTTGCCTTGTAACTCTAGTAGTAGTTAGTTGTTGTATCTTTTCATCTTCACTTTTTTCCCTTTTCTTCGTCCAGCTCCACCCTTCCCCTGTACATTTGTATCTGTGTTGCTTTGTTTCCTCTTTTTATTAATGAAAAAAAAATAGGTAGGGGGCTCCCCTGCTGACCTTTCAAAAAAAAACTTTTTGGCTTGGTTTTCACTCAAAAAACTTTCTAATAAAAAATGCGGCAAAACTTTGCCGTCCTTTCGGAAAAAAATGATGGTACCCAAAGGACGTGGTGCCGGCTGTGTACACCTTGAGCAAAAGGAAGAAAAGATCAGTTCAGCATGCACTTGTAAGCGACTAATGGATTCAAGTTATCAACGTCCAAGTTATTATTTCCATGCAGCAAATTGTTGAATTTGTAGTCCTTCGGGGGCAAGTGCAATCCATACAGCTCAATCGGAAGATGAAGGACCAAGTTACATGGAGGCTCGGTGCAGTGTGAGAACTCGACACAGTCAGCATACGTCCCAATTACAAATTCTTTGCATTAGCGTTTCACTTTTCAGATTCGCCTTTGGACTGTCGAGCATGGGGATCTGAAATATAGATCAACTGGCAGCACAATCCATCTTACTTCTCGTGAGACCTGTACAAGCACAAGATAGAGCGGTGAGTCAGAAGTCATTTATTGGGCCTTTTTAATTGCTGAGCAGAGGGCTTTGAAATAGACATATATACTATCATTACCATGTGCAAGAACTTAAGCGAAATATTACTGTACCTAATAAGATCACGAGACTGAAGTTTATCGTTGTCAGAATAAGCATGCATGAGTTTTTTTTTTCTCTGTGTTTGTATTGGTAAAAGTGTGGACAGATCAGGGTTCTGAATTTCGGCCGATTTTCATTATATTGATGACCTCTGGTAAATATACATACAGGTACTTTCAGTTCCATTTTGTTTATTTTTTCTTTAAATTCTAGCCAAAATTTCATAAAGACTTGAAAATTTCAACCCAAATTTCACCGATTTTCGCAATTCTTGATCCTACCAGTCCCCTCCAATATTTATTTCTTAACCGATAAGCTGAACCCTGCAACCGATGCTTCTTCCTTGAAAGAAGATGAAGCCAGGTTTTTTTCCATTTGCTAAAAAAATATGGAACATGTGATGTACTAGTTTGTTCTAGTGCCATCAGGCAGGAAATAAAAGTAGTGACAGCATTGGTAATGGGATGCCAGAAAACTGTATTCGGAATGCAAAACTGTGACAGAAAACTGTGTTTAGAAGGCACATCGCAAAACATTGTCCCCTACCACACCACTAGGACTACATACACCACCGACAAACAAAACATGGTAGCATGGACCTATATAATAAAACGTCTAGCAAAATAAGTTGAACTAGTAAATTAGTTAGAGATGAAATGTACCGAGGGGTTTGGATGCTTCCACGTTGGTGTGTCCAAGGAGAGAAGGCGCCGGCCCTTGATCAGGTCCCTTAGTCATATATCCTGACACTAGGAATGTGAGAGACAAGCTGCCAGTCGGGCCCCACTCCTTGCTCGTAACGCCTAGCAAAACCAGGGGAGCCAACAATGTACAGATCCTGGAGAGCAGTAAGGCATTTTATGGATTGGGGCAGGAACTGAAGGGCACGACAATGCTGGATCCTAAGCTGCCGAAGTGCAGAGAGTTGTCCAATCCACTCCGGCAGCACAGTCAGTTCATCACATAGTCCCAGGTTGAGGTGCTCAAGGGAGGTGAGGTGCTGAATCACGTCAGGCAGCTGCTTCAGATTGTCCCAGCGACAAATGCTCAGCGAGACGAGGGACGTAAGCTGCTTTGTCGACTGTGGGAGATCGTCAATTAATGGGGTCACAAAGACCATAAGCCTTCGCAAAGAGCGCAGTTCGCCAAGCCAGTCAGGCAGCATGCCAAGGGCCTGGCATTCCATTATCTCCAACTGCTGCAGGGATGTTAGTTTTCGAAGGATCTCAGGCAATTCTGTCATGTCATTGCAGTACTCAATGTGCAAGATCTCCAGTTCAGAGCAGTGCTGCAGGTGCTCCCAGCTAGATGATGATCCTGTCAGTCGTAGTTTCTTGAGACGAAGGGCTGCTGAATGCACGTTGCCGGATGACGAGGATTCATCGGCAGATAGAGGAAGCCGCCGATAGGAGAAGCTACTTGGGGATAGCAGCTGCTCATTGCTGTCTTCAAAAGACAACGTTCCCAACGAAGGTGGGAAGTAGGGCTTTACATTCAGTTTTGGGCAGCCTTTTATGCATAGCTCAGACAGGACAGGAAAACAGCATTGCGCTCCAAGTTCTTCCCCCTGAATTTCAAAACCACTTGTGGTAGTCCACAGCTCCTCTAAATTAGCCATTCTGAGCAGGTTCAGGGACTCCAGCGAACCAAACACCAAAAGTCCTCGTATATACTTCAAGTTTCGAAATCCTTCTAGTGTCATATTTGTTAGAGAAAGGAACTGACATATGCTGGTTTGCTTTATCATTTTCCCTCCACAACAAGAAGAATCATTTTGCTTCATCATCCAAGTTGGCAAACAGGGGCCTCTGTAACCGCAGATTTTCAAGGAATTAATTTGCGATGGTGGTTCAAGAGCATTAAGTACACCCTGGTCTTGTTCCACATCTGATACTAACTCTTCCTCGGTTTGACTTGAAGACCAATCCAACTCCAAACTCCATATATTCTTCCGCTTCAACATGGCCTTTTCTGCCTCACTTGGATCCTTTAGATTTTTAAGGTTGCTAATTTCCACACAACCACCTATCATATCAAGATTTTCAAGCTCTGAGATCCTTGCATCATCTTCACCACACCCAACAGCAAACCGGCCTATGTATCTTAAGCGAGTCAGCTGTCTAAACCCTGATGGCATGCATTGTAGTTTGCTGCAACCCGCTAGATTGAAAACCTCAAGATTTTTTAAGTTAATTATACCTTTAGGCAACTCCACTAGATCCTTGCAGTCATGAAGGTCTATATGCTCTAGAGTACCAATTGAAGTAACCCATTGGGGTAGCACAGTTATTTTGGTTTCAGAAAGGTCAAGAGTATGCAGGATACGACAGGCAAATGTGCTTGGTAGATCTCGGAGATCCTCACAACCATGTAAGCTGACTGTCTGTAAGTTGCTTAACTCCCCATTGAAGTCTAACAATAGTTGTTGCAAAGAGAAACATCCGATTATATGAAGCACCCTTAGGTTTCCCAATCTGCCCACAGAGCTTGGTATCTCTCTGAGCTTTTCACAATAATTTAGTTGCAAGGACTGAAGATCTCGGCAGTTACCAATGGACTGAGGCAAAGTCTTGAGATCAGTAATAATATTGCACTCTAGAGTTTGTAGCTTCTTAAGTTTGCCAATAGACTCAGGTAATGTCACAAAACCTTTGCAACTAATAAGATGAAGTGACTGCAAGTTCCAACAGACAGAGATAGCTTCTGGAAGTTTTGGGCAGCTAACATGATGTATTTCAAGATATGCAAGATGTTCTAATTTCAATACAAATAATGGAAACGGAGTATCAACTGCATAGTCTAGAACAACACTGCGGACATAGAAACTCTTCTTAACAAGATTATCAAATGATGGATTGCCTCCAGAGACATATACAGCACGGACCTTGTAAAATAGGCCCTTTTCAACCTTCCCACTATAAGATGTCAAAGATAAATATCTGCAATTTTGTGAACAATCTGTAGTCATATTCTTCGGTAGAGATGTCACCACTTCATTCTGCAAAATATATTGAGTAAGATCATGAATCAGGTCATGCATATTGCATTCTACAGTTCTTGCTGGCCTAGTTTCAACTGGATCCTGAAGAAAACCAGCTCTTATAAGGGAATCAAAGTATTCATTTCCAATATCACGTGCTAGCTCTTCCTTCTTAAACTTGATGAATCCGTGGGCCATCCATTGTTCAATCAAGTAGTGCTTGTTGATTTTACAACCTTTGGGGAATATAGAGCAAAATGTAAAGCACTGCTTCAGATGATCTTTCAAGTAAATATAGCTTAGTTTCAAGGATGTGAACACTCGAGCTTCTATATTCTCTTCATCCCATAAATTACTCTCTCTTATGGCCCTCCAAGTATTTATCCCCCTTCTTTCCTGGAGTACAGATCCGAGGGTTTTTATTGCTAGTGGCACCCCACCACATTTCTTGACGATATCTTTTCCTACTTGAATAAAAGCATAGCCCAAATCTTCCTCTACCCAACCACAAGTCTTTAGAAAGAAGCTCCAGCTCTCATCCACTGATAAGAATGCCAATTTAAATATAGCTTTAGATTCCACTGCTTTTGCAACACTTTGATTACGGGTAGTTAGAAGAATCTTGCTTCCCGGTGCACCATTGTCTAAGAGCATCATGAAATTTTCCCAGTCATGCCTGTCCTCATGCCAAGCATCATCCATAACAAGAAGAAACTTATTACCACTCAATTTGTTTGAAATCACACGGAGCATGTGTTGTTGAGCGTGATGATCTGACTTCTGCCCAATGATAGCTTCAAATAGCTTGCCTATAAGTTTGTCCCTGCAAAATTCTTGCGACACATGGATCCAGAATATTGTATCTTTGAAGTGCCCTTTTATCTTGTCATCATGGCAGATGTGTTGGGCCAACGTAGTTTTGCCAGATCCACCAAGCCCAACAATAGAAACTATACGACCAGCTTCTCCTTTTTTAGATTCCACAAGCTCTAATATGATTTCACTCTTCACATGATCCCTTGATGGTATTTTTGACTCTTTATTATTACTCATTAAGGACGGCTCCCTAGTTATCTTATTTTTGCTTTGTATTAGTTGATCCAAATGTAAATTATGTAGTATAGTATTGGCATCACTTTTTTGCTTCACAATTGCATCAAATTCCACCTTGATTGCTTTGATTTTATGGGCCACCTTCCGTCGAAACAGAAGCAACTTTGGTTTCCCACAAAACCAGACAGCTATAGCATGCTTGCCATGGTCTCTATCTATCCTGTATTTCTCATCTTCAAGGTATACTTCATCAAGTAAATCATAGATGTCATTAAGAAGATTTCTCAATTTTATCAACCATCGAAGCGATGGGTCACTCTCTATTGCTCTGTCATGAAGCAAAGACAGCCAACTCGTAATCTCTGCGTGTACACCCTGGAGCTCAGAGAGATCTTTTTTCACACCAGTTATGGCAGCAAACTCACTTGATATCACTGAAACTAGCTTGTTTCCTACAACCTTTGACAGTCCAGATGCTAAAGCAGCCTCCATTCCACTCATATTTGAAAGGCTCTATTGCATGACAAAGCCCTGTGAATGAAAATGCAAAGCTAACGGTTATATCAAGTTTTGCAATTCAAAACTAATATAATATATGGTGGACATGCAAATATAGCAACATTAATTTTCAACTCTGTAATCAAACAATGGATGACAAAAGATCTGAAAATTTTGAATTAGCCTGAGCTGTCTGGATGTTCTATTCTTTTTTACATCCCAACTCAGTTGGGGAAACTAAAAATAATAGTTTGATGTTGGTGTTTGCTCTGTTTGGTTGACCCTGAAATCAAATGAGACTGCGTGGAATTAGTGAATTGATTGATTGAGAGACCAGGTGTCCAATCAAGATCTTGTGGTTTATAGAAGCAGCACCAATCAAGATCTCCTCAAATCTCTCTAACTAAAACAACACAAGGCTGGCCGGCGGTTATCGCCTAGCGCTAGACCCACACACGCATAGCACATATAACTGTCTAACACGCCCCCACGTCGAAGCGTTAGTATAATGGTCGTTTAGACTGGACCAGAACTCTGTGAAGACTGACAAATGCAGCCCCTTGGCGAACATGTCGGCGAACTGAGATGTCGCAGGGACATAGAGGACACGAACATCACCAATTGCAACACACTCCCGAACAAAGTGTAGATCGATCTCCACATGTTTGGTGCGCTAATGCTGAACGGGGTTCGAAGACATGTAGACTATGCTGATGTTGCCACAATACCCAAGGTTGTATTGCGTAAAGGAGTGTGCAGCTCAGAAAACAGTCGGTGTAACCAGGTGGCTTCTGCGACGGCGTTTGCAATAGCTCAGTACTCAGCCTCGGCACTGGAACAAGAGACAGTGTTCTGACGCTTGGATGACCAAGAGACCATGTTTTCACCAAGAAACACTCCATAACCGAAGGGTTGACTTTCGCGTATCGGGACACCTAGCCCAGTCAGCATCAAAGTAGACTACCAAGTCGGACTGAGAGCAGGGGTGCAAGAACAAACCCAGAGAAGACTACCAAGTCGGACTGAGAGCAGGGGTGTAGGAACAAACCTAGAGAAGACTACCAAGTCGGACTGAGAGCCGGGGCGTAGGAACAAACCCATCTCCAGAGTGCCAGGGACGTAGCGCAGAATGCGCTTGAGGGCGGCAAAATGTGGCTCCCGGGGATCATGCATGTGATGGCAGACTTGCTGAACTACATAATAAATATTAGGCCTGGTGAAGGTCAGATACTGAAGAGCACCTGCAAGACTACAGAAATCCGTAGGATCAGACACAAGGTCGCCATCGGCTGAGAGCTTCAGATTTACATCAACAGGCATCGAGCATGGCTTGTAGTCAGCCATTCCGGCACGCTCCAGGATCTCAGTCATATTATGCCGCTGAGGAGGAGACCCGAGCTCGTGTGCTGAACATGCATACCCAGGAAGTCGTGAAGGACGCCAAGATCCTTCATTTGGAACTCTTGCTGAAGGGCACCAATAGTTCACTAGAGCAGAGGGGTGGAGGAAGCTGTCAACACAATGTCATCAACATAGAGCAGGAGGTAGACAGTGTCTGCTCCACAACGATAGATGGGAGGCAAATCTGTTGTGCCAAGCCCGAGGTGTCTGCTTAAGTCCATAAAGAGAACGATTAAGTCGGCACACATAATCAGGATGAGTAGAATCTTCAAATTTGGAGGGCTGAGTGCTGTAAATTGTCTCCGACAAAGTACCATGCAGGAAGGCACTATCGACATCAAGCTGATGAATAAGCCATGAGCGTGATAGAGCCAAAGAGAGAACACTACGTACAGTAGTAGGCTTGATGACAGAACTAAATGTCTCTGCAAAATCAACACCGGGATGTTGGGTGAATCCACAATGAACCCAACATGCCTTGTATCACTCAAAGGACCCATCAGCTTTGAATTTGTGTTTGAACACCCATTTTCCTGTCACCACATTGGACCAAGGCGGTCGAGGAAGGTCCCACATGTGATTGGACAACAGAGCAAAGAACTCAGCTTGCATAGCAGCTCGCCAATTTGGATCGACGAGGGCATTACGGTAAGTCAGGGGAACTGAAGATAGGGGTGTAGCCTAGAAAAGTGCTGGCTGACGAAAACCGTGCTTCCCACGGGTGACCATGGCATGTTGGTTCGCCATGGGCGACACAGATATAGCACCAGCAGAGAGGGGTGGGCTGGTACTATGGCACGCACCATGTCACTGGGGGCGACACCATGGGCGCCATGGGGGGCAACGCCGTGGGCGCCACGAGGGGTAACACCATGGGGGCCTAGACCGGCGCTGTGGGAGGACATCGGGCGTAGACAGTGCCAAAGCGTCGAGGAGGCTACAGAGTGGCTACCAACTACTGCCTGGAAGGGCTAGCGCCAGACCCACCGGAGGCCTGGGATGCCACCCGAGCACTAAGGCTGCTCGTAGTTGGTGCCGGGGTGGAAAGCGAGCGTGGCCCCAAAGGTGGCCCACCCACCAAGCACGGGCACGGAGCAGGGAGCCAAGGTGGCTGCAACCTGACCGCTAGGGCCGCAAGGGGTGGGTATTCTAGGGTGGCGGTGCTAGTTGCCGCACGTGGCTGTGCAGGGGGGGCTGTTCCTGCAGGCAATAAACATGATGATGGCAGAGAGATGATGATGCGATTTGTGTGACAATCAATGTAGAGATAGCCCTTGTGGTGAAGGGATAGCCAAGGAAGACACACAAGGCAGAGTAAGGAGCAAGTTTATGGGTGGCGGTGGCGGAGAGATTGGAATAGCACTTGGAACCAAAATCGTGGCGGTGCTCATAAGATGGCTGAGTCCCAAAGTGGGAGAAGTGAGGTGTAGAAAAAATTTAGTGGTTTGGTGGGACGAATGTTCAGGAGATAGGTGTCAGTGCTAATAGCCGGGGCCCAAAAATGGGGAGGAATGTTGGCCTAGAATAGAAGTGAGCGAACGACATTATTTGTGGTGCGGGTAACACATTCAGCTTTACCGTTCTAGGGCGAGGTGTAGGGGCAAGAAATGCGTAGTGTATCCCATGGGAGAGGAAGAACATGTGGGTGCTGGAGTTGTCAAATTCGCAGCCGTTGTTGCATTGAACCCCCTGAATGGTGACATCAAACTAGGTGTGAACATAAGCGAAAAAGTTAGAAAGAGTGGAGAAAGTGTCAGACTTGAGACGTAAAGGAAACGTCTAGAGATAATGCGAGCAGTCATCAAGAATAACCAAATAATACTTATGACCAGAGACACTAGTAATGAGGGAGGTCCAAAGATCACAATGTATTAACTGAAAATTATGAGTGGCACGAGATGACAACGCATGAAAAGGAAGACGTGTATGACGCCCAAGCTGACACGCATGACAAAGAGTGTCACAAGCACTTTATTACAAGGAAAATCAAAGCATTGTGCTAACTTAGATAGGACTCCATGACCAGGATGGCCGAGACACTGATGCTAAACAGAGGAGGTGGTGGCGGCATGGAAGGCGGACGCTGGAAACTGCAACAGGTAGAGGGGACCGGAGCTGTCACACCTGGTGATCTCTCTCTGAGACGGAAGAGCCTTCAAAAAACAGTCAAAAGAGTCCAATTCCACAGACCAATTATTGTCGGAAGTAAACTGGCATACATAAATGAGATTCATAATAAGGTTCGAGGAAACAACAACATTATTAAGATGAAGGTTGTGAGGTAAATGAGCGATGCCAGTGGTGGTAACAGGAAGTAAATGCCTGTTGTTGACAATAATGTGAGGTGGACAAGAAGAAGGGGTGGGAGTGAGTATACCAGCATAGGCAGTCATATGATGTGTGGCGCCGGAGTCAAAATACCACTCATTGATGGGCAGCGATTGGAGAGACATGGTTTGGAAGTTGGCAGCAAGTGTCTGCTGATCCTAGCCAGGTGGCCCATAGCCGCTGGGGAGGCATGCCCCACTAGCCGGCCCACTGCTCCTGGGCCAGCAAGAAGGGCATGAGGATGCTGGGGCGGCCCATGCGCCATTAGGGCCCTTGGTGTAGGTCACATTTGAATGGTCCCGAACCAGGGGTTGTAGCTAGGCCATGAAGCCCCGGGGCGCGGTCTAGTCACGCCTACGGAGTGGAAATTGCCGCCGGGATGGGGGGAGCCGCCGCAGTCGCCCTTGCCACCGCGCTTGTTGTGCTTGAGAGTGCCGCCTCTAGAGCAAGTGGCCTCCTGCTACTGGGGTTTCTTGGGAGGCGGTGCAGCTCTTGTGGATGGAGCAGTAGAGGAGGGCGCGAGTGCGCCACATGGCCTGTGGTCGTGGTGAGCACCACGGCGAGATCCTTCTTTGCCATAGTTAGCTGCACAAGCTAGAGGTCATCCCGCACCTGGAGGAAGGTGGGGAGGGGTTGCGGCGCTGGAGACGAAGACCAAGGGCGGTGAAGTGCTCGTTGAGGACGCGAATGATGTTGAGGACGAGCATACGGTCGAAGATGGGCTCACCGAGGTCATGGAGGTCCTCCGCCATGCTCCTGTAGCGACGGCAGTACTCGGAGACCGAGAGGTTGCCTTGGGAGACGGAGTGGAATGCCTGTCGGTGAAGAGCATGCGTGTCGCGTGGTTCCCAAGGAACTGGGATTCGATGGCAAGCCAGGTGCGCACACAGTGGCGTCGTGCTTGGAGACGGCGTCGGTGAGGTCGTAGGTCGTCGGAGATGGTGCTGAGGAGCCATGTCCAACGACCCAATTCATGCGCAACCAATCGGGAGAGTGGGTGCAGTGACATTGGAAAGGACGTGTTGGTGCAGGAAAAGCTTGCCGATCGTGAGGAGGAAGGACTCGCGCCATCTTGCGAAGAAGGCGGAGTTGAGGTCAAGGACGAAGGGCATAAGGGCATGGATATTCTGCACGGCAACCGCTTGCGCGTGTAGATTGAAGAGCGTAGCAACCTCGTGTTGAAGAAGTGCCTCGAAGAGATGGGGTTCAGCTGCGTTGGTGAGGACGTCGTCGGTGGCGACGGCGTCATCCTAGGGTGTCTCGGGCGCCACACGCTCGTGATCAGCGCAGTCGAGAGCAATCGGAACACGTGCGTCCGCCGCATCATGCTCCAGTTGGGTGAGGGCATCTTCGCGCTCGGCGTCCTGGGCACGAGTGAGGGCGGTGTCGCGGGCGGGTTGGGCTGCGCACTCGCTGGCCTCTTTGGTGGTGAGGTCGTCCTCCTCGCGCTCGAGGTCAGTAGCAGCGGTAGCAGTATCGTTGGCGGAAGGGCAGGCGGTGAGGTCGTCCTCCTCGCGCTTGAGGTCAGCAGCAGCGGCATCAGCATCGTTGGTGGAAGGGCTGTCGACATCGACGCGGCGCTAGCGGGAGGAGCACTGGGGAAGGGGTGCTCACTAGAGCAGTAGCGCCGGGGAAGAGGCATGTGCTAGAGCGAAAGAGAATCTGGTGATTAATCTAGACTCATGAAACCATGAAAGCAAATGAGAATGCATGGAATTGGTGGATTGATTGCTTGAGAGACTAGGTGTACATATATATAGGGGAGGAGATCTTGTAATTTATAGAAACAGCACCAATCAAGATCTCCTCAAATCTCTCAAACAAAAACAGCACAGGGCCAGCTGGTGGTTATCGCCTAACGCTGGACCCACACACGCATAGCACATATAACTGTCTAACAGACCCTCTAGATTATACAGAATTACTGATCCATGCCACATGATTGATGCAGGGATGGAAGATTAGTCAGCATGAGCAACAGAAGTATGATACTTGTATGTGCTGTGTCTTGAGTACTTGGTGGCACTCATTAAGAAACGAGAAAAAAGAACTCAACATGATTAATAAGTACGTATTTAACATGGGAAGAAAATATATGTGCAGGAGGAATAAGAGCACGTACCTAGAATTCAAGCTCCGATCAGCTACCTTGCCCAATCCCACTTATTCCCAAACAAGTCGCTGGGCTCCGATCCTGCCCTGTGCCGTTGAAACTAGGGAGCTTTTGGGGCTCAGGCTGCAAGAGTTGGAGAAGGCAGGAGGTGCAGCTTAGCTCGAGTTCAAATCTTCCTGATTACCTCTTCTTGCTTATAACACCAATAAATGTAGTGGCAGATATTTTCTCTGGATTAATAGCATGAATGAGACATGTAACAACCCTTGGAGACTGCAAGGAAGGTGAAAAGGAAGGCACTACGAAACTTCCTTGCCAACCAAGATTCAAACCATTGGCATCGGAAGTAAGAGGAATAGAATTGATGGAATTGGATTGGATGCTTCGAATTGGGCCTGTCAGATGGTATATTTAGAGTTTATCAGACTTGGGATTAAGTCAGTACACAGGATCGTAATCCCAACTAACTATTCGACAAACAGTGTGCTGGGTCGAACCGTCCAAGCAAGTACCTTGAATTTGAGCTCGGATCAGCTTCTTTCTCCCAAACACAGCAGTGTGTTTCAGGTTATAAAAACCACTGAACTTCTCGGTTCAGGATGCAGAGCTGCAAGAATGTGGGTGCTGCAGCTTAGCGAGATAGCAGAGAAAACTGGTGCCTTTGGTAGCTCCGGTGGAACTCACTTGTGTCATATAACTTTAGTGAGGTAGTGGGCATTTCAACAAGTCTCTGAAGGAAGGTAAAGCGAGACTTCCTGCCAAACCAAAGTCTGGTCAATACTGGTAAATAGAGGTAAAGCGTGCCTTCCTGCCAAACAAAAGTTTAGTCAATAGTGGTAAAGGAAGGAAAATCGAAACTTCCTGCCAAACTAAAGTTTGAAACTATACCCGGACATCAGAAGGTGGGGCATGATAAGCACTCCTCTTGCCAGCACTAGTTGTTGATAGAAAGCACAGAGCACTGGACTATGACGCCTCCATGTTACAACTGTTTGTAGATTTATCCATCCACATATCTTAATTATTTTCGAGATGCTAAGTCTGAATGACTGCAAATGTGGTTGAGTTTACACCGAGAAACAACCGATGTGTCTTTTGTTGGCTTACACTTTGCACGGGAATTTCCCGTCTCCTCTTTTTCCTTGGCCTACAAAAGGCACATCACAAGATATTCGGAACAGCAGTTTACAACCTCCCCTTTGGCTATGAGATGGCCGCGAGTTAAGGCATGGACGGAACTACGGAATTGTAGCAAGATAGTAGTAGTAGTAGTACTAAACAAATAACCTTGTGGATTTTGGTGATGGATGGGATCCTCCGGGAGGACACTGACGCCCTGTTAGCAGCGGCCGGCCGTCTTCTTGCTGCTGGATGCGTGCCCTCAGGCATTCTGTCCAACACAGCGTGGCCGCTGTGCCAGACTGCCTGGGTTTCCCCCTAAACCAAGCAACAAGCATTCCGCCGTTGGACCCTCTTCCATGTTCCATCCGTCGGCGTTGGTGATGTGCAGGACGGGACGCCGGGCGCAGACGGTGGACCTCCATTCCACGTTCCGCAGACTGTCGGCGGGCCGGCGCGCAACACGGCCTCGTCCTCCAGCTGAGTCAGAGAGGAAAGCAAGTGATGCGGGAGGGCGCCTCGTCGTTCTTGTGCATTCCGTCGAACAGGTAATCGGCGCCGCCGCGCCGGTGCACAACTGCAGACGGAAAAACTGATTCGAGATAGGAAAGGAGCCGCGGACTGTTACTTCCGTCGCAATTCTCGTTTTTGGATAAATCAAAAGACTTAGTTTGATCAAATCTATAAAAAGAGCTAAATCTATTTTTGCTCTTTTTAAAAAAAATTCTCATTTTCCAAGAGCTCAATCTATTTTTTTTAAAAGCACTGAGTACCGACGGGAATTCTCATTTTCCAAGAGCTAAATCTATTTTTGCTCTTTTTAAAAAAAATTCTCATTTTCATAAATTTTCATCATTATGTTGATAGTTTATGACTTAATAAAAATAAATACTAGAAATACAAAATTATATGAAACATAACAATGAAAATTTTGTAATGTATTTTTCAACATGAAATATGATGTCCTTATCACACCACAATTTTTTAAATCAAAATTCAAATTATGCATAGAGAAACAAAAAAAAATCTTGTTAGGGGTTAAACAAGATCAACTAAAATAGTTGAGAGGAGCAAATGGAACCAAGCATTAGTTTAGGATATCTGAACATTGCCCAAATTACAGAAGTTACCACAGCCGAATAGATGTCATAGTTTATCGATATGATGTTAGAACATGAACAAAGAGATAGCATAGATAAAAAAAAATTTATTCATTTTAGGTCTTAAATTTATCCTTAAATTTGCTATACTTGTCTCCTACTATCACGACCATGTTAGATTGTTTTGTGTACCGGCTATGCTAGCGCTCGGACATCTGGTCCGGACGCCCACGCAGCTTGCCCCATCCGCTGATTCTTTTTCCCGCCCCGCATGCGCAACCCACCCCATCGCAGCGCCCGCGTGTCCGGACAACTCACCTCACACGCGCAGCCCGCCCTGTCCGCCTCAATTCAAGGTTGTTCGTCCCGTCCTGCACGTGCACCCTGCCCCATCACACCTCAAATACCGGCCCTAACATGCCCCGTTCGCCGACCCTCAGCTCGTCACAACCCATTCCCCCGCGCCTGTGCTGTGCCACCATCACTCCCCGCGCCCCCTAACTCTCCGAACAACATGAAAAATATGCGACATGAAACACTTGAATGCAACATACGTATGGAACAGATGAAACATCTGGAACAAACACTACAACATGTGTGTGAAATATATGCAACATCTAGGTAAAACACTTGCAACTTGCAACATGATAACACTTACAACATCATAAGACTAAAACATTTGGAACATATTGTTGCAACATATGTGTGAAACATATGCAACATTCAGATCAGATTGCTTGCAACATATGTTAAGAACAGATTAAATATTTTGAACAAACCTTTGAAACACTTGCAACTTGTCTCTAGAAGACTTGCAACATAACTGTTCCCTTGGTGACTCATGCCACCAATGGTATTGTGCCTCCCCATCTTCACAGAACTTCCTATAACACCCAAGAAGAACGGCCACTAGGCCGCCGAGGAACCCGATCATGAACGCCTTCTCCCAGCGTTGGTGTGACCGCCAGAAACCGCCGTGAACCATGGCACACAACCAGAATCACCACTCTCACACTGTTTCTAAGGCTAAGGGATTTGGGGAAAAAAGGAGGAGTGAAACTCACTGGCCTCCCTACCCCCCGCTTAAATAAGCGCCCCGAAGACAGAGACGCTAAGGGATTTGGGGAAAAAAGGAGGAGTGAAACTCACTGGCCTCCCTACCCCCCGCTTAAATAAGCGCCCCGAAGACAGAGACAGAGGGTTCCATGAAGTAAAAGCATGGGAAACAGAACGGCTCGAGTTCCTATCCTTATCTTTTACAAGATTCAATGACGTGCATGCGATGCATTCAAACGGCCGGAAGACTTCCACCCGAAGGAATCCCGAGACTCGGGAAGGCATTACAGCCAGTTAGTGTGACATGCACAGTCGTCCCGATACTCGGCACCTTCTGATTGTATTCAAGTGTCTTAGCACCTGAGGAATGCTCATTGGGACCGACGGTACCCGAGCGTTGCAGAGAGTTAAAGCACCCAAAGGGTAGTATAGCTCTACGAGCCCGTCATTAAATCCCGTGGGGGCTACTGTCTGAGATATGGGCCTAGGGTACCCTCACCGACCATATATCTAGCCCAACAACGAAGGCTGATTAAGGAGGAAACCTATGAGGACTAGGCGCAACCGTTGACTTGGGGATCACAACGTATCAAGGATATCTGCAGCCATCACAGCTATGGAAGGATAGAATTGATTTGTTGTAACAAACCAGGAATCCGATCTATAGCGCTGATCGCCCTCATGTAACCCTACCCCTCTGCCTATATAAAGACGGGTAAGGACTCCGCGATTGCCCCGTTGACCACACCATCACCTCATTCTAATGTACCTTGTAGCTCGGAGCAACAACCCCTGTAACCGAGCATACGAATACAAGAAGAAGTAGCACTGGACGTATGGCTTTTACTCGCTTCCTAGGGGCCAGAACTAGTATAAATCTTTGTGTCTCGTGTGCAACCATCTGGATCAATCTACGCAATATCCTTGCTAGGCATTGCCGAAGCTAAACAATCCAATAGAATCCTTCATCACACTTCTTGTCAAACTTGCTCAATCTAGTGCCTTTTCTCAAGATATAGCATTTGCAACCAAAGACCCAAAAATATGCAACATCTGGCTTTCTACCATTCAAGAGCTCATATGGTGTCTTCTCTTTCAATGGGTGACAATACAAGTGGTTGCTATAATAGCAAGCCATGTCGATAGCTTCGGCCCAAAAGGATTGACTCACATTGTACTCAGTCAACATTGATCTTGCCATGTCAATCAAGGTTCTATTCTTCCTCTCAATAAGGCCATTTGATTGTGGTGTGTACTTGGCCGAGAATTGATGTCTAATTCCAAAGTGATCACACAACTCATCAATTCTTGTGTTCTTACACTCACTACTATTGTCACTTCTAACTCTCTTGATGGTTGTTTCAAACTCATTGTGAATACCTTTGACAAATGATTTAAAAGTTGCAAACACATTACTCTTGTCCACTCGAAAGAATGCCCAAGTGTATCTTGTATAGTCATCAACTATCACAAAGCCATATTTGTTTCCACCGATGCTAATGTACTGTGTTGGCCCAAACAAATCCTTGTGCAACAACTCAAATGCTTTACTAGTGCTCATCATGCTTTTCTTAGGATGGGTTTTTCTAATTTGTTTGCCAGCTTGACAAGAGCTACAAAGTTTATACTTCTCAAACACAATATCCTTCAAGCCTCTAACCAAGTCATGCTTAACCAATCTATTCAATTGTTTCATTCCAACATGACCAAACCTTCTATGCCATAACCAACCCATACTAGACTTAGTGAACAATCATGTTGACAATTGACCTTCACTAGCATTGAAATCAACCAAGTATAGATGCCCATATCTAAAGCCTTTGAAGATCAAATTAGAGCCATCTACACTTATGATCTCTGCATCATCTACCCCAATATGCACTTGAATCCAAGATCACATAATTGAGCCACAGATAGCAAATTGAAGTTCAAGATCTCAACAAGCAACACATTGGATATGCTCATGTCATTAGATGTTGCAATCTTACCTAGCCCTTTGACCTTTCCTTTGCCATTGTCACCAAAAGTTATACTATCATAACCATTACTATCATTGGTGTTGATTGAGTTGAACATTCTTGCATCACCGGTCATGTGTTGAGTGCACCCACTATCAAAAACCCAATGCCTTCCTATGGCTTTGTAACTGACCTACAAAAGAAGACAATTCTTTTGAGGTACCCAAACTTGCTTGGGTCCTTGAAGGTTAGTTACTAAGCTCTTTGGTACCCAAATGGCTTTCTTCTTTGAGCCCATCCATGGTGCACCAATGAACTTAGCCTTCACACCATTAGTACCCTTAGTAAGCACATAGAAAGAATCAAGCTTAATTGAGGATACATTGGCTTGAGACTTCTTGTTCATGCACTTTTGCTCTATGTGACCAACTTGTTTGCAACTAATCCAAAATCAACCATTGTTCTTCACAAAACTAGTCATGTGCAAAGGCCACCTTGCCTTTCTTGGGGGTATAGCCCAATCCCTCTTTGTAGAGAGAAGCTCTTTGGCTACCTAAGCACATAAGCAAGCGGTCCTCACCACTATAGGCTTTGCCTAAGGCGCGAGTGAGCTCATTTACCTCCTTATTGAGGGTCTCATTTCCAACCATAAGTGAGGCATCACAAGTGAAATCATCACTTATAGATGAAGTAGAGGTGGATGTGCTAGATGAGCGACAAGAAGGGTTAGTGGGAGCAACAATGATAGGCATATAGAATGATTCATCAATTATATCACAAGTTAAGCCTTTGTCACATGTTACAACATGCTCCTTCTCATTTTGCTCATTATGTAGAGAGGAATGAGCTTTTTCAAGCATCTTGTGAGCCTTGCCAAGCTCCTCATGGTCTTCCTTTAGACTCTTATGAGTAGCATTGAGCTCATCAAAGGCTTACTTAAGGGCTTTTAGTTCCTTTCGCAAGTCTTTGCATTCCCTTCTCTCAATGTCAAAATGTTCTTCAACATCTTCCAACATGTCAATTAGTTCATCTTTAGTGGGTTCATCATCATCATCACTTTCACTTGCATTATCATGTTCCTCATCACATCCATCATCACAAGTTTGTACCTTAGTGGCCTTAGCCATGAAGCATGTAGATGGAGTGTCGAAGAGAGAAGGCTTCTCAATGATAGCAATGCTTGCAAGAGCATTCTTCTTGGTGGTCTTGTCATCATCACTATCATCATCATCACTTGAGGAAGTATCACTATCCCAAGTGAGCACATATGAACCACCCTTCTTCTTCTTGAAGGTCATCTTGTCCTTCTTCTCTTTCTTTTCCTTCTTGTCCTTCTTCTTGCTCTTCTTGTGATCATCATCATTGTCACTATTGTATGGACATTCCACAATGAGATGATCCTTGCTATTGCACTTGAAGCACCTTCTTGCCTCATCCTTGTTCTTGGATGATGACTTCTTTCTTCGTGCACGATAGCCCTTCTTCACCATGAACTTGCCAAATATCTTCACAAAGAGTGCCATCTTCTCATCATCCATCTCATCAAAGCTCAAATCTTCATCTTCACTTGATTCTTGCTTTACCTTGCCCTTGGATGATGTGGCTTTGAATGCCACACTCTTGTTCTTCTCATGTTTCTTCTCCTTTTCTTCCTTCTCATCATCATCTCTATAAGTATCATATGTCATCACATCACCCAACACTTGGTTTGGTGTCATAGTGTCCAAACCACTCCTCACTAGAATAGTGATTAATGTGCCAAACCTTGAAGGTAGGCATCTTAAGAACTTGTGAGAGAAGTCCTTGTCCTTCACCTCTTCTCCAAGTGCTTTGAGATCATTGACAAGCACTTGAAGCCTATGGAACATCTCCGGTACACTCTCATCTTCCTTCATCTTGAAGCTTGCAAACTTCTCCTTGAGGATGTATGCCTTGGCACCATTCAAGGCTTGAGTGCCCTCAAATGACTCCTCCAACTTCTTCCATGCCTCATAAGCCATTTCAATGTTCTTAATTTACTCAAATGTTCTCTCATCCAATGCATCATGAATAGCACTAAGAGCAATGTCATTGTTTTGGAGTAGCACTTCGGCGGCGGTGGGAGCTTCGGCATTGGCTACCTCAATCTTGGTCTCCACCACCTTCCACACCTTTCTATTGATTGACTTGATATATGTTGTCATCTTTGCCTTCCAATAAGTATAATTGGAGCTATCAAATTAGGATGGCTTCTTGGTGTTGTTGATTTGAGTCATTTTAACACCGAAGGTTGTTAAGCCTCAAATCACGGTGACCACGGCTCTCATACCACTTGAAATGTCCTAATGGCTAGAGGAGGGTGAATAGCCTATAATAATTTCTACAACAATACTAAGCAAGGTGGTTAGACAAATATGAGATGAAGCGAATATTGCGCTAGCCTACTAAACATGTAAGCCACCTACCACAATTCTAGTATCTATAATCTCTAGGCATACAAAGGCTAAGTCACTACACTAAGTTAGTGAGCTCTCAAAGACTAACTAAAGAGCCTCACAAATCAATAGACATGACACAAGCTAGCTCTCAAAACTAATTACACTAAAGAGCTTGGCTACACTAAGAATGCAAATATAAGAGAGGTGGTGATGATTATACTGACGTGTTGAGGAGTGAGCCAATCACAAGATGGAGCCAATCAATCACAATGAATACCAAGAAATCCTTGGGACAATGATGACACATGATTTTTCACAGAGCTTCACTTGCTTGCCGGTCAGCTACTCCCCGTTGTGGCGATACACTCACTTGGAGGTTCACGATCTAACTGGCATCACACGCAAAAACCGCAATCGGGTGCCGCACAACCAACACAAGATGAGGATCACACAAGCCACGAGCAATCCACTAGAGTATCTTTTGGCTCTTTGCCGGGGAAAGGTCAAGAACCCCTCACAATCACCACGATCGGAGCTAGAGACAAGCACCTTCCTCCGCTCGACGATCCTCGCTGCACCAAGCTGTCTAGGTGGCAGCAACCACCAAGAGTAACAAGCGAAATCCATAGCGAAACACAATCACCAAGTGCCTCTAGATGCAATCACTCAAGCAATGCACTTGGATTCTCGCCCAACCTCACAAAGATGATGAATCAATGATGAAGATGAGTGGGAGCGCTTTGGCTAAGCTCACAAGATTGCTATGTCAATGCAAATGGCCAAGAGAGTGAGCTTGAGCCAGCCATAGGGCTTAAATAGAGAGCCCCTCAAAATAGAGCCATTGGGCTCTCACTGTAGATGACTGCGCACTGACCGGACATGCTGGTCGGGGTGACCAGACGCACCGAGGCCAGCGTCTGGTAAACGGATGCGCGCCATGCGTCCCTGCCTTTGATTTTCCACCGCATGATCCCAATAGTCAAAATCTCCCGCGTCTTTGATTAAGTGACGACCGGACGCCATGAAGAACAACCGAGCAACCAACATTGCGACCAAACACACCGAGGAGATGACCAGATGTACCACCATGCTGAGTCTGGTCGGCTCTAGAAAGGCACCAGAGATGATTTTCTTCGACCGGACGTGTCCGCTCGACCACGATCGGACGCATAGCATAGTCTGGTGCTCCTTGGCCTTAGCTACTCGCTTGCGTCAGCGTACATCACACATGACTAGACGCACCTCCGTCGCGTCAGGTCACTTCTTGTGCTAGCGTCCAGTCAGAGACTGACACCACGCTCTTCACTGCACTAATGACCAGACGCACCACCTCTGAGTCCGGTCAGAGAAAAACAGCTCCTCCACTTCACCAACTTCTCCACCCTTGCTCAAATGTGCCAACCTCTAAGTGCATCACCTTGTGCACGTGTGTTAACATATTTTCACAAATTTTTTTAAGGGTGTTAGCTCTCCACTAGATCTAAATGCATATGCAATGAGATAGAGCATCTAGTGACACTTTGATAACCGCATTTCGGTACGAGTTTCACCCCTCTAAATAGTATGGCTATCAATCCTAAATGTAATCACACCCACTAGGTGTCTTGATCACCAAACTAAAAAGCTCATATCAAGTTTCACCTTTGCC